>NC_090287.1:55624795-55939014 GCF_037392515.1 Haliotis asinina | reverse complement strand
TGTACCATGCATCTTGTCAGTAAACAAATCCCTAACTTCATAATTGAAACGTATCAAACATATAGTCCAATAAATAGTTTGTACACAAATCTGGAGTAATAATGCTTGTTAATTCACAGAACCATGAAATCACTCAGAAGGAAGCTCCTCAACTGACTCTTCCGTCCGTCATACCAGAACCTATGTACACATAGGGAGATGGGATCATATTGCACAATTCCCTAAGCACTTAAAACAACAAAAAATCATGTACAAAAGCAAAATAACATAACACAATAAAATCCAAACCAAAACAACTTTCTACAATGTTTGACAAACAAGTTTCTAATCAATGCTCATGAGAAACATTTAATCAAACAGTTCAAATGAATCTGTTTTAGGTGAAAAATAGTAATGCTTTTGAGTTGGGCATGACCTTGTGTTCTGGTTGCCTTTAAAAAAGAAGGATCTATTGAAGACAAAGAGTAATATTGATGACATTTCTGTTCCCTTTACGGAATGTTCTAGAATAACTGTCCTTGATCGGCTATGGGAAACCATACTTGTTGACACATTTTCCTGCGGCTACATAACTGATTTATGAGCACACAAAGGTTTTTCCTGCAACAAGTCAGGCGAAGAGAATGACATGACATAAAGATGTTGGAGGATTTATTGTCATGTGCACCAGGTGCAACCTGTTGCTGAATGTAACCTGCCTTTGTTAACATGCACCAGTGCAAGCTGTAAATAGTGAAACTGCACCCTGTAAAAACAGTAGAATTCAGACATTTCTAGTCCCTCTGTCATCATGTCAAGATTGTAGACGTATCACAGAGCACAGACAATAATCACTGACATTTTGGCAGGTCAATGTCTAAACGTGTTTCGGTGGATGTCTAAATGTGTTTTGGTGGGACTCAATATATCTTTGATGTATTTAAAGCTTATTTAAACTGAGGAAGAGATACATATATTCTACCTTTACCAAGATTGTCAAAGAACCCTTGATTCTGCTTGTAAATATGAAAGATAGATGGAGTGTAATAAGCAAGGGCCTGGCTTCACAATACAAGCTCTAAAATGGCACATCTTGGTGCCACTGTAGTGGTAATCGAAATTCAAATACCATAACAGACTGATGATAGTCGTAATACTAATGATGTTCTGTACACTCAGCACCCGGTACACTTACATACCCTTGAACAATCATAGCTCTGATCATAGAGTGATTTCATATGTAACAAAAGCATGTTTGAGTCAATCTATGCACCTCCTCTGACAACTATGATAAAATATCACTGCATCAAAGGTTATGGTCGGTCTGCAACATTGTCAATGATGATCAAAGCCTTTCCCCTCTAAAGAAAAAAAAATAATGAAAAGTGAATGTGAATGAGAATAAAGAAGACAAAACAGAGACAAAAATGGCCCTGAGACCCAGATTTTCTAGATCATAAGCATTTCTGGAAATAACCCAAAGCACTGACAAGGCTTTAAATATCCACCTCATGGTCATATATTGACAAACAGCTGTCTGTTGAGTACAGGTAGGTGACGTAATTACATCTTAGACGTCCATGCAAATTGGCTGTTGCCATCATACGAGTGGTCACATGTTGATACCATGGCAAGTAGACATTGCAGGAACTACAAATCACTGTCGATGGGGAAAACTAGCAAGTGCTGAGTTTTTTAAAACAACCTTTGCAAATCATGTTGGTTTGAAACTGATTGTAACTAGACTTTACGGGTATAAAACACAAGACTTATGCATAAAAGGTAAAGAAAATAATTTAAGGACAAGCTTATTCTTTCATGTTAATATGACAGATCGACTCCAGCAACACAAAAGAATCAAGCGGTCATGAGCTTCTTTCAAGGACTATATATAATTCCCAACTGTTGCAGGTCACAGTGCTAAGCAATGCAGGTCGCGAAGTTAGAAAATGCATTAATAAAAAATTACAGTGTTAGTTATTGCCTTGGTGTAAACAATAATATCCAAATATGTTTGACTGTGGGAAGAATTATCACACAAGGTTATTCACCTACATACACTTGTTCTCCTCCAATGGCAGGTGAATACCAGAGGATTTCTCTTCATTCTTTGGTAAAACCTCTTTCCTTCAGGGTACCGGTATCAATAAATTCAAATCAAATCTAGAAAAAAGGCATTGGGAATTAGAAACATGATGTCAGTTCAGGACATAGAGTTGAGAATACTATGAGTTAAGTACATTGTGAGCAGAACATACACCAGACCTGCTCGCAACAATGAAAGCACAAAGATCTTCCTCCTCCATGGATGCAAGAAAAGCACTGTTGGAGCACAAGCATCCGATAAAGCACTGACGTAGCACAAGCAAGCTTCCGGGTAAGCACTGCTGTCTAAAGGACAATGGCATGTGCATCAGATGCTATGAGCATGTGTTACTCCCTTCCAACAAACCAGTTATTCTGGTGCATTGTTCTGGGGTGTGATATTCACTAGGCACCAATTGACATCACACCTACATTAGCAGACGAAAAAGCTGGTGTGATGATATTACCAACACAGACTACAGACGAACAGACAGACTGGGTCATACAGTTCTATGTCGCTGAGACTGTAATGGCTGAATACAATATCACTAGAGTTTCAGATCAAATCAATTCCAGTGTTGTCTGCTATACACAAAATCAGACGCATGGAAGCAGCCATGTTGGGATCTCCCATCACTGACACAAAATAATTTGCTTCTTCAGTGTTCCACTCCAAGGTAAAGCCAGTTAGCAAGCGTCTTTTACTATTTTAAAACAGATGTATGGAAGCAGCCATATAGGACACACAAAATCGTCATATCCGTCAAGCATAACACTATGAGCTAAAGAAGCCCTGGTCCAAGTTGCACTGACACAACTACGTTCACCATCAATGTCCAGTACAAATACCCAGTTGATTAACACAAGTCCTATCACATCATCTCCATCTTCTTGTCTTAAATGCCAACATTCAGTCACAAGCCATGTTCCAATTCGACACTGGTGAGATGAAGGTCCTTATAATGCCGAGAGACATGGTAGGTAGCTCAGCTTTTCACCTGCTGACCATCACTGGTCTGCTCTTTCTGCTGCAGTCTATAACACAGAGTCGTATGAGTTGAACACAGCCACTGGGAAGTTCTTTATGTGTGTCTGCCACTGTGAAGACAACTGGAAAAACTTCACACCTGGCCATTCCACTCCATCGATCACCACTGAAAATGACAAACAATGTTTAGAGAAGAATGTCAAACACAGAGTTTGATTCACAACTGTCAAAGTACAATGTCAGAAGTCAAAGGCCCAGATTCCACCAGGTTTCAAATGTCACAACTTTAGTACTATGTAAAGCAATATTCAGCAGTTATTTAATTGTGAGGTGTGGTAAAATGGGTTTAAAGTCTCATTTTCGCTCATATGATGAAGTGCATGTGTTTGTATGGTTGCTTGTACAAAACCAGACTTAAGTTGTTTTTATAGTGCTAGCACACCGAGATACCAGGCTGCAGTGAAGCATGAATATCCCACTCAGAGTCGGCCAGTCCTTCTTGTACCCATTAATGCCAGTTGTAACTATTTTAAAGATAAAATATTTACAAAACAAAAAACTTGTTTTTTGTCTTGTAAGACCACCTTTATTAGGCCCCCAAGCCCCCTACAGCCAAGAGCAGGCAACTCTGGCCGTCTACCTCGCATACTCACTTTTCATGCTGAACGTATCAGACAGTATGAGGGGAGGCGGGTGGCCCCTGAGGAGTACCCCAAGGAGGACATTCTTCAAAGAATTCATAGCCTCTACAGGTTTGCATTATTCTTTTTCAGAAGAAGTCCTCCTTGGGGTACATATAAGCATTAAACAGACTCCCGGAGATAAACAATTGGGAGTGCTATTCTGTACGTCTGACAGCATAGTCCATTTGATCAAAGTGCAAATCTACAACCACACGGAAATAGAAAAGGCACCGACCTGGTCACCTGACTGTTGATGTCAATCATGGCGGGGGCAGCTGAGGACCTGCTTGTTAAAGCTTATATGCCCATTGGCTAGAATTTGAGAAATCTCAAATGGCAAACCCCGCCCACCCAAATCAAAGTTTGGAGACCTGGATGTACGGGAAACTCGCTAAACTAAACCCTGTCCATACCGCATTAGCAAGCCAAGCGTGGAAATGGAAAGGAAAGTAAGGTACCCAGCCAAAGGAGGGACGCAGGATTAAAAACCATCACCAAATACCACCACCGATAAAATGGGAATGGATAGTCAGTGGTGAATGGATAGTCACCCACCACTGAGTGCAAACAGATGTAGTCATCTGACAAAGCTTAATCAGCTTGACCAGAGCTATTCTGACCACTGCAGAGAACTGACTGACCAAACCGAGCACACTCTCGTGAGTGTCTGTCCAGTTGCTAATGACGGATGATTGTGCTTGGACGACTCCAAATAGTTGCTGAGCAGATCCCCTCAATGGGCAGAGCTGCAGCATATGATTTTGGTGTAGCCACTGCTCTCACTGAGTGAGCTTTCAACCCCTCTTGGGGAGATAAGCCTTTATGTATATAGGCCATACAGAATGTAGCAGGGGGTATTGTCCCAACAAGGCACCCTCGACGGGTATGTTGAGGCTGAAATAGCAGTGGAGTAGCCTCGAATAGTAGAAGCGGCTAAGCCGGATTCTAATCCAGACTGAAAGAACTCCAACACTTCAACTAAGGGATCGAGAATCCCTCTATTTCCACACCAGCATGCATAACAGGCTCATCTATCCTCATACTGTACATTTGTGGGATCCCTCCGCGAAGACAGAATTGTGTCTGCAACTGATGTAGAAATTCCGCTCACTTGGAGGCCATTCCAGGCGACAGTGGCCAGGCCACGCACTGAATCCTAGGATTGGGGTGTGGTTGGCCGCTCTGGGATAGTAGGTTCGGTCGCCGTGGTAATAGTACAGGTGGCTGCACTAGCGACCTGAATATTACAGGAAACCAGCGTTGAGACGACCACAGAGGTGCAAGAACCTGGGTGCCAAGCTGAGGACGGGACTTTGGAAATCTGGGAAATTGGCGGAAGCCCACAACACCCTGTCCATCCAGTCCAGCTGGAAGGCGTCCCTGGCAATCAATCTCGGATCCGGAGTCCGAGAATCTGATCAAAACATCGGAATCTGATTAGTCGCCCCAGAGGCAAACAGACCCATCTGGAACAACCCGAACAAGTGGGAGATAGTTCCGAATATCTCCCGATCGAGCAACCACTCGGAGTGCAGCGAATTCCGGCAAAAGGAGGAGGCTTTCGCTTCCACTGTGGCTTGTAGCCATCCCTGAAAGTGGACAGGACCCAGGGATTGGACGTGACTCTCCCATTTCCGAAGGAATAACAAGAGGCGGCCACCCACAGGTACTTCAGGCAAAAGGCAATGTGTCCTGGCTGACGGCAGAGAGATTACAATTAAGGGCTCAGGAGGTTCGCTTACTGGGAAGCTGGGGCCGACTTCCCCTTCCTCTGAAAAGGCTGCTGAGAAGCTGCCTTTCACCTTGCCCTTTTTCTTTTGTGCCTGTAGTGAATCAGTCCACTTCAATGCATCCTTGGACTGAGTCGCAAGGTAGCTCGAGCTAAGGACCGAAGACCGCGTTTGAGAAAGCTCTTGGAGTCTTTGAACTGACTAACAGCCTCTGTGGCCTCCCTAACTACTGTCAAAGCCCCCTGAAATAGGGTAGAGCCCAGTCGGAAAATCGGAGACAGTTGTGCCTGCTGTGTTGCCAGTGAAAATCTGGCGAAAGACAGCCATAGCAGACCTCCGTGAGCTGCCGCACTAACATGGAGGTAAATTCCTCGTAGCCATCTCCTGTGATACCAGCTGCCTCTAGGAAGAGGAAGAGTTTACCGCAACAGCAAGTTGCTGCAAGGCATTCTGATACTTTTCCTCAAAGGAACTGTAACCTGACGCCTGACTGTGGCTAGACGACCCTCCTAGCGTGATTGAGGCTTTAGATGCACTCGTCGACAACAGGAGAGTCAAATACTGCATTCTTTCCATCCATGCGCAGCTGGATCTTGGCTAGCACGGAGTAAACGCTTCACCAGGAAGACAAAACTCCGCGGAAACGGGGGTGTCCGAAGGGACGACCACCTGCGGTAATACAACGATACTTTCGTGTACATGCCGCAGGGACGATTCGAGCAAGAAGATATGTACTTTACCCAACTGCTTAGGACCACCATCCATGTCCTCTTTGCTGCGCACATCCATGAAGGAGTCCCCTGTACCGAGGGACGCCTCTAAGAGAACGCACGAGGGACCTGTCAACAAGGACAACAGATCCAGAAGAGCCGAGTTGTCTGAATCAGCCAACCCTTGGCTCACCGAAGAACCAGGGTGCTGAGACCCTGTGGGATCGGCTGCTGAAGCAGGGATCCCCGGTGCAATGAGCGGAACCAAGACATGCGGCAAGCCGGAAGCACCAGTTAGGTTGCTGGTGACCCCGTTGCACGAGGGACATGTCAACAAGGACAACAGATCCTGAAGAGCTGAGTTGTCCGAATTGGCCAACCCTTGGCTCACCGAACAACCAGGGCGCCGAAGCAGGGATCCCCGGCGCAATGAGCGGAACCAAGACAAGCGGCAAGCCGGTGCTCAAGAAGGCGAGAAGCCATTTGAGAAGTAGAGGGGAGAGGGAAAGAAAAGGGTTTATACCCTGACTTAACCCACTTATCCCCTGGAACCAGCTAGTAGGTAACACAGAGGCGAAACTGTAACGATCAGAACCAAACTAATGGTAACAGATGCACAGAAATCATACGCAAGTGAACAAACAACAAGCAAAATATAAATCCACAGGCGATAATAAATTGCCAAATTACATTTAACCCAGCTAAACAATAAAGAATAAGCAGATAAATGCAAGCAACAAGTGTGCACAAGACTAAATGTCTTGAACCATTACCCATTTTGACTGACACAAGAAAAACATGGGTTAAGACATCTTAGCATGTAAAAACATACTAAAAAGAAACCCGCAGGAATAAGTGAGATGCAAGTGAAACACTGCCTGCACTAAAAAGAAGCCATAAAGGCTGCCAACTTGCCAGCAACATGACAGGAACACAGGACCGGACCAGCAAAGTTACAACAAGTTATGAATGAAAATTTCAGCCCAGAAATTCCCACTGAGGCCTGTGCAAAAGAAAAGGAACCATACATACAACAGCTGACTCTTTCTCACTCATAATTCCGCAGGTAGATAGCACAAAGACTAGCCACAAAGACAGCTCTTGGCTGGTGGGGGCCTGGGGGCCTAGTAAAGGTGGTCTCACAAGACAAAAACTATTTTTTTGTTTTGTACATATTTTATTATCAAAATAATTACAACTGTCATAGGGATTTTTAATGGACATAAAAACGCTTATATGTTCCCCAAGGAGGACTTCTTCTGAAAAAGAACATGTTGACAGAGAGGAAGTATATCCTGCCTTTACATTAGCTTAAAGTAAGAAGGCAAGGGATGGAGGGGAACATATCACATCACATGACCAAGGAAGCAAACTCCTGCCATGAACATCTGGGCAAACCTGCAGGGTTCTCTATCACTGTAGGGGATAGCAAGGATAGTGATACGTGTTATGTATTATAACCTGCTGCAACAATATCTTGCAGAATATATGTGAAAACCAAGAATTTGACACCCATGCCATGGTTCTTCCTCTCTGAAAGTGTACCATTAAGAAAGTCTGAAACGCATCCATACCTTTCAGAGAATAATTCTGGCTCTTGGAAGTACAGATAAGTCGACTGATACTGTCAATGTTTTGGCTTTTGGACTCAATTTCTTTGGCTTTCTTCCCAATCCTCATAACTGGAATGATGAAAGAAGGTGTTAACAGGATTTTATACTGCCATCAAAGTTGCACGTATCCACTTCAAACACTTTCATTACTTGTGAATGTTACATGCATAAGTATTTATCTCTTGAACACAACATACAGTAATATACTGAGTCTACACCGGTAAGGAATAAAACAAGCAGGTTTGTATAAATGTGTTGCTGACAACTTTTACTTGTTGTTATTACTTCATCCAAGTTCATGTTCATGCTCTTGCTTGACAGAGTTATAAGGATCCATACCGAAGCGTCATGTAACAATAAAGAAGTTGTTATCCATAAAGAATACACCAGTTGGCATGAAACAGGTTTCTCAACTGGACACTCCACTGATTAATGTTGAGAGCAAAAGACAGTACCACCACTAGTAGTTGCCTGGTACCTCATGGAATAAGGCACCTCTCACAGCCACCAACAGTTGCGTGGGACCAGATAGAACAAGGCACCTCTTACAACCAGAAACAGGTGCTTTGTACCTGATCCAAGACGGCACCTCTCACAGCCACTAACAGCTGCTTAGGAAGCCATCCAATAGGGCATCTCTTACAATCATCAGTGGCTGCTTGGCACCTATCTAATATGGCATCACATACAATGACCAACAGTTGCTTGGGACCTGATCCAGATTGGAATCTGAACAAGAGATCGTGTCTAGAACATGTATAGTGTACTACTTAACTAAACTAAACCAGTTTCAAGACATTGTCTGTGTTAACTCACTCTTCTGCTTCTTCTCACGAGTGACCACAACCATGCTGAAGGAAGAGGATGCTTGCTCGCCTTGATACGGCAGACGAGAGACACTTAGGGAGCGGAATGCCGTCTTCAGAGAGCACTTGTTGCTCTCCTTCTTGCTGTCAGACTTGCTGGACGTTGTCCAGTAGTCCACCTGCAGCTCCATGAACTCTGCCGATGACAACTGACCAATGTTTGCATTTTGGCTGAAATAGAAAACAAGACATGGGCTTAAAGTATCAGGCTTTAGTTGTTTTTGAGAGGTTTTGAGAGTTATGTCACTTAAAGCAATATTCCACCAGAAATGAGCTCCACACATAGTACCCATTTTGAGACTGTATGTCCGTCTTATATTGTGAGTGAGTGTGTCAATGTTGGGTGAAAGACTGATATGAGGCCTCGCCTATGTATCTCCAAAAAGCACAAGTATGGCGCTGTCAAAAACGGAAACATAATCTTAGTGAACCCATAATTACAGGTATGCATGCCCAAGCCATTAATCTCTACACAGGGCAAACGAAACAGCTGGGCCAAACTCCCCAATGGCAACATGGTACTGATGTCAGGGGAGCTAAACAGGGTAAGACACACGACATACAGAGAGAGGTAACAGCATTGTCCACTGAACTAAACTGAGACTCTTTAACATATTAAAACTTTGCAATATCCCAGCTATATGGTGGTGGTCTGTAAATAATCAAGTCTGGAACAGACAGTCCAGTGGTCAAAAACATAAACATAGATCAATGAAATTGGGATACAATGACATGCATCAACCAAGTCAGCAAGCATGACCATCTGTTAGCATTAATTGCCTTTTACAACTCTTTAACATTGTAACGCTTTTGTCGACAGAGATGACTTACCTCCCTGAAGGAGACATTGTGCTGATGTTGGGGGAACTGGGTGGGGTCTGACCCTCACTGGCCTTGATAGCTATAGGGGCTGAGGCTGGGGGCGAACTTGACAGACTAGGGGGACTGGTAGCACCTTCCTCAAGTTCAACTACAAAACACAAATCAAACAATAAAATTTTAAGAATGGTTATGTTTCCAAAAGTATAAACTAATAAATAACTTGATATGTACAACTTGAAAGACATGAAAGAGGAACTGGAGTCTTATTAACAAACTGTACAGGTTTAAAACTTTCTGAGTAGAATATCCCCAATGACAAACTATGACAGCCTTATTTAAGAATCAGTTGTAAGAAACCACCAATGTTAGTTATGTTACAACAAAAGACTCACCCGACATGCTAAATGTTTCTGGCGATCCAATCTTCACCTCCTTAAACACAAAAACACCATTTTGTAGTCCAGTTGATAAAAAACCAAAAACATTATTAACGTGAATTGAAATAACAGATAGATACCTTGTCAGGTTATAAAATAAGGTTGTTATATCAAAGCAATCCACAGGCAATCTCTATGTCTTGCTTGTGAAAAACTAGGCAAGATCATACGTTTAGTAATCACAGATAGATCCCTTGTCACCTTATAAAATAAGGTTGTTATATCACAGCAATCCAGAATACACCATGTTAACAATTGCACTTGCCAAATGCTCTACTGTGGATGGTTGTATCATGGCTGCTACATTTTCATTGATAAAACTGTGTAACTCTAGTATTATAAAAAGACTTGGCAGAAAATGACCAGACTCCACCTTCAGGCACAATGAGACTCTTCTCATGAGCTGAAAATTACCCATGTTAGCTAAGATTTAATTGAGATTTGAGTTCACTTACACTTAAGAATGGGACAAACTTCTGTGAAGACTCCTCATCAGAACTGTAGACGCAAAGACACAAATAGCGTTGAGGATGAAGATTATGGCGAGAGGGAAGTGAAAGAGATCTTGATCTTGTGAGTTATGACAAGTTTTTTTCACTTAAAGGGTTCACAATATCTCTTTTAATATTGAAACACCCTTACAATTTTCACAAAAACAATTGTTGAGAGAAACTTAAGAAAACAAAACAAATGTTTAATGTTGTAGGTCAGAAATAAGGTGCCAGCAAGCACATTTCATTACATGTCAAAATAAAGATAAATAATAACAAGTACTGTGGAAAAGAGACAACATACGTTTTGCCCTTGCACATCACCATGGCTTCTGCGATGGGCATCTGGTGGATGCTGGTCGATCCACTCAGGTATTTAGAGACTCGGTTGATGATCTCTTGTGAATCTGCAGACAACCATCAATATTGCAAACTAAGCTTCATACTTGTCTGTATGTTCTCTGTTGCTTTAAGCTGTAGTCATCAATGTTCAGTCAATTCAGTATAGCCTGTGATTAAAATGTCAGGTGCAGAAAACCAATGACTGACATGGTTGATGTCCAGTGTGCCAGGAGTACAATGAAATGTAATCCCTAACCACCTGATCAACTCTAGCTGCCACTTTGGACAAACTAAATGTATGATGTTTGCTATGACAGTTTGGCCAACCCTCAAAACTATCTACATAAAAAGCTTTGCAATCTTTCGGACTTGTATGAAACAAATGGCTTGCTACGTGTTTGTAGACATCATATTTTCAAATGACATGATTAAATATGGAGGTAAAAATACACAGAAAAAGGATCAAATTGGATCAGTCACTATACCATCCAGGAATCAGAAAAAAACTACACCGCTGGGATATTTTGTTACAATCAGACAAGGAATACCATGGACACTTTTAAATAATGGCATGTGATGGGCATCCGGCCACCTCATTTTTTAGGGTGAAGAAATTTTGCTAATATGGACAGGAGCCCAGTCCCCGTGTCCGTCACAGTCGAGGGAGCGGGTGTTGACCAGTTTGCTGCTTGGTTGCGTAATTAGACCGTTCGTGAGAAACATTATTCGCTCCGCATCAGTGCCCCTTTAACCCATTATCCCTAAGATGCACACACAGATTTCTTCACAAGGTTTGTATCACATATCTGCGTATGTACTCACCCAGTGTAGGTTTCGTTGCATCTGTCTTATCAAAGGTGTCTTTCCACAGGGAGTCGACAAACAGTTGTGCGTAGGTGCTGTCTATACTGGCAAGATACTTTCCAACTAAACTACTACCTGCAAACACACACCAGCCATAGTCAGTACCGTAATGTAGACGGTCGGGAGGGGGAGGGGGGACAGACACAGAGACACACCGACAGACAGACATACAGACAGACAGAGAGAGAGAGATAGAGAGAGAGAGACACACATTGACTCACATGCTTGGAAGCCAATCAATCGTACAGTATAAAAAGAAACTGTAATCTGCTTTGAAAGTAAATGGAAACTTGTACCTGTTGTAACTTGTTTGGTCTAAACTTTTATCAGGACAACACATACTGATTTGAGAAACAACTTGCCATTACTGTTGCAACGGTTTGCTTATATCCTAATGAAGAACAAACATACATCCTCAGTCTAGCTGAAAACCAAGATAATGAGACAGGAAAACTTGATGAAACCTTAGAACAAAACACATCAGATGATAAGTGATAAGTGTGTGCATTGACTGCTTATAGAGATGTTACTGCTATAACACAAGAGGAGACAATAAATGGACGAAACAAGTCAAGGCTGTGAGGGGGATCTACCCCTAAACCTGATTAACAAAGCCATTTCACATAGTCAAAAATGAAACAGTGTCATTAGACTTACCAAATGGAATGACTAGAAATTTTGTGTACGTCTGCCAGTCATGTGACTTGGAGGACAGTTGTTCCACATAGGGTCTGAGTACAGAGTTGATGTAGGAGTCTCCGCCCGCTACTCCAACCTTGATCGGGCTTGGACTCTTGGAGTTACTGTTACAGCTGAAAACACATGGTTAGTCATCACAAAGTCTCATACTATAGTCAGTTTTTAAACTTTCCACCAGCTTTAGAGTTATAGAAATATTCCGTCCATTATCATGAACTCTATGCAGGAAATAATACCACAGTATTCAGTATAAGGAGGGAACACATTTATCAGAAGCCATGAAGTAATGAGAGAATATTTTAGAATCCCTCCCCTTTACAGTTACAGCTACAGTCTGTTCCTGAGTTTACCTGACCAAACTTGGATCTTTGGATCATTTTCAATGAAGAGTTGTGAAATGGACATTTATTGGTTGAACTAACTTGATTGAATAGAATTTTACAAAACTTTGGTTTGGGACCAAAGTCAGAAACTTCAGTTACTAACTTTTTTCTTCCCTATTTTCAATCATGACACCAAACCACTTGCTAACTTGGCATTACTGGTAGATGCTCAGCTCATCTGATACTTACAACCTCTGGATCTTAGCAACCAGGAAGCTGATGGCAGCCTTCACATCTGCATTTGAGCATGTGCAGATGAGGCGCCACTGCTTCTCTTGAAGCTTCTGTACAAGGAGCTGCAAACAGAAAGAAAATATTGAGGATCCTGGTGGCATAACTCCAAACATAAACTGAACATCCCATTGTGTTTAAGTTTGGGCATCATCACGTGTAAGTCAAGACAAGCTGGTCGATCTTTGCTTTTGGGATATGATGACAGCCATGAAACCTGTAAGTGAGGCAACTTCCTACTAGGGTTTGTTAGACTCAGTAGAGGAGTGTAACGAATAATAGAATGATACTGAGTCTAAGTTTACTTAGACTGGTCACTGAGTCTGACCACCTGAATCTGTATGTCGCCTTTGACAACAGGAATTGGTTGCTTAAGACAAATCTGATCTAAACCTTCACAGGATAGAGAGCCTCAAACAAACAGTACCTGTCCTTGCCACTCGGCAGCATTGATGAGGAAGACGCTTTCAGGCAGACGGTCGTCTCCATTTCCCAACACAGTACCGAGCTGATCGAGGAGAGCTTTCCTTGGCTGCAAACACACAACATAACCATACAACATATAAGCACCAAAACAGCAATAGTAGAACAACAAAACTCAACTGCAAACATATTACAGCTAAATAAGAGCTAGAACATGAGATTCAATTTGAATACATAACTAATCACAGACAAAACGAAACAGATATTTACACAAGAAAATTGTGCTTCTCCCATCTGCAAACACAAACATGGCAATTTTTCTTTCACAAGATATCTAGCTGAAATAAAAATCATGAAATATACCCTGCCATAAATGAAGATTGGAGCCAGGAAAATAGAACAAAAATTTATGTACAAAGAGTACTTGGGTCATAATTTCGGTTACACTAATTATTATTAGTAGGTTTGTTTAGGAGTAAGTAGGTTGGTGAGTAACTATGAAAGTTCTCCAGTTATGTCACGGTGTCAGCTTGGTATGGAGGACATTCTCAAGAGATGGAGGTCTCAGATGTTTACTTTTTGATGAAACCTAAAAAGCACACGCATGGTTCTAACAAACTGAGGAACATATTTGGGGTAAAGCCATCATTATAGGTTACTGGCATGTCCAAAGGACACAACTCCATATATGAATCTGCAGCTCCATGAACGACTGGGCCACCTGTGATCTATGAATATATGGTACATGGGGTTCTTGTTACTGGTCACACTATAATACGTTAGAAGATTTAAGTATCACTGTTTTAGGAGAGAATACATTAATAGTTGACAGAATCAGGACACGAATTGACTGCAATCCCTTCACCAAATGGGAGATTACATGATGGATGTTGAAAGATTACATGTAAGTCCATCAATATTACATCTGTCAAAATTCACATTAGATTCTGAGAAACAGTAGACAGGTAAACTGAAACAATATGAGACAATATCTACATATAATACATTCAATGTACATGGTTGACCAAACCACAAGATATATCTGGACAAAATGAAGATCATGTCACTGCAGAGTAAACAAACAACGATATTAAAGGAGAGAATTTATGTCAGCTTCTTTATCATGAGGGACCCAATGTTTCAAAGTGTATTATCATTTAATAAAGAAATAAACATATATACTTCGAACACTGTTTCTAATAATAAAGTGAGTGAATGATTTTGTTTAGTGTTATGCTGCTTTTGGCAACATTCCTGCAATATCCCCATAGGGAACACCAGGAATGCACTTTACCCACTGCATCCATGTGAGGAATTAAACCCGGGTCTTTGGTGTGACAAGTGACTGCTTGAGCCACTAGGCTACATCACTGCTGCTCTATAATAATGAAGCTGACATCTCTATATTTTCTCTCTTGTGTAGATCACTTCAAAGATTCCAAGGCTTTACAATGACTATATTCTCTTTACATACTACAAAAAAGAAGTTAGAACCAGCTGATTCTTTCAGACTATTATTGTTAATCTGTTATGCTGCAACTTCATTTGAGTAGTGTATAACATCCAAAGCACTTGAGAGTTGAAGACGTCTGTGTTGATGCCATTAGAAGTTGCATACTGTAAAGATGAAAGACAATACTTGTACACTTATCACATGAGTCACCAAACATACAACTTCCAGGTCACATGACTGCCAGAAGGAGAGTGTCACATGACAGTCACATGGAATGCTACATATACAACTTACAGGCCACACATCTGTGCCAGAAAGAGTGTCACGTGACCAGAGTGTCTATAAATGCATGACACGATGCCACACCAGAGTGCGTATTACAGTCGGCACACACATCATGAACACGTGATTTGATGACGAGGAGCTTCACACATACAAGAACATAAAGAATATCTAGCACATGAAATTTTAACATTCATGTATTTGATACTTAAACATCCCTGGCCCTAAACATCTTGAACATCAATAGTCATTTAAGATGTTTTCCCACTGGACATTTTCTCTTTCAAGGTCATGTGTACTTTGCTTCAAACAAATTTTGCGTACTGAATGGGAAACTTATGATCACCATGACAGTGAAAACAAAATGTTGCAACAGGTGATTTGCTCTGCCTGAACAGAATAGGATTACAAAACACTTGCAAAACTCATTTAAAAAGCACAGCCACTTTTCAGTTCCCTTCTTCCCTGTATCACTATTAAAAAAAAAAAGTATTTTCAATTTCAAAATGATCAATACGATGTTGTACAAAACCTCAGAAGCACAACTGCCGGAAGTCTGGGTAAAGGTACAAACGTTACGACCATCTTAGCAAGAAGATAATTTTTTGAAGTGGCAGCAATTGAGCATTACAGTTGATGCAGCTCTTGGTCCAGTGATCCTCCATAAATGAAGCATGCGGAGACTGTCGCCAACAGGTGCTGCTACAGGTGTGATGTCTAGGTCCAACATTCTGTGACACACAGCACTATCATAAGGCCATGCAGGGCAACTTCACTCCTTACTCCTTATATGAGTTCCTATAGATATTCATGTTTGGAGAAAATCAAATTCCTCAATGGCCTTGGTCTCCATCAATGTTTAAAGAAAATATGTTAAGAATCCAGGTAATGGTAAATTATATTCATCAATGTTCAATCAATACTAACAGGATGAAGTAAGAATATCTTGAAAACTTAAACCTTCTGCATAGTACTATCCTCCTTCAGTAGATCAATGTTAATAATCTTTATGGTTGTCAATATTCCTAGTAATGACATTTATAATATCCATTCTAAAAGAAAGCTAAAGACAACCTGATTCTTTCATAAAGTATTTGTTTGTGAATTTCATACACACTGACCCAAAGTCTTTGAGAGGCCTTGCATCTATTGTTTTTAATGAAGAGATATTGGCAACTCATAACCCTGTTTCAAAGGCATACAAAGTACATTTGCTGGAAGTTTTAAGAGATTGGTGAAAACTTACATGCGTAAATTTAAAGTATTACATCGAGCCAAAAGATTTAAATGGATATATGGCTTATTTTTCCAGATAATATACAGTAAAATACTTTTATAACAAACTACAAGGGACCACTGTAATTAGTTCAATATATCCGTAGTTCGCTATTCACGAAAATCCATTGAAAGAACAGTAAAACACACTATATAGTACAACACATTCCTACTCAGTTTATTAATACATTCACTCATATTACGTTGTAATCTCAGTAATCTTACACAGGTCACTCGTCACTATGCACTCGTCATTGAATATATCGCATTTTAAAAGTCTCACGAGTATCAAAAGCTTTTGTCCACATTTCCGATGTGTGTGGGAGGCATATACACAGGCCTTTTGAGGGGATGCACTTGTTGTTTTCTACTACGTCGCCAAAGACCAAGTTCCTGTGCCGGAAGTATACAAAACTAGGTTGTTAACGACGGCCTTTATGGCCTCCGGCAATCTGATTGGTCACTTCACGTGGGTGTAAAAACGGGAGTGTGTTTTGTACACAAAAGTGTTAGCCATCGACGTCTAACTTATTGGTCAGATTTCAAAGTGAGCGCCGCTAATTGACACTGACCGAGTTTGCTCTATTGACTATTCACACCATTAATTAGTGTTAACTGGAACTGTCAAGGATTTCAAAGTGAGCATCGCTAACTGGCAATGACACTGATTGAGTTCGCTCAGTTCGTTATTCACATCGTTAATTAGTGTTACTTGGGACACGCGGGGATTGCAAATCAGTTCACTATAGCCGGTAAGTTCGTAAGAATTCGTTATTGACGACTTTCTTTATATGATAACCTATAGTGGTTTATTCGGGACTTTTAAAACAGTTCGCTCAGCTGTCAGTTTGGTATATCTGAGTTCGTTATAAAAGTATTCTACTGTACTCTTTTCAAGACAAACTGTTTTCTCTAATGAATGGAAAAGACAACATGAGACTAGAAAACCACATAATTTCCATGAAAAGTTAAATCTTCCACTCATGTTTTTTCTTTCTTCTCTATATCTATAATCATTGTTATCGAAGCACACTGAAGGAGGTTCCAACATGTAAAGAGTGTAATACAGAACTTATGTATTAAACACTGTTCATGCATTTGATTCACAAAGGTCCATAGCAGCATTACTTAACCAACAACTGAAGTAATCTACTACTACTACTGTGCTAGAAAGGGAACATGGAACATTAACCAATGGTGCAATGCTGCAAAAGCATAAACATTTGCACTCACAGATATGTCCAAAACATTTATAATAAACATACCAGGCTTACAGAAACAAAATGGAAATAAGAACGAAAAAGGCAGAAAGGAAAACATACATAATTAATATGTAAATTTTACCATTTACCATGATGATAATATTTGGCATTGCTTGTAACCAAAGCAACAATGTCGAAGAAAAACAATACTGCTATACCCTTACACCTAGCACACATAATTGGATTCCATAACCTGCTGGTGTACAGGGCGACAAGGCTGACCTCTACACTGCAACACCTGGACAATCCACACACCTCAACATACACAGCACTATCCCTCGTCCCAACATGACAGTAGCAACATACACACCACTCAAACAGTCATTAACACACACCACCATCTTGGCAGATGGAAACATTTCTGAAGATTCCTATTCACTAAACATAATGGGAAGTTTCTACTTCAGAACATTTCATAAGGTCAAAAATTATGATGACTGTTTTGTTTTACATTTTATAATGGGATGAACAAATTATATCAAGTAATTCCATGAAAATCATACCATTTCTGTAATCACTGACAAAAGTTTCAATTTAAGATCAAATAGTACTCTATCAAAGAAAAGACTGCTTTTGTATTTCATTTATGATGGAACTGACAATTTATGAAAGATTCACATCTTTTACCAAGTCTTTCAATTGCCAAGTCTGATATCCTTGGGTTGGTAGTAAACATTCCACAACCCTGAAGAGGGTCATAATACTGACTACACTCTCATGTGAAATACCCTTTCACAAGACAAGATGAACATTCAAAAACCCTGACTAACCTTCACCTTCACCTTTATGCCTACATCTGTCCTGAAGACAATTCTTATGCACTACAGCACAAAGCATTATACACATGTTGGCATGCATCATAATCTCTTTCTATATTTAGTTTTACATAACACTTAACAACAAAACCGGCATTTATTTACAAACTAAGATACAAAACCTGGGACCATGAGTTTGGTTTCTGTCAGAATATTCACAGCTGCTGACTATTAGAAAGAGTTGTCAGGAGACACTGATGTTAGCAGGGGATGGTGTTAGGTCCACACAGAGATCACCACACACAAGGATAGCCACTGCTGGCTGTATCTAGATACACAAACAATATACTCTCAATCTCATAGTCTTCATCCTTATCTGCTTGATGATATGAGTTGATAATTACTATCTTTAACCAAATTAATTTCATGATGCACATTATACACTTGTCATGCATTCACTGAAGAAAGGGAGGTAACTCTGTTGAGTTTCCTGACTCACCATCTTGCATTGAGTGAGAATTACCCAGTCGTAACAACTGCTGTGATGATGCACTTCACTGAAATGTCATACTTATCCTTTAAAATCGTAAAAGCAAGCTATTCTATGAATCATTCAGATAGAGATCAAGACTGTAATTTTGAGGGTAACAGAGGTTAGATATCAAACTGAGGCTACACTACAATGTCAGTAAGCATGTGCAGGTCAAGGTCGCATACAAAGCTTGTCATACAGCAGCACTGTGAGCATGACAGGAAGTCTACCAATAACTGACCCCGTCGTCTGACCCTCCGGCACTGTTGCGTCTCTCGATCATCTTGTGTTCCTTTTTGCTCTTTTTCTCGCGGTACGATGTGCTCCTTTCCCGAACGAATCGCATGCCCCTGTGTTTTAGGAGTGGGGTAATGGTCTTGGGGGACGACTCACAGGGAGTCTGCGAATCAGATATTTCCACATCTTGCTCCTGGTTTGCACACACACGTAGAACCAACACAAGCAATGGAAGAGGAGCATGTCATGCAGGGAAACATACATCAGTAAGTCAACAATGTCACAACGTTGCAGCAGCAGCCACTGCTAAACAGTCTCAGGCTGAAACACCTGAGTAAGGCAACTTATCATCTATGTTAATGGATTAAGTTAGGAACACAGACATTTCAAAGCTTCAGGAAACAGTAGCAAAATATCAGTTATCAAGAGAATAAGGAAGGCAAATGACACTGACTGGGAACTGGTTATATACTACTCAAAAAGTTACGGACCATTCTATTTTGTCACAATACCACACAGACCTTAACTTTTGGGGAGTATCATATCATCAAAGTCAAATAGCCAAAAACGTCATGATAAAGGTTTCAGTCATATTCCCATGTGCGAATTCTACCTGTGCTGAGTGAATGCTTAAGGAACTACACTACTCCCACCACCTCAAGTCAGCTGTCACAGTTGAATCTGCATGAAAATTTCATTCTTTCCAGGAGCAATCAAACAGGTGATCAGCAGCATGAACCCCAAAATTTGCTGCCTGAGTAAGATGATACAGTAAATGATTCCAGAAAAAACTGACAGCTGGTGTTATCATAGGAGCATAAAGCCAAAACAATGTGTGTTAGAGCCAGCAAATCTTTGTTTTCCACTTATTCTGTCTGAAATTTCTGTAAGTCAAATAAAGCATCCTTGACGGAACAGACTATCATCAAAAATAATAAGAAAAAAATTATACTTTTTTCATGTTGTATATAAGAGTGACTGAGTTAAATTTTACACCACTTTTACAAAATTCCAGCAATATCACAGCCTCACAACCAGAAATGGGCCTCAGACATTGTACGAGTGACAACTTTAACCACTAGGCTACTCAACTGTTCTGTTATAAATGAGAAGACAGACATGAAATAAATAATAGAATTTAAAGAGTTGGTTTCCTTGGAAATAAGGAAGCTAAAAAATTATGCACATCAGTAACTTCACAGCCACCAAACTATCTTGATTTTCAAAAAGCAATGAAATGCCTGGTGATCCTTCAATCTAAACCTCAAATTAAGATATTCAATAACTGTAATAGATCTACATTACATTTCACAGCCACTATGCTGAAGCATTCAGTCCAACCCCTACAGGGCCCCATGCCATCTACACATTCTCATTTGCTCACTTCATTACATTCAAAGGAAAGGGGATTAATTGATCATTTATTAATCAGCAGTTAATACAAACATATATCAATATATTGAATTTACTTATCTAAAAGCATCCGTCTCATGTGTTGTCAAGAGGAGTTACAAATTCTCTTCTCCACCAAATCAGATTATAAGATTATCAGATCAATGTTAAAGCTACCTCATGGCAGCTCCTGTGACAGTCCAGCAAGATTTCACCTTTGCCAGCAGATAGCAACTCGGGAAATGACCAGCCTTTGGTGTCATAACTTTCACACAGAGTGAGCACACATTGCCTTAACACTGAACAGAACTATCTTGCTTGTACCACCATGTTCACAATGTAATAGATATCCTTATAAAATACATCATACCTTAGAAATATACATATGCTAAAATGGCTTCTACAGATGCCATATCTCAAACACCAACTAAAACTGTAGAAGATAACATCGCAAACATCTCATAAGAGTGTCATAACCAAGATGTCTGACAAAGCGGCCATCTTTGAATTTACTAAATGATAAGATACAGATGAAGAACACCTGATTCTTGATTAAATCTGACTAAATCTGTCATTATATTGATAGTATTAACAACCAAACACAAACTGACTTGCCTCACCAAAAATGCAAACAGAGTTGTAAATTGATGAGGAAAATAACAAATATTCAACTGAAAAAGCTTTGAAAAAGCAAAGTAAACTATTTCAGTGAATCATTCAGCCTTGACTTCAGTCTACATGAGAGAACTGCACATTGAAAACATCCAGGAAACCCCTCTGCATCTAATATGGAGAGAGAACAACACCGGGGGCTCTAGGACCAACCATCTACGAGACTGAGAGACAATACACCAAGCAGCACTCGTACTCACAATGTTGCCGTCGTTGTCGAGTCGTCGGGTCACGTTGTCATCACTCAGACGCAAGGATTCCTGCAATTACAAGTCATGCTAAAGATTTTCACTGCATTCAAAGCCTTTCAGTCAAATGTAGGGGCAATAAAATTGATGTACTTTCCCTCATATCATGGTATTTTGTACTGATACTTACCTATCTGTCTTATCAAATGTATCTTCAAAAGTTTTACCTGCAGATTTTGTCAGACACATAATTTCACTCAATCAACCATTTTGTAACCACTGCAAAATTTACTGCAGTTCATTCTGATCCAGGAGTGTGTTTTAACATAGTAAAACATATGCAACTACAGATCACTGAGTCAAATCAGTGATTAAGCTTAGTTTTACACTGCACTCAGGCAATATGGCTGAGTAATCTAGTGATTAACAGCATAAGAATCGATCTGTGCAATTGGGAATCAAGGACATGTGTCAACTAAGTCAGTATATAATAATAATCAAGGTGACTGCACGATTTCAACCTATGACCTGTTGATTCTGAGGAGTCTAAGGGAAGTAACTCTGCCTATTGACTGGCCACATCAAGGAAACATACCTGGACTTTGGGTGCCGAGATATCGGATTCATGGGTGCTTCCTCTCCCAGTGAAGAAGGGTCTGTCAGATAAATAGCAAAGGTAAATGCATACACAGTACAGATGGAATAAGTTTCTTGTGTGATATATGTTTCATAAGTCTTCAAGTTAAGCTACTGGACCTATGGTAAGATGATCCTGGTGACCCAGTCTATATCTACTTCATTCATATGTATAAGTGAGTAATCCATCTAAGTCCAAGTCTTGTCTTTCAGCATTTCGTCTCCTTTAGTGTAGGCTAACAATCTTCAGAGCACTGTTTTTGTTACACTGGGTATGTTTTGTTTGATTTATCTATTTCAGTGTTGGTCCATAATATTAGTTAGGTTCTATGATTCTGTATGTAAATACAGTTAACTATGCTTGTGATGAACTAAAAGATATAAGAAAATGTTTTTGGAATCATGCCTTATATTTTAGCCGAAATGTGAATTAAAAACATAGTCATAATGAACTAATATACTGGGCAAAAATAGCTAGGGATATATGTAAATTTTGAAATTTATTCACTGACAATCTGATGAAATATCAATCATAAAAATACCAATATCCCTAAATTACTTTGTCCAGTATATTAGAGGTCTCCTTAAGTTTGTTGTTACAGTATACTGCAGAGGCCTTTAATTGTTGTTACTGTATACCGCAGTGGCCTTTAATTGTAACTACATCTGACCATTTTTTTATGTTCAGGGTGATGGTTTTTTTTCCACAAAAACACTGCCCATTTAATAGGTTAGCAGATTAATGTCGAATTGAACTTAACAGTAAAGCCTGAGGTTATCTTTTTCATTCAGATTCATCCCTCTGTTACCTGAGTCTTGGTTTTGGTGTTGACATGACGCTCATGGTGTCCAGTTCAGGGCCGCTGTCACTCATGTCATCCCACTGATCCAGAAGGTCGTCGATGTCACCGGGTGTGTTGTCAGGGTCGTTGAGGTCATGGTCTGCCTCTGAGTCCAATACCTACAACATAAATTGAAATACAGTTGCATATTCAATTCTTAGGATGATGCAAATCTGCATAGATCATAATCAGTATGCACTAGAGTGAGTGAGCTGAGTTTGATGCCACACTCAGCAATATTCCAGCTATATGGCAGCGGTATGCAAATAATCGAGTCTGGACAAGAGTATCCAGGGATCAACAGCATGAGCATCAGTCTGTGCAACTGGGAACCGATGACATGTCAACCAAGTGAGCGAGTCTGACCACACAATCCTGTTAGTCGGCTCGTATGACAGGCATTGTCGCCTTTTAGTATGGGTTGCTGAAGGCCTAGTCTACCCTGGACCTTCACGGGTCAGTATGTACTAGAACACACATTTGGCACACAACATACTTCAATAAAGTCGATCCTGTCAGCCACCTCATATGACAAGCATGGTTTTCTTAAGACTAATTCTAACCCAGATCTTCATAGTTTGAGACTTTTAAGACGTGGCAAACTGAGTTTGATTAACAGGTTTGTGAAATTGTGCCAAGGTAACTTAATCAAGGAATTCCTGTATGGCATCTGAAGATGACACAAATAGACCTAGATTAACAGGTATTTACAGCAAACAGAAAAACATGCAAATTTTGTTTTGGGGGTTCAACTTACATCTTCTGCTGAAACCTTGAACTTCTTCAGTAAAGCTATGAACCTTTGCTTAAT
Source organism: Haliotis asinina (assembly GCF_037392515.1). Lineage (NCBI taxonomy): Eukaryota > Metazoa > Mollusca > Gastropoda > Lepetellida > Haliotidae > Haliotis > Haliotis asinina. The sequence continues at coordinate 55,915,331 of NC_090287.1, read as the reverse complement.
ATTCCGTTGCTGAAAGTAGACAATGAACAATATATGGAATTAGTATGTAAGCATATACCATCAAAAACAAGACAGTATGTAGATGGCATGCAGGCTGACAGCAGTGACTGAATATGCTCTTGCATATTCACTTTCAGTAATTTTCCAGCAATATAATGACAGGGGATTCAAGAAATGTGTTTCACAAATTGTACACAAGTGGGAAACTGAACCTCGGTCTTAAGAGTATTTAGCAAATTCTTTAACTAAAAGGCTACCAAAATATATAACCATTGCCTGTGAAAATATCATTTCCATTGACAAGAAGATGCATGCATTCTTCATCCGAGTTAATAACCCCTATTTTTGCCTATAAAATGGACAGTGTCTTACCCTAGATGTAACCGGTCGTATCTTGCTGCGACTGGTCTTCCTAGGTCTTGGTCGGCCATCATCTTCAAGCATCATAGGCTCACTGTCGCTCATCTCATCATTGGAGGAGAAGTCCTGGTCATTGAAGTCATGGACATCCTCCTCGTCAGAATCATTGTCAACATCCGGAGAGCGGTCTGCAAGTAAAACTAAGGTTTAAAATGATGCCAAATGGAATCAATCTGCAAATAAAACAAAATTTTCCAACAATGTCAAATGGAATTGGTCTGCAAGGAAAAGAGAAGTTCCCATAGATAGCCAAGGGAATCAGTTTGCATGTAAAACAAAACTTCCAACAATGCCACATGGAACTGGTCTGCATGTAAAACAAAAACAAAAGTTGCTAACAATGCCAAATAGAATCGATCTGCAAGGAAAAGAAAACTTTCAACCATGCCAAATGGAATCGGTCTGTAAGTAAAACAGAAGTTTTCAGTGATGGCTAAGGGAATCAGTCTGCATGGAAACAACTTCTTAACATTGCCCACACTTTCCAATGCAGCCAAGGGTAACTGCCAGAAAGCATAAAAATGTTTTTGTTTTTTTCATATTCCTCATAATATGGTCCACAGGACAAGTGAGTGAGTTCAGTTTTAGACCGTAAAAGGACACCTGTGAAATAATTTATTTTCCAGCGTGGTACATTTTGCTTTTCTACATGTTAAATCTACATTCTGTATGGAATTATTCAATTTGTTTAATCAGACATTCTCATATGGGGTAATTTGTATAATAGCTTCATCTCTTAACACATGTATTTTTTGTGACTAAAACTTACATTTATCAGAAATTCGCATATAGTCACAAAATGGAATTTCAAATTTCAAATTGTTATGGAAAAACCAGGCATTCAAAATGTCCATCTCTTAGTGCCACATGTGTTTTTGGTGAAGAAAATATACATTCATCCTTAACTAGTTTCAAAAGGGAATTCTTTGTGTATAGAAATACAAAGAATAAGCACAGTGATGTAAAACGAGGCATATTAAATCTTCCACTTCAGCGGAGAAATTGATCAGCAAACATGAAACATCTGATGACAAGTGACAGACAGGAGTACAAGATTGTCTGGGGATGAAGCTTATTAAGTGTGGTATGGACTTGCCAGGCCGTCTGATAGACACCAGGTTACCATGACTGCTCCCTGCACGACCTGGAACTCTACCATAACACTTACTATCAGACTGAAACGGTACCACATGCTTGTAACTCAGGTACAACACCAGTCAAGGGCTATCCAAGGTCATTCTGTTCTAAGCAATATACTAACTCTGTTAAAACTGTCAACTAACAAAATTTCAACAAAACTTTCCAATAATAATCAGATTAACTTGATTAGTGTTGTCTCACTGGATGATATTCTGTTTACTACCTGATGTTCCGAAGATGTTAACTCTTTGGACACACTCAATGTCACGAGGAACGCTTCCTGAGCATGTTCAGTAGCATGTTGGTTACTAGAGGTGTACAGACATATTGTACTATTGTACTATGAATACACACAATTAGCCATACAACAGAAAAGCAGTTCTGACATCAATAATCAAGGATCTGATCACGAAAGGAACAAAACCAAGCAATATCTGACACATAACAACTTCCTAATTAAACATCTTATTAATATTGTAAAAAATGGCAAAAATCTAAAACCTTACAAAAACAAACCTTACTTCTGCCAAAGATGCCGAAAGAGCAGATCAGGCAGCAGTGCAAATGGAAATCAGAATGTAATACAAAATTTGTCTATGTTTGCCGTATTGCAAGAGTAAATGGTTATGTTAGAAACTAACTCTGTGTCAGTTTCAACAAAAACCATGTTATCGTTAATATACAACAGTACCAATATTTCACAGATTCAGATGCTAAAACAAGTTATGGTTCTATTGCTGAATGCAGAGTCAAGGTTAATAACAGACAGAGAAACAGAACAGACCTTTACATGATGTCTTTCAGGTAATGAATATTAGTTCAAATAATAATTCCGAGAGTATGTATCAAAAAAGAGAACAGGTTGTCCCTATAAGAAAAAGGCATACTGTCCACTTATCAAGACTTGCTAATCATAAGGAAAGAATTACTGTACATTAATCTGCATTCAGTACAGACTTTGAGATAAACAATCAAGAGTAGACAGTCAAGGGACCATCTCCAAAAGGTGTCTTAATGTCATCACAGATTTAGTAAAGTGCCAAAACAGCACTCGCTACATTCCTGGTTCTAGATGCACATGTTGGCTCTCACATTCCCCAATCAAACACTCTCAGATAATGTACTTTAACAGCCTTGACACTGCTGCTGGTGATGATGTACGGGATGCAGTCAATGCAGCAGATTTGTAATGGGCAATCTCACCAACACACACCTTGATGGAGCGCAGACAAACATACTGTGTCAATATTGGAAGGAGACAAATGTTTGCCTGTTGAACTGGATAAGGTTGAAAGTGAGGCATTACTGACACAAACACTAGCCCATGTTTTAACACAGCTAAAGATTAGAGTGACAAGGTCACAGCACAGACCTGATGTGAGTGAGTGCACATGTGAAATGGGTAGTGAGGTGGGTAATAAACAAGTAAGGTGGGTGGGTGAATGAGTGAGTGAGTGAGTAAGAGAGAGGGAAAAAGAGAGAGAGTGTTTTATGTCACATTTAGAAATATTCTGGTTAATCTCGACCTGTAAATAACCAACCAGCAAAACTACTGAGGCACTGATCCACACCATTCATCATGATGACAGCCTAGTAAGAGAACCCATCACTTCTTTAACTAACGAGCAAGAAACATGAAGCACTCTGCTAGAACACATCAACATGTGAGTCGTGCTGACAAACAAGAATCATAAACTGGTCTATCTGGTATTTGAACTGATGATTGGGAGATCTGGGCAAAGGGTGTAACTTGGCACAATCAACAGAACATTGTAGTCAGTTTACCAACATGTGGCCTATCCTGGATGCCCTGTGAAGATCTGGCTTAGAATTGGACTTCAGATACCCATTCTTGTCATAAGAAGCAACTATCTGAATCGGGTGGTCAGCCCCGCTGGCTTAGTTGACACATGCCAACATTGCCAATTGCGTTTATTTATGCTCATGCTGTTGATCACTAGATTGTCAGGTCTGGCCCAGATTCAATTATTTAAAGACTGCCGTCATACAGCTGAAATACTTCTGTGTGCAGTTTTAATCAATAACCAACCAACCAACCAACCTATCCTGCACAGTATCAGAGGAAACACAACAAGGATATAGTATAGGCTAAAGTGAAATGGAAATCAAAAGCATGGACTCCCCATCATTCTTAACCACTGGTAGGACACATTTCCATGGTGTGTGGTGCTGACATATCAAGAATGATAAGAATATCCTGACAAAACTAAGGGATGTAACTCTGTTGATAAGGTTCATCTAAATTCCTTTTGGGTGCCATATAAGCCAGAATACTGGGACAACAGAAAATACAAGCTACAGTGGTAAAGATAAGCCTCCAGAAGTATTCTGTTCATATGAATGATGCCAAGTCATTGGGGAAAAGAATATATACAGCACTAAGAACCAAGTGGTTTATGAGATTGGAAGTGGTTTATGAGAGATTTTTGGTCTAATGCCAGAAACAGCACTACCAGGAAATACCACATGTGAAATACCACATTTTAAAGTCAACTTGCTAAACATTACTTACTGTGATGGTTACTTTGCATAAACTTGACCTCATTGACCAGTTGAGCCAAGGTCACGTTGGACAATATCACTGAAGGTAACATAACAAATGACACCCTTCATGTACTTCATGTTCACTGTGGAAATGACAGCATGTGTTTTGCCATCAAAAGGTTTGTCACACAAGGTTAATGAAGAATATTCAACAGGATATAGGATTACAGGTCAAATTCATTGACTAGGTTTATTTTCATGCAGCACTCTGCAATATTACAAATGTATGGTGACAGTCACTCTGTGAATAAACAAGTCTGGACCAGACAATCCAGAGATCAACTGCATGAGCATCAATCTCCATCTACTGCGATACAATGAGATGTGTCAGCAAGCCTGGGCCATCTGATCCTGTTGTCAGCTCTTACAACAAGCATGGGTCACTGAAGATCAATTCTAACCTGGATGTTGACAAGTCTAAAGTCAAAAGATATATACTGCATAATCAAGATACATTGACGAAAGGACTTCTTGTACACCAATCCAAGCAATAATTAATCAGACAGTATTCAGAATATATCAGAGAAAGTAAACACTACACTGGTGCCAACATTGTGCATGGTACTGTCACAATTATAACATCACTACATCCCCTTGAGACAAGAACATCTAATCCAATACATCTATATGTCCTTCTCTTCAAAATCCAGCTAACAAAGACACAATTTATATACACTCCATGCCTACACCTTTATCAGTTTTGAAGACAATAAAGGGATCTCTTGTCTCTAAACACACAAGTTGGAAATGTTTCCTAACAAACACATTAACCTCAGCACAAAGATCTCCTTGTCAGCACTGGTGAGATTTGGAAGCACAAGAATGTAATTCGCAATGTTTTCACAGCATGGAAACTAACAGCAGAAAATATTCCTGCAGACCTCTCTCTTACTCAATGTAGCTCAGTGTAGTTAGCAGAATCAATTAACCTTGCAGTAAAGAGGTGTTTGTTCAAACAGTATTGCTAATGTTTGTTCACGGCAAATCTGTCAAGAAATGTCCATTCAATATTTGTGCTGTGCATTTTGATGTCATAAACTTCTTAGATTAATGTGAGTTTTGAAGTTGTTAATAATTTAGAATATACACTACTCAATATAAGTTAAGGAACATCTGATTTTTGTGTATGACTAGCAGTCTAAGTAAAGTTAGTCTTACCAATGACCAACCAATCAAACACGAGATGGTTAAATAGATTTAACCAATCAGACAATGGCTACTATCTGGGGATCGGAGGTACTTTCAAAATATTCAGGTCACAGACACGGATCTCTCCACAAACAAAAATCAGCATACAACACAATTATTTGACCTGCAGTATATACGCTTTGAAGTTTCTGTTGACATGGTTACCATTAGCTAATATTTCCGCAAGATGACATCCTTGAATGTTGCCAAAAACACCATTGTTTACTCACTGTTTACTCACCGTTGTCTAGGTTGTACATAAGCCGTGTGCATCACCTGGAAGCTAGCATAAGCTAAATACCATTTGGAATCGTTCGGGTATGAACGTTTTCGAGACAAAAAATTCAAAACATACGTGCGAATGTCCACTTTCGCGATTTGGTAAGCTGTGTTCTGATTGGTCAATCTCAAAGGTTACCTGACGTGGCCTCCCATAAGGTTTTGTTAGCCTCAGTGGTGGAGTGTAACGAAAAGTACCGAGACTAAGTTTACTTAGACTGGTATGACTAGATACTGTCAAGCACAACAGATTATCTATGATCAAGCAAAAAAGATTGGGTGTTCCTCAAAAAGAATATATTTTTCAAAGTTTTGAAAATGTCAAATCTTATCCCATTATTTTCATGGGGAAAAGCAGATATATAATTTACACATGACATTTTGAGAAATACTTTTGGACATCATGGAAGGTTAATAATACCAAGATCAAAAGAGGAATAGCACATAATTATAAAACACATACACACACATCTGTCTAAATATATTAAACGGAGCCTTCTGTAAAAATAATCTCTTTCATTTACAAATGTTCATCTAAACAAATCTGCATTTCCTTCCTATTTTTCAAAATAGCATTACTTCGCCTTTATTTCAATTTTACAACTTTATAACAAGGGATGTGCAAGCTTTGTACTCACTCCCTTGTGGGTGCTAATGTATAATAACCCTCCTTTATCTTCTGCCATATTCCAACTATAAATGAACACTAAATTTACACTTATGCGTGGAAGGGTAGGGGGTGATATGGACTGATGAAAGGATTACCTTGCAGGGATGTCATCCCAATACAAAAGTAATAATCTTAATACCTCCAACAGCAATCAGGAGAAATGTGGCTTATAATATCACATCTATTGTTCATCTATTGGTATGTATTTCATACTGCTTTCCTAAGAGATTTCACAAATGTAAAGCATGATATTTCAATGGTTCATAACTGAATGTATAAACTGCCATCAGCATGGTCCCTTGGGAAAAGTGATTGCTTTTACATGTAATTTAGACTAAGACCTGTAAGAAATCTATTTGATGTATCTCAAATCTGTTCTGCTGCAGATCAAAGCAAATCACACTAGCCTGTGCCAGCTGACCCATTCAACATCTGTCTCAGCCAGTTACTCCTTCACAAATATCTCAATTCTTATAAATTTTCTACATTTTTGTCCTACATTTCACGCCCTTTCTAAATTCCAGTCTGCCTTCCCATCCTTAAACCATATTGTTGTCCCTTCTGCCCTGTCTCTATTGTGAAAATATGACTTAAATTAAGAAGACTAGACTTTTGCAATATCCCCCTTCACTTGGCCTCCTTTTTCATTAAATATAGTTGTTAGTTTTATCACGAATACAAAAGATCAAAGCAAATCACACTAGCCTGTGCCAGCTGACCCATTCAACATCTGTCTCAGCCAGTTACTCCTTCACAAATATCTCAATTCTTATAAATTTTCTACTTTTTTGTCCTACATTTCACGCCCTTTCTAAATTCCAGTCTGCCTTCCCATCCTTAAACCATATTGTTGTCCCTTCTGCCCTGTCTCTATTGTGAAAATATGACTTTAAATTAAGAAGACTAGACTTTTGCAATATCCCCCTTCACTTGGCCTCCTTTTTCATTAAATATAGTTGTTAGTTTTATCACGAATACAAAAGATCAAAGCAAATCACACTAGCCTGTGCCAGCTGACCCATTCAACATCTGTCTCAGCCAGTTACTCCTTCACAAATATCTCAATTCTTATAAATTTTCTACTTTTTTGTCCTACATTTCACGCCCTTTCTAAATTCCAGTCTGCCTTCCCATCCTTAAACCATATTGTTGTCCCTTCTGCCCTGTCTCTATTGTGAAAATATGACTTTAAATTAAGAAGACTAGACTTTTGCAATATCCCCCTTCACTTGGCCTCCTTTTTCATTAAATATAGTTGCTAGTTTTATCACGAATACAAAAAATTTTCAGGGAAATTAGGTACAAAATTATTTTGGTTGTAATGCATAATAATGTTAGTGAGCATGTGGGTTTTTACACTACTTACAGCAATATTCCTGCAAATTATCAATGGAAGAAATGGGCATCAAGTGAATGCTTATCCACTAGGCTACCCTACTGCCCCTTGATAATGTTAGTAATGTAATGGTGTGTCAAAATGACACATGAGCCATTTTGATTGGCATCGAACAGTTTTCTTTTCAATTGCTTAATTAACAAACACTCTGCAACATTTCTGCTCTGGGGTGGTGGGAGAGAAAATACAAGACCAGACAAGCTAGTATTACTTTGTGAATGATGTGCTTTTCTACTACCAATGGTGACATGAATCAGCCAAGTTACTAGGTCTTATCAGACAATCTGATCAATCAGTCTCTCCGTCATACAAATTAATAAATAACTTAGTCATCTGATGTGCAAGTCTGTTTGATTTACTGATGTCTGATTGTAAAAATAGCTGTCTGGTAAACATTCCGTCCATTTTTCAGTGAAATTCCTGTGGCAAGATCTGATCGCTCCATCGGCAAGTGTAACATGGTGTGGCACTCCATGCACATGGCTGGAAAGTAGGTTCCATAACAAACAATTGCTACATTACATTATCCACTCTGTAACTTACAGGCCATCTAAGCATAGCAGGAATATTATTAACAACACAGGAAAACAAAAAAACATATAAATAAATAAACAAACAAATGGTAGTCGGTGCAAAAACACTCTGAGACTGTTGTCTGAACTTGATCATGGAATTTCAGCAATTTAAAGTTACCACGAGAACTGTTAATAGCCAAGCATATTCAACCAACAAATTTGTTCTAGACTCTGGCCTTTCAATCAGTCAGTATGACAAAAATGTCTTTGGAGATGATCCCAATATTTTTTGTGGACTGTTAAGAAACCATGTTCCAAAATGTTAAGAAATTACAAATTTCCTCTTCTATTTCGATTGGTTTCCTGAAACAAATTCACACACACACAAAACTGATTGACCTAGAAATAGTTTAGATGGGAGAAATCCTTGTGGGTAGGTCATCACAATTCAATTTGGTTATTCATAATAACTAGCCAGGAGTTCTCAGATATCTGAACACCAAGCAAATGTAATTTGCCAGAAAGCAATATCACTACGCCAGGGTCCACTTTGTTAAGAGTCCTGAAAAATGTTTTCTGATATGCTCTCTTATCATGTTTCTGATAAAATAATAATAATCTAGATCCAGCAAAAATTAACGGGTAAAGTGAGTTGAATATCAACATATTGATTTTACCAAACATAGCAAATTATCTTTGAATGATAAAATATAATTAGAATCACATCTTGTCACAGGAATCAGGTTTCAACAGAATTTTAATGAAAAATATATCCGGAATGCCTGCTTTATGAGGATGTGACATTTTCCATCAGAAAACACCTGTTGAGCAGAGGTGAGAGGCTTCTAGTGTTGTATACTATTGTCAACACCATCTATAGTCTGTTTGACTCAAAAGTGAACCGATGAACTGCAATCTAACTCAAAAACTGATAAACGTGAACGATTCAAATTTGCCGAATGATCATAATCAAAACATCGTACTAACTCTTTCAGGTTTTTGCAGAACTTTTATCCTAAAAATACACAGAGTTGTTTAACAATCTATTATTATGTATTGACATAGTTCACTATTTGTTACAAGGGAGGAGTGCAGAGAAAGGGACAGTCAGTTGTGCTAGAAAGGATGGAAATGGCACAGCACATATTAATGAATAAACAACTTTGTTGGCATTTGTGCACATGTTTCTCAAACACCTGACAGTCCCTGGCTAGATTTCAGTTGATTGGTCCGCCTTTGATCCAAACGGACTATAACCCTGCAGTTGACCCCTGAAGATCATGGTCAGAACTGATCTTCTGTCACCCATGTCTGTAAGAGTCGACAACTGGGATTGGGTGGTCAGGTCTCAGTGACCAGGTAGACGAGTCACCATATCCCAAGTGTGTAGATTGATGTTCATGCTGTTGATCCCTGGTTCAGACTTGATTATCTACAGAACGCCGCCATATAGCAAGAACACTGCCGAATGCAGCGTAAACCTAAACTCACTCACTGCAGTTAATTATGACAATGGAGGTAGGTACGGTTAGGGGAGATGGGGTACAATGTCACATTCAAGACTCTTGTATGATATGTGTGCATATGCATGTGAATCAGTGTGTGTATTGGTTCAGACCAGTGTTTGTTCAATAGAGATAGCATGTTACAGTTTGATATGACAGCCATGCAAAACCAGTATACTGAACTGACTGGCCTGCTAGCCAACGGCTAGTAAAATTCCAGTCGGGACAATAAATCTCCACTGCCACTGGCCTGAATGAATGGTCAATTTTCATGAGGTCATTTTATAAATATATCACTCTCCCCGACTTGTTTAGTTATAATACACATTTACGAATTATTTCAGCATAAACCAAATATTTTAAGACATGGGTTTTCTTATTTCTTTTGGATGGAATTTTACCTTTTTGTAAACTTCGGTTTAGTTTCTACGTTCAAATTTTGGGCAGGAGAATAATAATGTAATCTAGTAACTTTCAGGCATAACTAGCACAGCTGGCTAGAAAAGTTTGGGATCTATTTCACGCACTGGACCAGTCCATGTTTCATCTTTACAATGCAAAGCACCAGGCAGGGAAACAAAAGGTACCGTGTTTTAACCATACAATAATTTAATATGAAATCATCACCACCTCTGCTCCCCTGCAGTTACTCTACCACTACATCACAGACATGATCCTAGGGAAAACATCTACTGAGGCACTTCCATGAGGATAGGTTTACACAGCTTTAACAATACTGACACAATCATAGGTTCACCCAGAATACATCATGCAATAACCACAAGAATACATCATACTTTCTATCAATAACAACTTCATCAGGTGAACGAAGGAGCCCGAAACGAGTTGACATGTTGGGAGAATAATAGAACAAATTGTTATCAATAAGAAGCGTCATGTGCGCATGCTCTTCCAACTCCAAAAGGCGTATCAAACACTTAATAACACGCCAAAGTGTCAGATAGCAGCTCATTGAGCTTGGTATTCTAACAAATATCATTAATTTATGTGCCACTGACTTTATGCAGAAGCAAAAATGATGAATTTTTAAAATCTCTTTGCTATTTAGCAATACTGGAAAGACATTTCAGTAAAAAGATCAGCAGTTACCTAAAGTTTAAAGGCTGCAGTAATCTTTATAAAAACACATAAAACAATAAGATGTAGAACAGCTGTGAGCCTCACTCAGGGTACCAAACAGCTTCTGTTTCATGTTTCCAATATCAGTGTCTAACATCTACTTCATCAACAGAACTAAGGCCAAGGGATATAAGCTAATTGGTAGTTCTAATTTAATGTGATAACTTCCTTTAATTCTTCACTCAATCCATGACTGTTATCCAAACCAGTAGTAGGAATGTTGAACATTTAGCTCCATTACAATGATGCAAGAGTTTAGTAGGGGCAAACTTCTGTGCTACACCTGCCATTCTACAGTGTGCACTCAGCCTGATGGAAGGGACTGTACAAAATCATTCAGATTTCTTGTGTCAACTGGAATATTCATAGCTGTTTCTCTTGAGGAAATCAACATGACATGTTAATACATCCAAAAAGATTTTACATATACACTCTGCCTAAATGATAGGGAATATAGGAAAATCACTACATTATCTAGAGATGATGGATGCTACTTGCAAGAAATTAAAGAACACCTGATTTGTTAATAATTTGACAGACAAAAGAAGACAGTTGGTAGATTAACTATCCTTTTAACTATCTTGTACGATATTTTCTGTGTAATGTTCATAACTAAACAAAATTCTGTATTATTCAAAGGATCCAATTTAATTTGAATGAGTGAGAGTTATGGCTTAAACTCACTTTCAGCAATATTCCAGTAATATCATGGCAAGGGATACCAGATGTGGGTTTTGATTTAATTTGATTTATGAAGTTTTCAAGAAGAAAATACCAATTAAACTCAATTACTTTTCAAGCATTAAAAAAACAAGATTTATGGATGTAAACTTCTATATTGAGAATAACATGACATTTCGGGACATGTGCTTGCTCCTTCAGAGTGCATGTTCACCTGTTCTATAAATCTTGCTTTTCTTGCCCTTCAAAGATTTACTTTTCAAGCACATGGCATCTCAACTGCAGAGACATTTGTAATCATTATCAGTCCACTACCTATAAGAGCACACCTAATGTTGTAATGAGCCAAGCTGTCTACAGCAGTTTATGCAGATTCAGACTCATAACCTCACTCAAAAGAGATGAATGAAAGGACTGATAATCTCATCTACAAGAGTAGAATAATGTTCCCATAATCCAAGCCTACAGCAACCCAAGTAACCTCACACATGTACTCCAAAATATGTTACTACAGAACCTACACCAACAAGTATCTATCCACCTGACACCAGCCACAGGCTTTATTTACTCCCAGTGTGCATCTTCCAGCTTCAGTTGCCAAGAATCTCATTCCATGCATTCTTGGTTTGTTTACAAGCTGGGCCTACTCTGCTTGTGAATGAATCGCCCAGAACCAAGACAGCAAATCTCTGATAAACATTTATGTTGTTACAGTAATGGTATTTCTGTTGGCAGAGTATCTGGCCTGAAGGGGTAATGGCGACTCATATCATGTCACTGTGACTACTCCTATCTCACACTGGCTCCTGTCTTCACTAATGATGAGGTAGGCCTCCAAAGGGGAGATAACTCAATACCATGCTAGAGGCTGTTATATTTCGCACACCTAATGACAAGATATCACATACCTCCATCTCTCTAAGCAAAGAAAGACAAGTGATGATTGTGGTGAGTGCTGGGAGTTTCCATGAAGCTGCCAACAATGCACATCATACTGTACACATTCAATTTACAAAAAAAGACACCATGCCATCCTTTGGAATATTGGTGTAAATTTTGCAAAGAAGCATTCAAAGGAATCTGAGCAGCAGAAATGATGACATAACTTCTTCTTCACATGTTACAGATAAAAAATGCACTGAAAAGGAAACCTGGGGTGGTTGGGTGGGTGGGTGAGTGGGTGAGTGAGTGAGTGATAGAGAGTTGTTCATTCTGCAACCAGCACATATCAAGCTAAATTATGGCAGTCAGTAAATAATCAATATTAGGCCAAACAAACAATTCATTCTAAGCATGAACAGCAATTATGGGTAAAACTGAAGTAACTAAGCAATCAGACAAATTAAAGAGCCTGATCTCATTCCCACATTCACTGACTCCAAATTACAAGGATGAGACATTCTGGCCAGCTTGTCTCCTGAACACCTCTGACGCATTTCCTTTAAGCTAACTGACATTACCGTTCTATTTCAGATCCATCCCTTATTTATCATCAGAAGATGATGTTCTCTGAAAAACTGTTACTTCTAATGACTTAGATTTATAATACATTTCATGCCTTATTAAGTCATGTGACTGTCATAGAGGAGATGCAGTATCCCCAGAACCTGATGCTTGTCACATGCTGAGGATGAAGCAGTTACAATGTGTGGCCTGGATGATGGAATGTTTTGTACATGAAGGTTTGCTGTCAACCAATGGATTGCTTCATCTCTGAACTTGAGAAAATTCAGACCACAATGTCAGAGCTATGATACTGGTTTTCAAAGGATCACCATAAACTAATTGTCAGGCTTATAACATGCACTATTTTGAAGTAGTTCCAAGAATGCCCAATTCTTTCATATCACTGTAGTTGATCTGTCATGGCATGACAACTTATTCCTGAATGTCTTTACAGGAATATATATATCCAAACGATCTGGTCTTGTGAAGATGTCAAAACAGGTCACTGGTGTCAGAATGAGTGATGAATGATGAAGTAAAAGCAGTGAATGATGAGTTTCACACTGTTGAATCAAATAAAGCAAAACCTCATTAATTCAGTCAGTTCCCTTCCCTGTAAAGCCATCTAGTAATTATCAAATGTATAAGGAACACTGTAGTTTCTCCCATTTTCATAATGTCCATTATTACACTCAAATGCTCCCGATAAGATTGTCCTGAATGCAAACACAGTTTCACTGTATATGTTTAGGTTGGGATGTTTTGGGGAGACACATGGCTTGCTTCATGGAGACATTGTACAATCATATACAACAAAATCCAAAGGTTGAGACATCCACAATCTGCTTCTTAAGATGAAAGTAGTCAGTATGTACCACAGAACATGATCCGTAACAAAAAACATCTGAGATTGTTACAACCATTCTTATTTGCATAATAAAAAACCAAAGATAATTCTACAGTGGATTCAAGGGGCTAACTTGTTAATATAATGTTTTCCCCAATGAGTTAGCATATGTTACAAAGACAACACCATCATAAATCAAGGGTGTCTAAGAACTGTTTGACTGTAAAGATTGTATTATTCCTAAGACATAGACAAAGCAACTACTGGTACTGACATTTAACCACCAAAAATAACCTAGCTTTTCCTTAGAAAAACAAAAGAACATCATATCACACATTTCTGCACAATGGACTGGAAATGAAGTTCACTGAAGCAACTGAAACAATATGCACTCCTTTTCTCAAACAATATATCAGTGTTGTTTCTTAAATAACTTGCGTCACGATATGGCTGAAATATTGCCGATGTGACGTTAAATATTAACTCACTCACTTAAATAACTTGCTTTTTCGCTGAAGCCATTGAAGAATTTTGCACCATTAATATCAAAGTCAGAGTGAGAGAGTGGTGTTAGTTTCACTCTGCTTCTAGCAATACTCCAGTAATATCACTCTAGGCCACACAAGAAATGGGCTTTACTGTACCCATCTTCGAACATGTGTCTACAGAGCAAAAACTTTAACCACTAGGCTAAGCCACTGTCCCCATGAACACCAAAATGATACATAAAATACAAAATATGAAATTGAACTATAGGCTTTGGTGTGGGCAAACACTTTAACCACCTGGCTACCCTGCTCCATATTTACTCAGTGCAGTTGAGCATGCAATAACATGTTCTTGCAATGACTCCATATCAAACAGACAATAATATGTATTGCCATTCTGTAAGACTTTACCTGTAAATAGAATTCAGGAATAAACATGTTCCTGGTCATTAATGTACATGCTATCAATTTCAATGACTCATCCATGATAAGCACTTGCCTCACCTGAACAGTTCTCCATCAATTTCACTGACATCACATCTGAGCCATTTGATTAATATTCTATAAAGTTACATTCTATAATCCCTGAACTCCAACTAAACTGATCTTAATTACAGTATGACATATTCCCATACATCTTGCTATATTGATGCTTTATTTTGAAATAAACCATTACCTACAACCATTATTAGCATGTTTAGCAATCATGCCAGCCTGCACTGTCATGAATAATTCACGGCATAAGTTAATCATGGATATGTAATGTAAGTCTATTCCTTGTGTAATCAATGTTTGAGGGATTTTGTTGGCCTCGTTTCCTGGTCCTTTGGCATCTGCAGTGGCTTTAACACGTCGTTTCAAGCAAGTAACCAACAACTTTGTGCACAATGTTGATGAGCACTAAACCAGGCAATGCATTTCATACTTTTAGACTATATATCTATCTAACAACACATTTGTAAAATACCTAATATCAACATTGGAGATGCTCATTAACCAGGCACTGAGGACAAATTATGTGCAGACATTATGACCCTGGTTATGCGAAGTGAGGTGCAAGAAGGTTAACAGTCATGTGACCACCTTACTCCATCAGGTACCTATTCACAGTTGGGTGAACAGAGGCAGTTTTTAACAAACACACTTGTTTCAGGAAAGACCACGTGTCACGTGAGCTTTGATGGGAGGCAGGACTGAAGTCCTAGAAACTCTCAGAGTCAAGCTGCCATACATGCCCACCCATCAACGTTGCTTAACTTGACTGATTTGTGATCTGGTCATCTGATGATGCACAAGACCACACACCACCATCTTCTATAATGAGCAAATATTTTAAGTTTTTAATAATTTATGTTAGATGAACAAAGCAGAAAAAAATCAACAAATTGTTTTTATGACAGATGATTTTACCAGTTTAATAACAGGGTTTTTTTACAGAGCCACATGCCACTTCAACTTTTTAAGACTCAAAAGTTTTAGCATCAGCCAATTTGAACACGGCTCACTAAAGACATTTATCTGCTTGGCCTGTACATCTTAACCATGTAATCAGAACTCCATAATGAGTGCTTAACCATCCCCGAAAGATTTTGTGTTGGGTGCATGAGTTATATGAAGCCCAATAAAGACCCCATAATGCAGTACCACACAAGCTTACATTACTTCATTTCACCACACAAATTTCATCTCCTAAATTGTTGTCTTATAATGCTGTACTTAATGCCTCCTGTCTGTTCTTCCCTAAGGCTGAGGTAATTGCTGAGGCAAGTACCCATCTGAATGTCATCTCAGTACATCCTCATTGCCCACAGCATTAAAATCATGGAGTCATCTTCTTCAAAGGACAATCTGCTTACTTACTACAGGAACGTTCAAAGAACCTCTATCACTAAAATCTTACCTATTTGTGTAATTGTTGTTTTTCTTATCCCTGACTAGCATACAAATGAATGACTGGGATTTGACACCACCATGAACACTAATCAACTTACATCACCATGGGCATGCTCTAAGGAAAGTCTGGTGATACAGGTTTCAGATGGTTGCAGCTTGTGTGGAACACATGAACACAGGTAAAGGACTGACCAAAAAAGACTTGATCCCACAGATACTTAACTTAAGTATGAATATAGGAAGCATAGAACAGTTCAACACATTTGAATGTCATCAGTGTGCAAATGAGTTTTACCCCATATTTGCAGAATTCTCACAATATCACATCGGGGAACACCAGAAATTAGTCATGGGCTTCACACACTGTAGGAAATCAAACCTAGGTCTTTAACCACAGGGTACACAAAAGTCCTGAAATCAATGATAATCGACATACTGATACCTAACTTCTTAACAACTGAACTTGACAGACAGTTTGAGCAGCCCAAATATATACTGAGATAAAGTTATATCAACGTTTACAAGACTTGAACTCTTTGGTCCAATTTCTAATAAAAGAATTGAGAGTTAATTAAATGTTACCCAGTTAAAAACATACTTAACTGTGGTGGACTCATTACTAAACCTGCCTCAAGCGCTCAGATTCCTACAACGCTTCATGATTTCATCAAAACCAACAGTTCTTAGTACACCCTGGCTGTGATGTCAATGTCAATTCCCCAAGGTAAAGATAGCACTTGACCACAAATTGGCTTCAAGTACCTGCCCAGGGCAAATGCTGTGTGTTACAGCCTAAGCAAACTTGTCAGCAATGTTGCATTTGATTCTGTTTTAGCCATACCCACCTATTTTTAGAACAACAGTTATGTCATGGAGGTGGAACTGTAAATGCACATATACTTCATCAAACTCATGACAATATCAGAATCAACATGTGCAAGGAACATGGCAGCAATGAATGCACTAGCACTCCCAGACACTACCACTGAAACTGAAAAACTACACAAACATGTGCATGATCAGTGCCACTGCACATGACTAATTGCACCATGTGCACTCACACAAACAGTACAGACATCTGTTGCTCTACATCAGTACAATTCTCGTTTAATTCTAGTTCTGGTCTAAGCTTTCGTTGACAATGGCTTTCTGAGAGCTTACCCTGTGTCATCCCATCAGGATTGGGAATAATGAAAATCTGTAATAAATGGTGCCTCCAAAGCCATGAGGATTTGTACCAGTGTCATGGTTGGAGACCTGTATATGTGATCTAACCAGACATGGTCACAAATCATGGTAATGCTGAAGCTACAACACTTATCTGCAACAGTCCCTGTGTCCATCCAGTTGTCAGGATGACAGTATGATTGGGCGCCTGGGGTTTGTTTGATATATTGCAGAGAAAGGCTCAGTGTAACATCTAACGGTAGATCTGTGCAAATAAAATGCTGCAATATTTGTCTTACATCCTTGGAAAGATTTGATTTGTAGTCCTGTCTCGCCACTGAGATTAAGTTAAATGGCAGTCAGGCAGGCATATTGAAAGTTGATTTGAATCAATTTGATTATTGTGTACAAATTTCGTGTAAATAGTAACTGTTCAGGCCAGCAGAGTAATGTACAGAATGAGATGGCTGTTAAGGGACAATACATTACATGTCTTCATCATCAGGACCAGAGTGAGTGAGTGAGTGAGTGAGTGAGTGAGTGAGTGAGTGAGTGAGTGAGTGAGTGAGTGAGGAAGGACAGAAACGAGACCTAGCAACCAAGACCTGAAGTTTAGCTTTTACTGGCCCTCGTACCCAAGACATGCAATTGAGTTTGGTTCTCTTTCTTGAGAGTTAAAGGATGTAATTTATCAGCACTTTATACATGAATGTAGCAACCTGATTGCAACTAACTGTTGGTGAATATTTACAGGACTTCTTGCCCATGCCACAGCTGGGCTTTCAGATGAGTTAAAGGTGAGCTATGACTGGTGAATGTGTGATAGTGCCACAAGAAACAAAGTCTTATATAAGGGATGATTTTGGCAAGCTCTGAAGCTGACATTACAATAACATATTTTGCAACATAATCCCCTTCCACACAGATACACTTTTGTCAACGATGCTGGAATGATTTTATTCTAGTCAAGATCTTCTTTCGTCTGTCCAAGATCTTCAAACTTGTAATGATGTCAAAGAGGGTTCAGGCATGTTTTCTTCAACTCTGGGAACAGAAGAAGGTTGCTGAAACCAGATAGGGTCAATGAAGCGGATGATGATGTCCAAAGTCATGCTGATGGGTTGCAGCCATGGAAATGGCTTTATCACTGGGTTATTTTCCTGAAGGTACACACCTTTTCCAATTGTCCTATATTTCTTATTCTTCTCCTGATTTCTCAACAGATGGGATTGATACGCCTGCCTTACAACCTTGCCTTTTGAATGAAAATCCAACATGCTTTCACCTTCAGCATCAGAGAACATGGAGACCATAATGTTTCTAGCTAATCAAACAGTCTTTATCAAATTCTTTAGCAACAGAAATTTTAGTTGGACAAGCTCTAAGTGGTGAACCCAGATTTCATCCATAGGCACAATTGTTGCAAAAAACTTTCTGCTTTAGCTTCAAACAGAACTACATCATAACAAGGCATGTTGTATCAGGTGCATTTTTTTAATATGATGTCAGATTCTCTAAAACACAGTGACCTCATACTTTCTTCATTGTCACAATTTCTACTTTATTGTAATGTCTTTTTCCTTGTGACAAGGCTAATGAACAGGCAATGATTCCTAGTCAATTACCAGTAAGATCATTCTGTTGCTGCTACCTCTTCTGCTCACATCTTTAACACAGACTTCTTTAGAAGGGGCATCTTTCTCTTATATTGCAATAAGGTCTTCACATCTGTTTATTCAAAGAACACAGATACCTGTTTGTTTCATTGCCTTCTCACAGCAAAACAATCCCAACTGATTCAATTTTGTTGTTGTTGTTGTAAATATACCCCTTCAACAAGATTTCATTACTTAGTAATTCATTCCAAATACAGATCAGAACTAAGTATTTCCTACCAAAGTGCTGCAGGTGAGCTATAGCTATAGACAGCTATAGACTGAACATAAAGTTTTTCTTTTACATATACATCACCCTCTTGTAAACGTCATCTTGAGCAAATAATGCCACAGATTAACAATTTGTTATCTGTGATAACAGCAACAGATCAAGGGGAGTGTTTTTCTAAAAATCAGTCTTGTCATCCTTGAAATGCAGACCATGAACTGGAAATGGTTTTGGATTGGTGATACAAAACGTGCTAGTACTTTAGTTCCACAACTCCTTGAACTCTAGTGTCAGTCAGTCTTTATTTTACTTTACACTGATCAACAGTCTCAAAAGATCTCAATAAAACAGTGTAATATTTAGATGGAAGTAACTTCATTTCTTCTGGATCGGTGAAGATAAAGTTGAAAATATGTATTGTGTCGTGTCATTATTTTGAGAATTTCTATATGTACGTGCATCAAAAACCCCGAAGTCATATGTTTCCGATCGTCATATGTTTTCAATCGGCCATTACGATTCCCATTTATGGCGCAATAATGCGTGAAAATCTATGAGAATCAACCTGCATGTCAACAAGGCGCTCTCTGCTATTGGTGGGACATAAATATACTATGAATCAAAGTTTCATGCGTCAATAACAGTAACAAATAAACGAAAGATTGATTTTAACTAGGGAATCATTAATGCAATATCTACCTCATAATCAAATGCATAAAAATCCTAAATCTTTACTCTAAAGATGCCATTAATGTTTCGCCTGCTTAGTTTACATACTACCGTACAAGATCATGTTACTAGTCATGCTAATAGATTTATTTTTGTGGCATGCCAATATCGCAAAGTTGATTATGTAAATTCGTCACCGAACTGCAAAATTCATTTCTAAACAGATACTTGTGCCCTATAAATTATTTTGTCTATAAAAGGCTTTCAATGCTAAAATGGCCAGAGGTGTAATTATGAGGCTCTAGATAATGATGATAAGGCTGTAGTTGGACGGGAATGCTAGACTTTCCATCTCATAGGGTAACTCATGACGAAAAATGACATGGGAAATCTACTTCCGCAGGTGTTTTATTCCCGGCTGCAGTTAAAACTGTTTTAGAGCAAATTAGAAAGGTAAATTCTTTATTATCTCTGCAATTTGAAAGGTTTGATTGTATAGTGCGAGTTTTTGATACAGTGGGTATGCCGTACTATCACAACATTGCTAAAAATATTCAGCCAACGAAAGGATCGAAAACATTTGATGTCACATCCGCAGAAACTTTGAGATTGCTTCAACAGCAGTGGCGGATTAACGATAAAAAATGTGTGATATGCATCCTAATAGAACAGTTTCAGGTACGCTGAACGATATTAAAAGATTGTATTTATATTTTATTCACGAAATATTTTATCGCTATCCGATCGAAAATCCATTACGCCAGAATATTTTAAAGTAAGCACACTTCAACGTCCATGACATAAACGCCTTATCTGAAGAGAATAACCTTAGCAAAATATTGTCCAAACTAATAGAATATATTTTTCATGATCTAGCCAGGTATCAGTCCTAACAACCACCAAAATCATTTCATCCATAAAAATGACAATTTTGATAATTAAACTATTAATAGAAGTCTTGAGCAAACTGTCATAAATGATGAACAGCTGATAAAGACCTAAAAAAAGTTAAAAGATCCTAAAATACAAAACTAAATTGCAAGCAGAACATGAAAGATAAATGTTGACAATAAACATCTTGTGCAAGAACCTTGATGTCTGTCATTCTTCATGTCTGACAGTTTCAAGAAATAGAAATTAATCTAATTAATCTCCCATTAGTGTTGTCAATCTTATTGATTCTGCTTATCACACAGATGTATTTATTTCATTTTTTCACTGTTTGTGTATGAAGTAGGGATTGAGCATATGCAATGCAAAGGATTATGTTTGGACTGTGAATACACAATGACTCTGAGAGTGGTCAAATACAACATAAATTCTGTTTTGTGTAATGCTTTCTCAGTAATGTATACTACCAATCAAAAGTTTAGACTCATTTAAAGCAATTACTACATATTATGTACAGATGTGTGGTAACATTGAAGATAAATTTCTTCATTAACTATGGGGAACCAATTGCAAACTGTATGCCGATGAATTGCACAAGGATCATGCATCAAATTGCTGAAAAGCACGCACAAATACTGTGCATGTAAACAGCTGTGTTTTGTGTAAAGTTTTGTTAAGAATTCATTCAGTTTCATTGAGTTTCATCATTTACTGCACTCATGACAATAATCTTTTCTACATTACAATTTTTTTTTATCAGTTTATGCGTGAACAGTACCTTTAAGCAGAATGAAATATTTTGCAAAATCTAGTTTAAAACTGTCGTCTGAAGTAAGTGGCTACATTTAGACTAGTGAGTCAAAACCTGTTAATAGGTAAGATCTAATTTCAGTACAGTTTAATTTTGGTGGTTGAGTCCTATCTGGGAGTGAGTGAGTGAGTGAGTGAGTGAGTGAGTGAGTGAGTGAGTGAGTTGAGTGAGTGAGTGAGTGAGTGAGTGAGTGAGTTGAGTTTTACGCTGCACTCAGCAATATTACAGCTATATGACGGCGGTCTGTAAATAATCGAGTCTGGACCAGACAATCCAGTGATCAACAACATGAGCATCGATCTGTGCAATTGGGAACCGATGACATGTGTCAACCAAGTCAGCTAGCCTGACCACCCGATCCCGTTTGTTGCCTCTTACGACAAGCATAGTCACCTTTTATGGCAAGCATGGGTTGCTGAGGGCCTATTCTACCCTGGGACCTTCATGGGTACTATCTGGGAGTAAGGCACCTCATATCACTCACACAAAGTCAGCGACCCACATGTTTCATACAACTAACTGATCCATACGTTTCAAATCGCCTTTGAGAGACTCATATTTAGTGAGCCTTGTAAAGTAAATGTACGTTTGAACAACTGTCAGTATTACGCACTTCAGATCCCCAATATACCAGCTTAGAAATGTCCAATGTTCTTCATGGTTATATTATGAAGCTAAATTTGTAAAACAACTAACTATAACTAAAAACTAATTAATCAGAGCATATCCTTAACTTCACTTTGTTTTGTTATAAATAGACAACAACTAGTTCAATCCGCTTATCTAATCCAATTCTGATCTTTTCAGACCATTAATTTTGTTTTGACAAAATAGTTTTCTGACATACAAAGTACCCAATGGCCATCTGGCCTTTGTTCTACCAATGATGAACCTACCCGCTGAGCCACCCACAAACATTCTATTCATCAAGCATTGATTAAATCACTGCACTCACATTCCCACTCATTTCTTGGTGCAGCTGAGACTCTACATCAAGGATAAGTTTACCTGAACCAGCGCTTATTGATCCATCTGTTCAGCAGAATGGTCTGTTCACATACATCAGTGAGTGCTCTGAATGGTAACTTGACGGAAGAAACTTGTGAAATTGTCATTAGATTTTCTGTGTAGCAACACCGATATCCTTCACGAAACATACAATACCATGAAATACTGGAAGCTCTTTACAACAACTAGACATACCTTACTGTGAAATACTAAAAGCTCTCGAATGATTGGACATACCTAAGTGTGAAAGACTGAAAGGCCTTTACAGGAACTAGACACGCCTCCCCATGAAATACTCATCGGTCTCTACAACAACTAGACACACCTTACTGTGAAATACTGGAAGATCGTTACTGCAACTAGACATACCTAACTGTGAAATACTGAAACCTCTAGACATACCATAAAATGCAATACTGGAAGGTCTTTACAACAAATAAACATACATTACCATGAAGTGCTGAAATACCCATTACTATGATATACTGACATATATTTCTTGCATTATGATACAGTTTCCTTGATATTCATAAATTTTATTTTTGAAGATATTGCCATACTTATTGATCCTTCTTGCAGTCAGACACCATTTCCTTGACAAACTGACAGATCTTTCTTGTAATGAGTGCCACTGTCGTGATGTAATGGCACTTCTTTCCTACATTAAGACCACCTTTCCATCATGTACATACACCTTTTTACATCAAGATGATACATTTCCATGATCTACAGAACATCTTTCCTGCAAGATGACCGAATTTCTGTGTTGTATGGACACTTCTTTCCTGCACTGAAACCCCCTTTTGTTGATGTATGCACCCCTCTTTCCATGAAGAAAACCCCCTTTCATGACACACCAAAATCCCTTGACTACCATGACACAGGGTCTCTTTCCCTGTAACACTGTAAGGTGACACTAATTTGAATAAGGAAGACTCTGCAATCTACTGAATCGGTGAACAAAATCTGTGTCTTTTCACCAAGTCAGTTCTGTTAACACTGAATTTTAACAACTTGTGATCAGAAGTAAAGAGATTAACGGTGGCTCTAGATAATGGTTCTACTACGTTCTGGAAACAACCTGATATTTTCCTGCTTTTACGAGAGACATACAAAGTCCAAGCATCGCATTATGGCACACATGATGCTCACTAATGTGATGTTCCCTTTTACCATTCTTCCTAGAGATATATGGACAGGATGACATAAAGGCTGCCTGGCAGGATCTGAAGCTAAATAAAACCATTATCATGACAGTGGTGTAATGAGACTTGACACCATAAGACCTCAAACATTGACATAAGTTCCAGACAGAGCATGCATGACACCACACCCATGTTATTATACAGTGCTGGCATCATTTGGCCATTGTCATTGTGCAGGCAATAATGTACTCATGAGCACTGATCCATATGGGATGTCATATGAAACAGATGCCTTTAAAACAAACGGTCAATGTGAATACTGGATCAATGTTTCGATATTGTCATGTGTTTCGTGTAACATTACATATAGTTGGTTCTTGCTGTTTTTGTCAAATACTTGTTTTCAATGACAGCTGGTACCTTGAAATCTGACCACAGCTAGTTCCAATCTGATCATCTCTACCAACCACAATCTCAATGAACTAATTATTAATCCACAAGCAAGTAATGTGTTTGAGTCAAACAATGCTTAGGGAAATCAGAAGTATCTGTGAATTTATACACAACAGACGTAATCCAAAAACGGTAAAAATGCCAAGAGGTCCATCACATCATTTTCTGGTTTATTTGCATGCTGCAATAACATGTCACTTGCACTGCCCACAAATCAGTTGGTAGTGCAGCAGGTTATGTCAACCATTTCCATGAAAACCTTGTGTCAGTGCTGCATTCATAGAATTCTCACTTCTACTTTGCCATTATGCTTCTAATCTGCTTTGTCTAATAATCAAGATATATTGACTGATAGTCTGGCTTTGATGTTTCAGATACATTTGAAGAAAAATATTTAACACCTAATCCAAATACAGTGAGTCAGTTTTAGTTTTAGTTCCATGCTACTTTTAGCAATATCCCAGCAATATCACAGCACTGTTACACTAGAAATGGGCATGAATACATACTCTGTGCTCATGTAAGGAATGGAACCAGATTCTTCGACATGATAAGTGAATGCCTTAACCACAAGGCTACCCCACTGCCCTCTAATCTAAGTACCGGTACAAGCTAATGAATAACTTCAATGAGGCATAGTGTGTGGGTGTTCCTCTCTGTGAAGCAAATCTACAGAGCATATCTGACATTTCTATGCATTATTAATGTTGTGACATTTGGCTGGCATCGTACCACAGTGTGACTTCTTTGTGTTACAAACAGGAAAGGGTAATGAAGCAAATCATACCAATCAGTTTACATAATGTTCAGATAAATTACCTTTGCTTCAGTGCTATACTAGTTATTACCGAGGTTAATCTCAGCATAACAATCAGAGTTATTTCATTATTAATATAACCTTTCCCATAATGAAAAGAAACACTGAATAGGAATGGCCAAATACTTCTAGATATATGCCCATATTAATCCTGAAGGGAAATATGACAATAATTTATTGATCCAAATAAATGCTACATTTCCAGGAAATAGAAAAATTATACCACTTGTCATTTTTCCTTAAGAAGGTTGGTTGGTTGGTTTTTAATGTTGCACTCAGCAATCTTCCAGCTATATGGTGGTGGTCTGTCACTTAACAAGCCTGGACCAGACAATCCAGTGATCAGTATCATGATCATTGATCAATACAACTGAGATACAATGACACGTAACAACTAAGTCAGCAGCCTGACCGTGTGATCCTGCTCATCACCTTTTACAACAAGCATGGGATGCTGAAAACCATTCTAACTTGGATCCTACATCACTCCTGAAAATAAATGACAGTCTGTCTACCAGTCCCTGAACCATATTATTGTCCCTACAGCCTAGCCCAGCCTGTAGTGCTAGAGCCCCATATGAAGCCTCAAGTCTCAATTTCCCCAGGTTCAGGTCTCTGCATGGTCTCCCTTGGGCTCCTTCTCAATTTAAATGAGTTTATTTGTTACAATCAAAACTATATATTGAGAGACTATTGAGCAAGTGAGTGACTGAGAGAGAAGGAGAGAGAGCCAGATCCAGTGACAGTGATCCTAAATTCAGGAATTAACTCGATGTGGCCAGAATAATCACACTCGATGACAAAACAAAACCAGTTCTGAAATTCTCAAAACCGAAAATGAAAAATATCCATTTTGAAACGCTGAATAAGCTGGCTGGGATATTAGGTGTAGAAGCCCTGAAACTAGTGTCTCATACAGACCCTGAAACAAATATAACCAAGAAAGCCCAT
Source organism: Haliotis asinina (assembly GCF_037392515.1). NCBI lineage: Eukaryota > Metazoa > Mollusca > Gastropoda > Lepetellida > Haliotidae > Haliotis > Haliotis asinina. The sequence continues at coordinate 55,889,362 of NC_090287.1, read as the reverse complement.
GCAGGTCTAGAAAATGTGGCCAGTCTAGATTTCAAAATCTTAAGAAATTAAAGAAAGTCTCAGGAATCCTTTTCATTTCATTTTAGTTTCTTTCACCATGAACGTTTTTCAGTACAATATGATCATTTCAGAAACTTACTCTACCCTCAAACACATTTTTTCCTGCTGGATTAATAAGACAGCCTTATATCTAACACTGTTTTGACATGGGGACCTAAGTGTTGATACTGGTACAAGATACTGGCAGTCTGAAATCACTCCCTAGCCTCTAAGGACCCAGTGGTTGAGTTACAAAAGTAAAGCAATCTGACTCAGATGGTTCCAGAGGATGCATCATAACTGGACAAGCCGTCCCTTAATAGTTAATTATCTTATTTCCCTCTGGAGACCCGATATGTTTGTTTACGCTTCCATCTTTTGACACATCAGGGGGATCATTAACCTCACCATCCCCTAGCCTCCAGCTACTGTCAGCCACTACCTCTGACTGACCTTGTAGAGTACATTTCTCCTCCCTGACACTTCTCATCTTGCTGTGAACAGTCTCATGCTTAGCTATACCTATTAAGATTTTGGTTGCTTTTTCTTCTAGATCTTAATCAAGTCTGTTATGCAAACTGCCTTTGACTGATCATAAAGCATAATAACGCCTTCCATGTACTCATATCTGATGCATGTGTGAGCTGTAAACTGTAGATGTGTTGTCAAAGCATCCGTGTATAAATGAAAATTTTGCATAAAATATTATTTCATCTTATCTAATAAACTCAAGGGTAATTCACTTGTCTCGAATCAGCAAATCAGCAAAAATTATTTTTTTTATATACGTACTGCAATCTCTTTTGAAAACAATGACACAATGGAAATGACTAAATCATTGGTAAACAGATTCCTAAAGAAACTGAGCCTTACTCACCAAATATTGACATTATCATGGAAACAACAGTGAAAAAATGTTTTCCATAACCCGAGGTCATGAGCAAGATCTTCCCATAATCTAACTGTGCATCATCTATGGGTTTCATACATTTTCTACAGTCCTTTGACTCATATTAATAAAGAGCACATAACTACATTCAGCACAATCTTGAGTGCTTCAGAAACTAATTTCAGAACATTACATACATATGAAGCTAATTTGAATGTCATTATCATAGTGTACTCAAATTATGTTCTGTGTTTAAAAAATTCCCTCAATTATTCAAACCATATGACACACTGTTGTTATGAAATAATAAGACAAAACTCTGGCTAATTAACTTGGAGTTACTGACACCAGGGAAAGACTGATAGTTTTACATCTGACAAAAACATTATTTATAGTTACCAAGAGATAAAATACTCATGTACAAGGGTGTTATTGCTAGATGTCTATTCCTGACCAGTATAAAGTATTAAACTATACCCATATACCTGAATGAATTTTTGTATTCTTTCAATATAACTGTCTGTGGGCTAATCCTTCGCAATGTCACACCAACTCTATCTGAGGCTTGATAAAACAAGTGAGTGAGTGAGTTGAGTTTTACACTGCACTCAGCAATATTACAGCTATATGGCAGCGGTCTGTAAATAATCGAGTCTGGACCAGACAATCCAGTGATCAACAACATGAGCATCGATCTGCGCAATTGGGAACCGATGACATGTGGCAACCAAGTCAGCAAGTCTGACCACCTGATCCCGTTATTCGCCTCTTAAGACAAGCACAGTCGCCTTTTATGGCAGGCATGGGTTGCTGAAGGCCTATTCTACCCTGGGACTGATAAAACAAGGACTGGTCAGCATTTTGTGTCTGAGAGAGTCTAATTTTATGCCAGTTTTAAGAATATTTCAGCAAAACCATAGAGCAACATGATGGTGTGGACAAAAGAAATGGGCTTTACACATTATATCCATGAGGGGAATTGAACCTGGGTCTTTGGCATGGCAAGAGAAGGCTTTAACCACAAGGCTACCCCACCGCCCTGTTGTGTCTGAGTGGGATATTCATACTGGATCTTAAGTGTGACATTAAACCTGATTTCACTTCAAGTTAAGAATCTCTTGGCTGCTGTTGAAATGGTAAACACTGAGAGCTAAGGAACTGAAGGAATAACAAAGGAAAACAGATTTGATTTAACCACGATTTACCGCTGTCATTTAATGTAAAGACTCGCAACACAATTAAACTGACATGAAATGACATAGCTGCTTCAGCCAAAATGCTAATATGTACATTACATCCCTCTCTCACAAACGTACAAATTACAGATCATAATAATTAACTGACAAATTCAGGATTACCTGACACATAGATACCTTGACCTGTCAAAAATGTGACAACATTCAATAATATGTAAGCTGAAATAGCAAAATTGTTTTGTCGGCTTAAAAAAGATAAACTGGAGATCAACTAAGAGATGAACGGGAATATTTCACTTTTATCATCCTTTTCTCATTCAACCTGAAAAAAATATCTGTATTGGAACTGATACTTAAAAAAAGGTCATGTTTCACACTGCAAGGAACTGGAGTATGAACAACACATCTCATCTTCAGATATAAATTATCTGTGTACTTTAAACGTCACCTTTTGAAAAGCAAATGTTAACTGAAATATATATCTTCTCCTACAAAACTGTTAGTCTTTGCCAGAGCATAATATCAAAGTAAATAAATTTTTATAGGCAACATATGGCACTAATGAAATGTTGCAAAACAAATTCAACCAATCAGTTTTATTTTCCACTAGATCAAAAATATTTCATCTGTTGTTTTACTCATGATGGCAGGCACACTTAAAGGTCACATGCAACCCTAAAATCAAACATTTTAGTTATCACTTATTCATGATAAACAACATGCATTGCTGACACAAATAAACAAAGTGTATAAGCGCAAAGCAAAAGTGCAATATTTTGTACTTGGGTTTACCTCCCTTGAAAGGAAGCAGCCACAATACTGAACCCAGTCAAAGCCAGTGGGTGTGCACTTGAGTGTAACGAAGCCTTTTCATTGGCCATGGTTCATTTGCCAACATGCTTAGCCGACTCTTGGTTTATGGCTTATAAGGCCGATCAGTGTTAATTTCAAATTGCATTTGAACAGTGATTGAAGTTGTGCATTGCATATTGTCATTAGCAGACAGTCAGTCATAGAGGTGTCAATAAACCAGACATTGAGTTTTCTCTGTGACAATGTCCGCTTATCATAACTGAGATGGGGTTTTTTTCCAGATTATTTACAACCTAAAACTCCGGGTTCCGCAAACCTATTCGCTGCACATACGTTATGAGCGCTGTGCAGCAAAGCTGTTGAAACCACTTTTCCCCCCCAAACGCTAGGGAAAATTAGTTATTTGTCTGAACTCCAATTTCGCAGGCTTTCCCCCCCCCCACTTTATGGGCTGAATTGGCATTTTTGATGATTTGTTTCGGTAAGTGCATACCGAAAGGTATCAGAATATGAAAAGTTGTGTTTTACATTGCATGTGACCTTTAATGCTAGCTCAGTAGATTTCCACTGGAATATTATGCAGTGTCAACAGATTCTAAAATAACACCAAACTAATACATTGATATGGAGGATTTCATCAGGGGATTTTTTTATAGATGTGTGGACTGAATGACAGCTTTGGTTTTATTGCCTGCACAAGAGGCTTGGAAAGGAAGATACTAGATAGTTGACAGAAAGGAGGACATCTTTTGTAAAACTTGAAAATTGTTTTTTTTTTTGTGGTGACAGTCAATGTAAAAGAATTTGATGATGTAACAGAGGTTAGGATGAAGGGATGATCATGGGCAGGGTGAGGAAAGAGGGGAAAAAGATAGTGAAGAAGCAGGAAGACGAACAGGAGAGAGGGAGAAGGAAAGAGTATGAACAACACATCTCATCTTCAGATATAAATTATCTGTGTACTTTAAACGTCACCTTTTGAAAAGCAAATGTTAACTGAAATATATATCTTCTCCTACAAAACTGTTAGTCTTTGCCAGAGCATAATATCAAAGTAAATAAATTTTTATAGGCAACATATGGCACTAATGAAATGTTGCAAAACAAATTCAACCAATCAGTTTTATTTTCCACTAGATCAAAAATATTTCATCTGTTGTTTTACTCATGATGGCAGGCACACTTAAAGGTCACATGCAACCCTAAAATCAAACATAATTAAAAGTTATCACTTATTCATGATAAACAACATGCTTTGCTGACACAAATAAACAAAGTGTATAAGCGCAAAGCAAAAGTGCAATATTTTGTACTTGGGTTTACCTCCCTTGAAAGGAAGCAGCCACAATACTGAACCCAGTCAAAGCCAGTGGGTGTGCACTTGAGTGTAACGAAGCCTTTTCATTGGCCATGGTTCATTTGCCAACATGCTTAGCCGACTCTTGGTTTATGGCTTATAAGGCCGATCAGTGTTAATTTCAAATTGCATTTGAACAGTGATTGAAGTTGTGCATTGCATATTGCCATTAGCAGACAGTCAGTCATATAGGTGTCAATAAACCAGACATTGAGTTTTCTCTGTGACAATGTCCGCTTATCATAACTGAGATGGTTTTTTTTTCCAGATTATTTACAACCTAAAACTCCGGGTTCCGCAAACCTATTCGCTGCACATACATTATGAGCACTGTGCAGCAAAGCTGTTGAAACCACTTTTCCCCCCCAAACGCTAGGGAAAATTAGTTATTTGTCTGAACTCCAATTTCGCAGGCTTTCCCCCCCCCCACTTTATGGGCTGAATTGGCATTTTTGATGATTTGTTTCGGTAAGTGCATACCGAAAGGTATCAGAATATGAAAAGTTGTGTTTTACATTGCATGTGACCTTTAATGCTAGCTCAGTAGATTTCCACTGGAATATTATGCAGTGTCAACAGATTCTAAAATAACACCAAACTAATACATTGATATGGAGGATTTCATCAGGGGATTTTTTATAGATGTGTGGACTGAATGACAGCTTTGGTTTTATTGCCTGCACAAGAGGCTTGGAAAGGAAGATACTAGATAGTTGACAGAAAGGAGGACATCTTTTGTAAAACTTGAAAATTGTTTGGTTTTTTTTGTGGTGACAGTCAATGTAAAAGAATTTGATGATGTAACAGAGGTTAGGATGAAGGGATGATCATGGGCAGGGTGAGGAAAGAGGGGGAAAAGATAGTGAAGAAGCAGGAAGACGAACAGGAGAGAGGGAGAAGGAAAGACAGAGAGAAGGAAAGAGAGAGAAGGATAAAGAGGGAGTGGAAGATAAATTGATAGAAATGGAGAGGGAGAGAAAGAGGAAAGGAGGAAGAAGGAAATGGAGGAAGAGTTGCAGAGTGAAGGAACCACCAACATTCACACTTATTAACACACCAGTGTGTAAGCAGTATGTAAAGCATTCTAGGGAAGGGTTTACCGCACTGTATTGATTGTCATTAATTCATAACCAAACTTACAGTCTGTCCTTGTCTATATGGCAGTTGTTCTTTTGGGAAGGATTACAATGAAAGATTTATCTTTTTTCACAAGACTTCAGTTAAAACCTTATCTTTTGAACAATTAAAACCTTCAAATACCAAGACTGCAGCGAAAGCAATATTCAGATTGAAATAAAGGTTTGCAGACAAACCTTATATAGCAATCCCCATAATTCAATTCAACTTGAGCATAACTGAATCACGTGCGGCAGGCAGACATTGCCCTTTGTGTATGTCAGGGTGGGAAAATCTACAGAATTATCCATTGTCCAGCTGCTTCCTCACTTCTGAATGGATCCATACATTTACACAGGCTTTCATACATCGTATGAATGGTTCCCTATATTATGCCAGGTGCTTCTATACCATTTCTGAACGGTTCCATACATTTACCAGGCTCTTCTCAACATCTTTGGAATGGTTCCACACATTTTCCAGCTGGTCCATAAATCTTCTGAATAGTTTTATACATTTAATTTACATCTACGTGGCTATGCCAAACATCTATCTGGCACCTCAATATATCTACTTGTCCATTCAAAACATCTACCTGGCATCTCGATAAATTTACTTGTCTGCTCAATACATCTAGCTGGCACCTTGATACATTCACCTGGCAATTTGACACATCTACCAGAAACCTTGACATATCTACCTAGCAACTCAAGAAATCTACTTGGTGACTCTACACACAAAGTGAAGTGGTCCCTTTCGACTCCGTAGACCTACCAGGAACACAACATCTTACAGATATACAGTGCTGGTTCAAGACACTTTAGACAATACAATTTCCTCAAAGTTTGTGGCGAATTCAACCATAAACAAGAGTCATTATATGTCGGGGGGACAAAAAGTATTAAACTGGCCATCTTTCCTTACCAAAACTCTGTCCTTCGTCCCACCTGTAATCAGCAAGTGCCTTCACCCCACCTGTAATCAACATATGGCTTCATCCCACCTGTAATCAACATATGGCTTCATCCCACCTGTAATCAACATATGGCTTTATCCCACCTGTAATCAACATGTGCCTTCATCCTAATGTAACCAAAAAGGCCGAGAAGCAAAACTTGCGATCGCTGCAAGATCAAAACATCTTACAGGAAGGGTAGGAGCTATGTTTTCCTGACTGTAAAGTATCTCCAATATGTGTTCCACCAGAGAATCTATTATATGGTCTCTGGTTCCACACTATACATGCACAGTAGACTTCTGACAATATCAATCAAGCAGATATTTTCTTCTCAAGGGAAACATATGATTTTATAGTAAAACCTGAAGCAAAACCCTTCTGAATGTATTTTATAAATCACTAGCCTTCCTCCCAATATTCAATATTGAATGGGTTGTTTCCTGAGAACATGAATATCTGAAAGTCAGCACAAACTCTTGTTCATTTCAATTTCTTGTTCATTGTTCTGGCAATCTGAGGCACCATAAGCCCCAAGTTACACAAGGTTGAAAGGTAAATAAATTAGGGTTTAATGCCATGTTGAGGCAAGCCTCAGTGACCTGATCCTCACAACCTACAGGAAGGGTACGGTATGCCAGATCACTGGCCAAGATTCAATGAAATAGTGTTGGTGTGACAACTATCTTCTGTGTGTTACTGCAGGGGAGGTCCAGCTGCATTCATTGGGTGAGGAATGCTTCAAGGTATGGTATGTGCAGTTTCTGCACAGTAATCCTTGGAACAGACAGATTCTGTGATAAATAGGACCCCTGGGTTATCAGTACTGTTGTTATCTAAACGCAACTTCCTTCACTAAAGGATTCCTTAAAACCTGATAAACCTTCAACAAAACTAATCTAATGTTGCTGAAACTCCTAGCCAAAAATAAATAAATCCTTGGCGTACTCCATGAAATCTTCATAACAGAACAAAGTTTGTAAAGTTTATCAAAACAACTTTCACAAAATTACTTCCATTAGGCTCCAACTGCCACTGTGAACAACATTCACCACAAGCATGTTTATAATTGGGCAAAAATCTCAAAACACCATCTACACCTCTGTTGATGACACAGGCGAACAGATAATGTGTTTACATTGTAACAAATACTCTGTACTGAGCGCTTCTTTTGATTTAAGGGGCAGCCAACTTTTGACTTCGTTGTTTTGTTGACTGAGGCAGTCACGTTCCAAACTGTACTGATGACTATAGTTTGTGCCAAAATATTCCCAGTTTCTTTCTTCATGCACAAGATGTGGCTTAGAGGTTAAGAATTTCAACTCAGTTCTTCAGATCAACTGAAAGTGTTGCACATGCTTTGCCTTATCCACTCAGCGTTTCACATATTACCACATGAATCTACCACTAGGGTCTGCAACTGCATGTATTCAATTACTAAATAATGTCACTGCATTTCAAAAAGCTCCACCTGATCTAACTAAGTATAAAGACATCTGTCGGCTTGCTTTATGTAGTTCATAAGGAAACATTTTGCCATTCCACAGAGCAATTGTAGTGATGCTTGTGGTAGTTTTTCAACAAGGTAGCTCTGCAAGACAGCCCTTTGAAGTACCACTGCCAAAACCTTCTGACAATATTTCAAGCTGAGACTTAACGAATAGTTAATGCTAGACCATTACAAGTAAACAATCTAAACCAGACTAACTGGTAATGCATATAGTAAGCAAAACAAAAGCACACAGCAATAACAAAGTGGCAAAAGCCATTTTCATATTCATAATAAATCTTTAACATTACTCTTGTATGTGATTGACTGTATCCAAGGTTTGTCTTTATGAACCATTATCAAATTGTAATGATGCCAGGTGTTTGAGAAAAGGTGAGCAAATTCAACTCCCTGTTGGCACAAATATACTTCCAACTAGCACAGGTGGAAAGCCTTCTTACCAAGTTTTTGAATCTGATTAGCCCCTAATCTTACAGTCTATGGCAAGCCTGGCCATGACATAAATTCTGAATATGGAGAAGGTCATTATTGGTTATATGAGTATCTTGGATTACAATGACTTGTACAGGATTCACAGATCTACAAGTATTGAATCCAAACCACTGTCACAATACACTTTAACTTTTCCTTGATGAGTTCAACAACATGACTTGTTTTTCTGTCTCTTAGAAAGTAGGTCTTTCTAAATGCCAAAACATTTGAAATAAACAACCAAAAGCTAACAGAGCCTGACATCTGTACATGAATGCAATACTGCCTAATACAGCATGAACAAATTTACATTGATGAGAAATTCTTCAGGTTTTTTCTTCTCCTAGATGTCTTTCTTAAAAATAAGTCTGTGAGGATTTGTACTGAAATATGAAATGTGACATATTCTACTTGCTAACTAATGCAAACACAACATTTTTCAACTCTGGCATACTAAAGGTTACGTCAGTGCTACCCGAGAAACACACTTGACTAGTTAAATAGACTTGGACTACTACACAAAATGTCAGCTGAAATCTGCCTTCCTCAATTCCATCGTTTGTGAGTTAGTGTCCATGCATGTGAAAATGGCCCCAAATTAGCAGCAATCCTGCATAACAAAGCACAACAAATCTGACAGGTGAGGACAATCACCTGATCAAGATCAATACCTCCATGCTAATGAGATCGTATTTCAGCTTTTCAAAGCCATAAACCCCTGTGAATTACATTACAAAGACGGAGAGATTGCTCTCCTTCGAACACTGAGCAGTCTGCTGAACACTAAGCAGTCTGCGGTTTTGGTCAGAAGGGCAAGGCCATCTCTCCTGCAAGCTTACATTACATAGGCACCAGAACACATTGAGTAGAGAGAGAAATATTTCAGACTGACAATTCCTCAACAGACACATGTAACCTGCAACAAAAAGCTTCATATGAGCATGGCATACTCGAAATCTGTGAATAGATACAAGATCATTGAATGTCTGCATGCCCCTAGGAAAAAATCACAGGGAATGTGTCAGTATTATAATGTGTAAATGAACTGCTATGCATGCCATAAGTGTTGTATGTCACAGGTTATTTAATACAATCTGTTTAAATAGACACAATAAACAAATATTGTTCAAGAAACATCTGCCACTAGTACAAAATGTGCCAGAGTGAACAAAATATTTTCAGAACTAAAAGAAGAAACAGTAAACTATTTACTGTCTGCATGCTCTTCATATCTGCAAAACTGTAGAAAATTATTCATATGCTGGCCAGGTATTGATGTCATCCATCAATAATTTAACTTGCCATCAGCACGAAGACAACTGCCATGTTTCAATATTTTCATCATAGCCCCTATACTACAGTAAGTATATGATGGCTGGCAGTCACTCTATCTGTTAGCTAAGGAATCAATAATAAAGATCTATGCTCATGATGTCAATCATTGGATTGTCACACATAGATTCAGTTTCTTAGTGACTGGCAGCATTTTGCTGGAAAATTGGGGAGATATAAACACACAAACCAAAAAAACCCATAAACTAACATACGTAAGTATATTGTAATTCCAATGGTTCAAACAATATGGCCATCCCACACTTCACTTGAAGGTCAACTTTGACCTCATAACAGCGTCACTGGATCCAGACAGAGTCAATATTTATTCAATGATTACAACAAAAAGAATATAAAATAAAAAACAAATGGAAGTACATTAACACTGACTTACCGACATCAGACGATGTTTGTTTTCGATGACCATTCTCTTCATGGTCCACTGGCTGACTAGATAAAGCAAGCACCATTATGTGAGCTACAGCATTGGTTCGTTCCTTGAGGTCAGAGAACATCCGCAACTCTTTGTCTACCGACCTCTGTAATACCTGGAACACACAAGCCTAACAATGAAGGTTGAGCATTGGTTTAATGTTGCTTTGCACAATATTTCAAACAAGAGTCATCAGAAGATGATATATTCCCCCAGCCCCCACATGTTTGAAAGGACAAATCATCTCCCGGTTACTCATTGTTTTTTTCAGACTAAGTTTGAATTGTTTCCATGGAATTCCTAAAAAATTATAAATGCCATATATCTGTAATCAGCAAAGTCACAATTTCAAGATCTGTCTCATATATCTGCCAAGATCTGTTGAAAGATATGAAATGGTTTTCGTGTTGTGCTCTGGGACTGAAGCCCATCCCTCTATTTTGAGAGTAAGTCCGAAACATTTCCATGGAAACCAAGAAAATAATACATCACAAAAACCTTTAAAAACCAAATGACACCACTTTGGGGTCTGCCACATATATCTACCAGGTTTTACTGACAGATATTGAGAAGTTTTTGAGTTCAGCTCCAGAAATGAAACACACCTCTCACTTATGAGATTAAGTCCGAAACGTTTCCATGGAGACCAAGAAAATAGTAAATCACAAAAACCTGTAAATACCAAAAGGCACCACTATAGGTTAAAACTCATATATCTACCAAGTATTGCAGAAAAATATTGAATGGTTTTTGAGTTGTGCTCCAGAAACGAAGCCCATCCCTCCATTTTGAGACTAAGTTGTGTTCTGATTGGTCAATCTCGAAGGTTACCTGATGCGACCTCCCATAAGGTTTTGTTAGACTCAGTGGTGGAGTGTAACGTAAAGTACTGAGGATAAGTTTACTTAGACTGTAATCTAGGCTTGCTTCATTTCGTGATATGAAGTTATTACAGGGCTCATGGACAATGAAATGACACGATGAGACAAAGATACCAGGAATGGGCTTCACACATTGTAGACATGTTAGGAAGAACCTGGGTCTACCCATGAAGAGTGAACACTTTAACCAGTCAGCAAGTCAAGCAGCCCTAAAACTGCAAATAATACAACTTCAAATATATCACTACAGCATTAAGCAGCCAATGTCTGGTGCAAATATATGGGAGGTAAACATGTATAATGCACAAAGACAATGTCATGGAATAATGACAACACTCAGCCAGGGCTTTGTTCACAAATGCAAGATTACAGTTAGGACTGTCATAACTCCCATAATGACAGCTTTTATGAGCATCTTGCCTCCGAGAACTACTGAATCAGGAGATATCTCGAAATCAAAATATCCCAGGCATAAAGTAGTTTCATGTTTGACCTCTTGGCCTCTGGCTACCAATCCACTGACTAAGCTGCAGTAACGTAAGCAACAGATCATATGGTGATAGACATGACTGAGGTATTAGCAGGGCAAACGCCTGGCACAGCCATTAATTTCCTTGAAGTTTACCCTACCGTAACATAAAGTAAGCTTAGAAAACAGGCCCCAATCAAATACTGGTTAACCCTTCCACAAAGCAAGCTTACTATTATGCCAAAAACACAAATATAACATGGTTATGGTCTTTTGATTCAGGCAAAAGGAATACTGACTAACTTATTTACTTATTCTAAGACCTCATTTGCATGACCTATACATATGGAGGAAAGACACAATTCTGTCCAGTTGAAGGATGTCCTTCCTGCAAAGATTAATAAAGCTCTGTAAAGTAAAATCTAAACTGCACCTAACAAGCCCTAAGGGCCTTAAATGTCATAGTCATTACACCTTATACTGACTTTAGATATTTGAGTAAATGAAAAGGTACTCCAAGAGTTGCGAAACTATCCACTAAGACATAAATGTATCCACTCTTGTATAAGGGTACATGTGACCACCATCAACCTTAAGCACGATTGGTTCAATGTCAGTTGCATGTAGATGGAATTATTCCAGATGTGCATGCATTAAGGATCATGGAATGTCTGCATATAAACAAGGAACTGATGTTTTCATCAGTGTTTCATGAAATGTTATTGTCATGAAGAAAAGTATGTGCACATGGGTAGACTTGAGACAGTGGGTAATTACTGTTCATTCAAATATATTCTGGTACAAAGAGGTATAAGGCATGCTGACAAGAACCACATCAGCTCTATTCCCATATACACAACATGGGTACTTAAAGTTTTGCTTTAATGAAATGAGTTACGTCCCTTATGTTACAATTCCTGGTGTAAGTGAGTTAAGTTTTATGCAGCTCTCAGCAATATTCCAGCTAACTAGCGATGAACTGAAAGTAATGGAATCTAGACCAGACAATCCAGTGACTAACATGAGCATCAACCTACACAGTTTTTATACAATGACATGTGGTAAACAAGTCTGACCACTTGATCTCTTTAGTTGCCTCTAACAACAAGCATGGGTTACTGAATATCAATTCTCACCCCGTTATTCCAGCAGAAATTCTATTGGATGGTAAATGATGTGGGTGGGGACTTTCAACATACTACACATCAACTTCAAAGGTAGAAATGAATGACAGCACGAAATCCAAGGTTTACTTCAGCCATGAAATGATTACTGATACGGAGACAAAAATACAATAGATATTGCATACTGTCAAGAATAAAACTTTCTTCTTTCCTTCTGCCTACATCCAGGAGACAACATCAGGTTATAAGTTAATAAGCAACAAAGTGACCATTAAATGAGTCAGTCTAGGATACATAGTCAGGATTTCCTTCAAACAGTAACCAAACCCAGAAATCTATACATAGAAGTATTCAGTGTGAAACCAACAAACTACAAAGAAATCTCATATAATTACTATTTGTATTCTAAGATTAACTTGGTTTGTCAATACAAAGTACAGAATCCAGTGGGGTGGCTGTCCAAATACAATGGCACCACATTGACAAAGGCAGCATGAAACAAAATGGCACTAGTAATGACCACAAGTCAGTGATATTAACATTCAAACAGCAACAGACAGGATATCATTAGACCAATGCTTAGTTTCGGAACATTATTTTGTTAGTAACAAATGCAGCCCTATTACTAAGAGATAGGTGATTCAGAACCTGAGGGAATCTGGACTTGCATTAATTTGGGCTTTAGTACTACAGGGAGTGCTAGGAACGTGGGGAAATAATGCAGTTCAGGGGTTATGAGAAGACTAATAACAGAGATGTGTTTCCATTTCAAGACATCACTTCACATAGATAGGTGGTGGGGTAGCCTTGTGGTTAAAGCAGTCGCTGTTCACACCAAAGCCCCAGGTTTGATTCCCAACATGGATACAATGTGTGAATCCAATATCTGTTGTATACAGATGGAATATTGCTAAAAGCAGCATAAACTGAACTCACTCAGATATTCCTCAGGATCTTAACTGGATCTTAAATGCTCAGGGGAGAAATACTGTAACAGGGTTCAGAGTAAAGTGACAGTTGTAGATCAATGATCCTTGATTGAGACACGTCCCAGCACTTACTAACACAAAAACCCTCTCCATCACCTTATACATTGTGGTTACATGTCAAGATAAAATATTTCTCTGGATCTGCACTGTGAGGGAGTGAGTATGGTTGTACATGCATTTAGCAATATTCCAGCAACATCAGGGCGGGGAACACCAGAAATGGCTTCACACATTGTACCCATGCGGCGAACTGAACCTGTATCTTCAGTATGACAAGCAAATGCTTTAACCACTGGGCTATCTCTGCCCCCAAGATTCGCACTGTAAAAAGAATACTTTGATACAGGTCATGCACATGTCAAGAATCCACAATGATATCATTATTATCAAAAACGTCTTAAAAACATGAAAAACTTGTTTGTCATATTGTCAAATTAAAACAGAATGGCACTCTGTCCAACATCACATTTGTGTGCCGTTACTGCTGCCGCCACTGACAAAAAACCTGTTCTTCCGTCCAGAGAACATTAAAAGCATTAGCATCATTACTGTCAAGTCTAGATGGTCATATATATAATCATGACAAGGACCAAAAAGAATAAAGAACACCGGATTCTGCTATAAAAAATCCAAATTTCCCATTGATAATGTCAGAGTTGGCAACTAAAATAGCTCAAAGCGGTAAGTTACATGGTGATTGCCAGATCTAATGGTAACTATGGATACAAGAAATTCTACTGCATCGATGTTGTACCTGTACAAGCATATCAATATCCTGTGCGCAATCCTACATGCAATTTTCAGATAATTCAGACAGACAAAGCATTCGAAGTCTGCTAAGAGCTGGCACTTGCCAGGAAAAATGCAACAGAGGGGGTATTCAGTGAGTATGCCAGGACTTTCCTCGACTTATCAACTACAAGTATGTACCTGTTGCACAATGGCCAAAAAGCAAGTAACAAAATGCAGGACTATTCACAAATCAACACCACTTTGCATGATGGCAAAAGAGGAAAAGAAATGGAAAGATGTTGATTCTTCACATCACGGAGTGACAATTGTTCATTATTATACTTGCAATGGGAATGTAATAATTATCATAATTATCAGTCATGATAGGAACAATCAATGAAGTTTCAAGCTTCGATAATGAATTAAAAGTTGTTTTCTTGTCTAACTTTATTCCCCAATGTTGGAGCATTGTCCTTGTGTAAGAATTTAAGCTATGATGTCTTGCATGGAATGTCGCCCACGTTAAGAACAGCAAGCACACAGTCATCATTTTCATTTGCTCTTATAACCTAAGTGTCATATACAGTTAAACCTCATTAATCCAGACCTTGTCCACTGCACGGCAAAATGTCGGATATAGAGGATGTCAGACTAAATAACTGAGACTAAATTAATTAAGTAATTTCAATTTGTCACCAACAGAAGCGTTGGATAAAGCCGATTGACATATATGGAGGTTGGACTAATGAGACATGACTGTACTAAGAAGTTCCCTCAAGGATTGAAAATTAACACGATACATGTATGGACTGTTGTGGGTCTATGTTCAAGTACTTGAGATATGATCTGGAATGGGGCCCAGATCAGAGTTGCCACCCAATCCTCATCTTCACTGGCTCCTACAACCAGCTAGTGCCAATCAAGCAGTCCCGTAATATTACATGACTGACATCAGTCAATATATGTTTGTTTTCCTGGATGTTGTTTGACTCTTCAATACAATAACATCAAAAGATTATTAATTGTTACCTAAAAACTGCTTTCACTTGATAAACCATTCCAATTAAATTTACACATTTCTTGTATCCCTGTCCATGGTTTAATGGCTTGGAAAGAGCTAAGCACATAATAAACCCCTCACTTAACCTTTCAGTCAGTTTCAACACATCAACAAACAAAAACAGATGAATAGGGAGCTGTAATGCCATATTCTGAAAAGTCTTTGGCACACCGACAATGGACTTGTGATGTGGAGTACAGCTTGATTAGGACAACCTGTTGCGCTAATGTACCTGACCTTTCAAATAGACTACAACTGTGACAATCGATAGGACCGACATAGCTGTGAAGCCTTGTTGAAAGGGGATTGTCATCTAAGTAGTGTGTTTGTGTGTTTTCTCACTGCATCTTTCCCCTGTATCTCACAGATGGGATTCCATGCAGACACCTGTCTAACTCGGCAGGACTGCAAGTGATAGGGCCATGGTGTTCTAGTCATACTGTTCTCACTACCTTGAATTCCCTAGCTTGTTTCGTCAAGGGAACTAGATCAATGCCAAGGATTCCTTGCTTACAGCTTTAGATACTCAGCTGTGTTTTCATGTGTCTGCATACATCAAACTGTGAATACTACAAACACACCCTTCAGATGACTGTTTTCGAGAATAACTCACAAACTGACAAATAGCCAACAAAGGCTCTCTTTCCTTAAACAGATTCTCAGTGAAGTGCATGAATCCACACAAATCATGGCTTCAGACTTATGGACGTCTCATCTAAGTAATTCTTTGTGTTTGGATGTTATGGGTCATGTCCCAATGGACATTTGTCTGTTTTTCTAGAAACATACTGAACAACAAGTACACATACCACATCTGACAGGTGTACTGATACACAAACCCACATGTCATTCAAACTCCTTCACAAAATGCATCAACCTAAACAAATTGATGAATCTGTCAACCAGAATTATTTTCAAAAAACAGAGCCGCAGCAAGATCCAGATGCTAACATAAAATAGGCATTGTCTTGGGTAAAAAAAACGACTTAAACCACCTAAATGCACTCATGCACTGCTATTCATAATTTCAGGGAGAACCAGCAGCACCCAAAGAACTAACAAGGCCTTGCAGGGATATCCTTGTTTCTGGAACTTAATGTGCTGGAATTCAAATTGGGAATAAAATCAATATTTTGCTCAAGACTGTGTTTATTTTTCCCTTTTTTTTTTTACAAGTGCTCATTATCATTAATTCAGAGGTTCATTAACAATGTATTTGGAAATGACATTCAACAATATAAAAGTAAACATTCCAACCTCTTCATGTTCACTCATCAATTTGTAAGTGAAACATAGATCTCTACAAAACCATAAAATTAGTTACATAAATAATGGCAATTATTTACCAGATTTGATCTATTTTCAAAACAAGAGTCATCAGAAGATGACACATCCCCCCGGCTGCAACATATTTGAAAGGACAAATCATCCGACAATTACTTATTGTGTTTTTAGACCAAGTCTGAATTGTTTCCACGGAATTCATGAAAAATACTAATGCCATATATCTGTAATCAGAAAAAGTCACCATTTCAAGATCTATCTTGTATATCTGCCAAGGTCTTTTGAAAGATTGGAAATGGTTTTCGAGTAGTGCTCCAGAAATGAAGTCATCAACATGTTCATGGAATAATAATAATACATCAAAAAACCCCGTAAATAGCAAAAGGCACCACTTTGGGTTCTGCCACATATATATACGAAGTAACACTGACAGACATTAAGAAGTTTTTGAGTTCTGCTCCGGAAACGAAACACACCTCTCACTTTTGAGAGTAAGTAAAAAATGTTTCCATGGAAACTGAGAAAATGATAAATCACTAAAACCTGGAAAAAGCAAAAGGCACCAGTACAGGGTCAGACTCATATTGCTACCAAGTTTTGCAGAAAAATATTGAACGGTTTTTGAGTTGTGCTCCGGAAACGAAGCCCATCCCTCCATTTTGAGACTAAGTCCAAAACGTTTCCATGGAGACCAAGAAAACAATAAATCACAAAAACCTGTAAGTACTAAAAGGCACCACTTTACGTTCCGATTGATATATCTACCAAGTTTTGCAGAAAAATATTGAACAGTTTTTGAGTTGTGCTCCGGAAACGAAGCCCATCCCTCCATTTTGAGACTATGTCCGAAACGTTTCCATGGAAATCGAGAAAATAATAAATCACAAAAACCTGTACATAGCAAAAGCCACCACTTTAGGTTCTGATTGATATATCTACCAAATTTTGCTGAAAAATATTGAACGTTTTTTGAGTTCTGCTTCGGAAAAGACCATAAGACTAACACCAAAATGTTCCATGGAAAAACCAAAAAAAGATAAATGTCAAAAATCTGTAAATTGCAAAAGGCACAACCATAGGCTGAGATTACTATATCTATCAAGTTTGGTCTAAAAATATTCAACGGTTTCTGAGTTATGCTCCGGAAACAAAATGATTACAGACGGACGGACGAGGTGTCGACTATATCCCCCCGCATTACATGACGGGGGATAACAAAATAAAAACTTAAAAATAAAATGGAAGAAATTGTACAGGAAATTAAGTTGAAGTAATTTTCCATGTCCAGATTTAAGTTGTTTACCTTTAAACATTTATCATTCTGAAAGCTGATTCATCAGATGAAGCGAAATCACCCACTGGTATTTGCTGAACAACTCTACGTCATTGAATATTCAGGATGTCAGAAATTCAAAACATCTCATCAAAACAATATGTTGAGATCTCTCACAAGATATTTGATAGTTAATTTCTTTATTCCACCTATGAAATGACACCATCAATTAAAGTAATACATCTTAATATCTATCACTAGCGATTATCCTTACCTCAAGAATGAACTAAATACATGCTGTACTCTTCACATTTCTTTCATTGTTCTTCTCACTCTTTAATTCCCTTGAAACGAATCAACATTAATGCCTTTATTTTCCAAACTGTCCATATATTGATCCTAGTTTTATGAGGCGAATTGGAGTCTTATTGAGCTAAACCAACTGGATTTCATAAATACCAGTCATAACTTGCTTTGATGAGTTGTGTGGAAAGTATGATCATTAACCATCATTCAGGGAATTGCTAGTTCATTATCGTTGTGTTACCTTTGAAAATGGTTGAAAAAATTAGAAATTCTGCCTTCAAACTTGATCCTAGATTTTCAGTCTTAATGATTATGACGAAGTATTTTTGTTCAATTATCAGCAATGCTACATTCATTCACAAAAGTCCATTCAAAGATTGGACATTTTTGACCAGAAATTATTTCAATGAAATCTAAATGGAACAGAGGTTAAGTTCATAATCAGTTCAGTTTTTCTTTTCTGAAATAATTCTAAACCATGAAGGCAGAAAATGTCAATATCTGGATGTGGAGATATTATGGCAGTACAGGATGATGTCTTGATACAAGGTTCAAAATACAATACATTGATGTAAAACTTCTGTCTCACAATACAAGCAATTCAGGGCCTCCTTCCTCATAAGCTGTAAATCTATGTTACAATAGTTCTATGATAGCTTGAAGGAAAAGGGACAAATCAAACCCAGGCCTTGAGTGTGACGAGAGACCGCTTTACCCACTATTTCAGTCTACCATTCCATGACCAAATGATTCAGGGATGTAACTCACATACACAGAGAACATGAACTTAAGAAAAAAGTACTGCATCGTGATACAAATCATACTGCACGCATATTATCAGGATCTGTACAGTATCGGGCCTCACTGCATCATTACATCCCTACCGCCTTGGCAATACTTCTGAACTAATAGATACAATAAGCACATTAACTAAAGCAGCAGAATAGGAAGAAACACTTAATGTCACTGTGACCATGTCTGACGAAGCCAAAGGCTTTATCCAAAATTCATGCTAACTCATCAAAACAATCCTAGTATTAGAAACACTACATGGATTGCAAAAGGCAAGGTTACATCACAGACTTTAAAAAGGCAATTTTATCATCTTAATCAATCTTAACATCTTACAGACAGACCAAAGACCAGACTACATTAATAACTATAACATGGACTTGTTGTTATTGGTAAACACCATAGCATATATAGTTTCATCCGGCCAGATCAATTTTCTTTCTTGTTTTACAGATTTTTGTCCTAAAAAAACCCCTAAAGGCAAGAACAAACGAACAAACGAATGAATGAACGAACGAACTTTTACAGATTTTTGTCCAAAAAAAACTAAAGGCAAGGACGAACAAAGGAAAAAACAAACAAGCAAGCAAGCAAGCAACCATCCATCACCAAAGTAATATTCCTTCAAAACACTGAATGTATTTTACTTCTGGCAGTTTAAGAAGTGTATATGGGGTGAAAACCAATCTTAAAAAAATAAGCCTTGTAAGTTAACTCTTGGCCAATACATGATTTTACTTTAAGAGCAGGGAAAATTATTTCATGGTTTTGGGGTTTGTTTTATTTTTGAACAAATACCAATGGCTGATCCATAAAACAGGAATTAAAATTGGTCTGGCCTAAAGTACATTTTCAGACGATGAAATACTAACGAATTTAATCACATTGGGAAACATACAAATATGTTTTGGTAACTACTGATTCCTGATCAACTCATTTTAATTTAAGAATGACATAACTAAACATTTTAACAATATGAGAGCTTCTTTCATTAGGTTTCATCTTGAGCTCAGCCTGTCTGCTTCTCTCCATCAACAATATATGGGATCTAAATATAGGCTTTGTTGTTGCAGCTCTACATTTTGTAATATGTCTGTCTATTATGTCTTCTAATTATGAGCGGTCTTCAGAAACCAATTATAATCATCCTTGAGTCATGTAATGATGATGTATTTATTCTTTTACATCTGTTAGTAAGTCAAAACATACTTCCTGTGTCCCCAGCTAAGATGATACTGATGTTCCAAATGAAATTGTTGAACTAATGTATGTGTATCACCTGCAAACACACCTGAGCAGTTCTGTGATAATGAGCTGGGAAGAATAAGTTTCACAGTGTCTGAACTTAGGGGATACCATATTGCTTGAATCTAGAGAACCCTCCAACATTCAATAGGCGGAGGGGTAGCCTTGTGGTCAATGCATTTGCTAATCCTGCTGAAGAGCTTGGTTCAATTCCGAAATGGGTACATTGTGTGAAGCCCATTTCTGGTATCCCCTGCTGTGATATTGCTGGAATAATGCTAAAAGCAGCATAAAACCATAATCATTAATTTTCATTCAATACAAAGGATATGACAAAGACTCTCAGTATCGTACTTCTTAAAATACTGAGTGGGTGAGTGAAAATTTTACATCCCATCATCAATATTGCAGCCATATTGCAATGAAGATGAGCTAATTTTATACAAGAAGACACGGTTATCAATATCCCCCGCATTACCTCCAAAGTCACACTTGTTGCCATGGAAACGCCAAAAATATTTTATTCAGAATTCCAAAACTATCAAAAGGCACCAGTACACCACTAGACCAATCTAAGTATCAAATTTTGGTGAAGAAATATTGAACTGTTTTAGAGTTCTGCTCTGGAAAAGATAAATGTGCATGGATGGACTTATGGGGTGCATTTTAATACCCTCTGCAAAAACAAGCTGCAGGGGGTTAATAAAGGCCTGTTGACAAAGGACAGTAAAACGGGGGGTGGAGTATCACAATTCATGTATAAAATATATGAATTCAATACTAAAACCAATAATTTCTCGGAATACAACATTTTCAAATAAAGAGATTCGATCTGAATTTACATTTACAAGTTCAACAAGGAAGAGTTCACCAATTATCTCAAAACAGTGTCTGTAGTTACAGAAGACAGATAACATTCCTTTCACACATTACCAGAACATGGGGAAGTCAAGAAGTAATTTCAAGGGTAATGGGTCTGACAACTGGTAATGGCAATCAGGCATCATTTCAACGTCACAGTAGCAATCTCTTGGCTGGAATCAGGCAGCCCAGTCAAAGGGCACCATTTAATCAGGGTTTAATTAAAACCTAAACTGAACAGTAGCCTGCCCGCAAGATACCAGGAATGTCTGTCTCACCATGGCAGACATCCAAACAATCAACTGCAAGTCTGATGAACAGCTATGATAAAGTAGGACAGGAATAATGTTAGTAGTTCATGTGCATTAGTATTTAATTCCACAAACATGATAGATAAAACTGGATATACGGCAGTCATAGTGACCTCACTTATTGCAAATGTGTCAAAACTATCAGTGCTATACGATGTGCTGTACTAACCTGACTGATTGTAAATGTGTTCATGCTACCGACCTGACACGCTGACCTGACTGATTTCAAATGTGTCATATCTGAACACCTGGCATAATGACCTCACAGACTGCATCTGGGTTAGGACTGTTTTTCAGCAACCCATGATTGTCGTAAGAAGCGACTAATGAGATCAGGTGGTCAGGCCCATTGACTTGGTTGACACATATCACTGAATTCCAATTGTGTAGAATGATGCTCATGCTGTCGATCAGTGGATTATCTGGTCCAGACATGATTAATTACAGATTACTACCACAGAGCTGGAATATTGTTGAGTGTGGCATAAAACTAAAATCACTCATTCACATGTATTAGCATTTAGTTCTACTAATATAATAGATAAAACTGGACATACAGCAGTCTTAGGGACGTCACTGATAGCAAATGTGTCACAAATGACCACATGACAGATTGAGCTCACAGACTGCATATGTGTCACAACTGACCACCTGACAGATTGACCTCACAGACTGCATTATGTGTCACTTCTACACCACATGTTTCTTATACTTAGGTTATACTTACATGTGACATATTGACTTGGCCAATCGCTAACGTTTTAAATCCCAAGATGGTCCGGTTTTTATATTTTTTCCTCCTCTGCAACATCACTTGTAGTTTATTGCAATCTCTTTTCAGGAAGTGTGGATACTGGAATAGAAAAATGCACATCATGTTTACTGTACAAAGAAATCAAGAAATATATCAAAACTAGCATCCTTCACGAGTAAGACATCTCCAGATGTGCAATTCTATCTTAGTGTTATGACTTACCTAATCCTATGTCACAGAGTTGGAGTTCCAATCATCCTCATGCCAAATTTACTTTGTGCAAATGGACTTATATCTTATGTGATGTGACTCATTTTCATTCTTATCTAAATTTGTAAACATTTCTAAACTCGGGTCATTGGGCCAAATGTATGTAACTCAGAGGGAAATCCTTGACATTGTCACAGCCATTATATATCTCCAAGTCCTGCTGATATATGAACCACGGACCTTGTAATTCTAAGTTGGATGCCACATGACCAAAAGATGTCCATAAAGAGATAACATGTTCTAGTTACCACACAGCAACTTACCAAGACCTGTTTTCCTCAAATTGAATCTGATTGTACTCAGCCTCATATTACAAACATTGCACTTGTTACACAGACCCAAGTACAACAAGGTTTTGCCTGGGTACAATACATGAAATAGCACTTCTGCAATGTCCATGGAAAATACAATTTTACTAGGCCTTTATTCCATGTTTTACACGAGTGTCTCATAATGCAGAAGGTATTCCATGGACACAAGACCAGTGTTATGGCAACAGATTACTGTACTTGTACCACAGACCCCACAATCTGAAGATGGACACCTTGTCCCCATGACCTTGGCAAACACCATCATCAAGATGACATGGTCAGGATGCCATCTGTGGAACACACCTTGCCCTGTGTCATGCTAACTTTCTGAATCTATTCATTAACCACTGATAATTGAAGAGTAATGTTAAAGAATTGTAAGTTGACAAACTTGGTACACTTGGTACTCCATGTTCACCATGATCCCCAGACATGCTTTTTTGGTTAACAACAATGTGTGAATTTTAGTTTTTGTGGTTTTCATGAGAACAAAATCGACTCTGACTGAAATTGGTGGTTGTACTCATTTTTTTGGTAGCTTTAGATATCAAAAAAAAAAAAATTGTTTGCATTTCCATGGCAGCAAGTGAGACCTCAACTGAATTTGGTTATAGTGTTCTTTTCTGGAGCAGAACTTTAAAACTTTACAATACTCTCCTCCCACTCTGCCATATGCACAACGAAACGTAGACATACTGTGATAATCATAAGTAATAGACATATTCATGAAGAGCATTTTGCCATTGCGGGGGATATTGCTGATTTTGTATTCCCGTTCTTGATGTACTGGATACCAACTTGAGCATGTGCCATGATTGCAATGAACAAAGTGAAGATTCCAACTATATATGTCAAGTTTGGAAACACATTTAAGTTTGACATTAACTAAGCAGTTCTACCTGACATCCCCACCAAGAAATGGCCCAGTCCAATCCTTCTATTGTTCTACTTCTCATAAACATGAACTCTGCGCTAGTCAAATTTATCCTTGTTTGCGACTTAATATCTTAATAAACAAGTTGCTATTTGGGCACTAATTCATTATCATGAGACCCATCTTTCATTATGATATTGACACACTGGAGATCAAATTTAAAAATCAGCCCTTTTCACCTCTGCTTGAGGATCTAACATGTGTCTTACCAAGATCAAGCGAATGAAATGATCAATTGAGGATTTGTTCCGAGCTTTTGTATGCAGATTAATGAGTGACAGACTGCTGTTTAGTGCTGTCAATATTGTAGGCACATCATGTTTCTAAATGTCAAAATCTAGCTTAAAGAATCTAGCTTATGCATTTTCGAAAATAGAGAAATCACAGTTTTGATAACATCAATGACCTTTTATCTTCAAATGATTATGGTATCAGAATATATGACCTTGTGTTATTTGATGGGCTCTTGCCTAAACTTTGTATTGCTATTTATTGCAAAATGTACCCATGAAGATCCGGGGTACAATAGGTCTTCAGCAACTCATGCTTGCCATGAAAGGTGACTATGCTTGTCGTAAGAGTTGACTGCTGTTGAACACTGGATTGTCTGGTCCAGACTTGATTGTAAAACTAAACTCACTCACTCACTCACTATCGCAAAATAAAACTAAAACATACTGAATGACTACACAATGCCATTTAGAAAACGGTCAAATGTAGCATATGCTTTATTTGGGATAACTCTTTCTTTGCTATGGAAGTCACTGTGGCTGAGTTGGTAAGGCAGGTATGCTGGTGATTTGATGACTGACTCTGAGGGTGTGGGTTTGAAACCCACATGGGACTCAACAAAAAAAAGTGCTAGAATGTGTACTTTACTAAGAAAGAGTAATCCAAAACATAGCATATGTAACACACTACATGATTTCTTTCATCTACATTTGGTTATGAACCTGTAAAAAAATTGAAACATAATCTTATTATCATTTTGCACCTGTAGTTAGTAATTAACATAAAAGTTGGCAAGACGCACCTTGCAATGAGCATGGTAACAGTATGAATGAAAAAAAAAATATGGAAAGCTTAGGAAGGTAGATATGTTCAATGAACCTGGTTTCATGTGTATGTAGCTTGACTAAACGAGAAACGATTATGTGAAATCTTATTCCTTGACAAAGAAAATGCTCTATTTAAGGAAGAAAACCTTGCAGAGGCACGCTAATGTCTGTGATTAAAAACAAGCTACTGATGCTAAATATCTGCTATCAGATGTTGTCATGGAAATTCTATGTTGTCCAGATATTGTAGATGGGGATTAAAGAATTCCCCACCCCTGAGACAATCAAAACCAGCCGAAAATCCTTCCTTTTCAGAGAGTTCTATCTCCAGGAACTATCTCCTCCTGTGAACTATTGTTGCGCCACCTTTGTGGAGGGAACCCAGTGCAGTATAAATTGATATTATTATTATCATCACTATCTGGAATCAATCACTATCATAGCAGGTCTTAAGTTTTTTGTTTTTTTATTTCAATCTCATGGCCACATGTTGAAAATAACCCTGAATGGGTACTTCATCAGATGCCCATTTTCTACAGCCTTAAATGAAGCTTGTCTTGATCTTCCACAGGCTCTCAATCTCAAGGTAGATAAAGTTTTTTTCTTTCATTCAAATTGTTATAGTTCCTAAGCATTAATCTAGATATAAATGGAAACTGTAACCCCTATTGAACAAACGTGCAAAGTATGCAAAGTCTCTGATGTAATAACCAATTTATTTGTTCCCACACATTTAAATTCCTTTCGTGTTAGTTTCTAACATGTCACAAACCTGATCAGACCTTTCTGATCTTAGCAACAGTGCACTGGGGTGGGAGGCACACAAACAACTGCGGATTAACTAATAGCAAAAATCATAAGTAAATTGTATGGAAACCTGATGAATTACTAATGCCAAAGTCGAACAGTCACTCAAGTTACAGCTTCTGAATACAACATGGATACATGAAATACCCATAATCAATATTCAACACCAAGGCACAAAGTTTAAGTACACAATAATGATGGACTAGCATCAATACTACAGTCATGAAGCCTATCAATGGGCCAAACTGTTTGCTGTGTGAATGAAGCACGATGAGTTGGCATAAGGGACCAAGTATCATAGCTTTAGAGACTACTTGTCATTCATGTTGGACACAGGACAGTAAGGTTTGCATGACTGATGGCTGACCTGATGACCGTCTCATTCAAATAAAGATATATTAGTAGGAATAAATGTATCTGTGTCAGACTGGCATGCATATGAGCAGATGAACTGTATACTGTTTTGTTTCTTTGTTTTGAAGCCACAGAACAGTCCAGCTTCTTACTTTCTGCAGCTAACTGTCGACGACATCGAAGAAGCGTGGATATGTGTTAGCCCTCTAGAATTGACATACTTATTTTTAACACGTTTAAACTAAAATTATGCTGTATCAGGTACCCCATGATAAAAAAAATGGTACTTTATCAATCTGGTTAAAAGCCAACAGATGCTTGGGTTAGGTGCCTCATATAGTCATAAATACAGTATGGTTCAAAATTATTGAGAATAGCTAAAGCATTTCATATTATTAAACGAGAACAAATCAGATAAAATTGAATGTATTGTGAAAGTGAACTGACCTTTTCATGTTGTGTAGGTAACAATTTAATATTTTATCAAGTCTCCTTGAGCTTCACGGCACAGTCTAAGACGGGTAGGCATACTTCCTATCAGAGAGGTTAGTGTCTCGTGAGTTATGCTGTCCCAGTATCGGACCACTTCTCTCTTCATGTCTTCAATTTTTGTCAACCCCTTTTGATTCACACATTCCTTCATCATCCCCCAAATGTTCTCAATGCTATTTAAGTCAGGACTATATGCAGGAAATGGTAATGCAGTCACATTTTTCTCCTGAAACCACTGCTTGGCATGTTTTGCGGTGTGTTTAGGATCATTATCTGGCTGCAAAATCCAGTCATTTCCATAAAACACATGTGCACTTGGAAGGAGAAAATTATCTAATATGTTAGTGTAGCGTTGACTTGTCAGATTTCCCTCAAACACACACAGCGGGGTCGTTCCTAATAAGGATATCCCTCCCCATACATGAAACTTTGGGCTGTATTTAGGTCGTCGATACAACGGTGCTGACGCAGACTTTGTCCATATTTTCACATTATTGGGATATACCCATATTGAGCTTTCATCAGTAAAAATCACATTTTCCCAGTCAAAATTTTCATGTGCCAAACACCACTCAACACACCTGTCTTTATGTTCTTGTTTCATGAGAGGAGAAGGAATTCCAGTCTTTTTCTCCCGTCCAAGATCAATCAAATTTCTTCTAACTGTAGATTTTGATACAACTGTTGATCCCCTTTCTATCATTTCATACCTGATGTTGGAGATGCTTGCCCTTTGCTTTTTAGACGCTAAAATTCCCAGCCGGACGCGATCTGAGAAGTCCAATTTTCTGGGTCTCCCTGCTCCTTTCTGGTGCCCAAAATCCTTTCCCTCTTTAAAATTCTTCCTAATCCTATACACAGTAGAAAGAGGAGTTCCTGTTCTCTCTGCCAATGTATTTACATCATCAATTCCTTGATTACACAACTCAAAAATCAACCTTCTTTTATCTTCAGCAGACATTGTTGACAGTGCTGAGGAAAATGACGTCTGCTACAAATTCAGGGGAGGTAACTCTAATTGTACTATACTCAGTAGACCAAGATGAGTTACCTCCCTTATACCATTACTTAGTTTTAAGTATCAGTGAATCAGTTGAGGTGTTAGGATAGCTCAAAGTAAGAAGAAACATTCTCAATAATTATGAACCAGACTATAGTTGTCTTAGCTAGCATCACAAAGTATGACGTCACAGAATGACGTCAGATGTCTTCATCATCTACGCTATCTTGTAGATCATTAAAAGCTGATGACCAACTGAACAACCTACTGTTATACTTCACTGTTTCAGTCACCCCTTTCTGGGGTGCAACATACGCACTATGTCAAAACCTTGTCACAAACTGTGGTGGAATGGTTGTTCATTTGCTGACTACATCCTACTTGTCCTAATGACATTTTGCGTGATATCGGCTTGCATCTGTTTGTATATGTTGCATTCAGTGATATTTCAACAATATGACAGCAGCCTGTAAATAATTGACATTGTACTGGACAATCCAGTGATTGATATCATGAGCACTGATCCATGTTCTCATGCTGCTTTTCTTTTTTCACAAGATTCCAGCAGTATCACCATGAGGGACACCAGAAATGGGCTTCACATTGCACCAAGGTGGGGAATCAAACTCTGGCCTTTGCTGTGACAAGTGAATGCTTTATCCACTTGGCTAACCCACTGATCCAGTGGCTAAGGTTATATTTGGTTTTACTTCATATATACTCATGGAAACAAATAAGTGAGTGCGTGAGTGAGAGCTGTATGGTGGCGGTCTGTAAATAATGGAGTCTGGACCAGACAATATGGTGATAAACACCATGAGCATCGATCTGCACAACTGGGAACCGATGACCTGCATCAACCAAGTCAGCAAGTGACCACTTGATCCCTTTAGTCGCCTTTTATGACAAGCATATTCACCTTTTATGGCAAGCGTGGGTTGCTGAAGACCTATTCTACCAAGGAATCTTCACAGGTAACAAATAAGGTAACACATGAAAGTACAGGTGTATATATATATATATATATGTTTTCCAGGTTCACAGGATATGTGTTGCAGTGTGGGTGAAACTCTGGAAATGATTAAAGGAACCCTTGTACTTTCATGTGTTCCCTTATTAGTTTCCATTAGTTTCCATCATATTTACATAAAATTCCAACTAGTTTAGAAACTATATATACCTAGTGGCAGATATGAAAAATAGGCGATTTTCAGGAATTGTCTGAATTTTGAGTTTAAGAAATTCAAACAAAAATTCCATACAACCCGGCGCCACCATAATCCAAGCCTGACCTTGATATCTAACTATTATTAGCTATGCATTCCCTGACAACTGATTCAGAGCCTGAACAAATATAACTGATAATGTGACATGAAATGAGAGTAATTGTGCACTGGTGTGCTTTCACTCTAAACAGAGCTACATCCATTACTACGGATAAATTATTTGGAGAGTGGATGCATTGCAAAATGTGGTATCAAAATGCATCAGCACCATGACAATGTGCCAGTCCTAATCAAACAGGGTAAACGTATGCTTTTGCTGCTTGAATATAATCTGGACAGGATCTGTAGGCCAACGGTAGATAGCACAAGCAACAGGATCTGATCCCTCAAGGTTTGATGACACACAATATTCCAGGTTATGTATAGTAAACATCCAAACCAAATCATACAATTTCACAAATCAATAAACAGAATTTATTTCATGCAGTTTGTAAAATAGTCTAAAAAGATTCTAGTCAGTTAGGTAGCCTTAAAAGTTTCATGCCACTTTGAATTTTTGTGAGCAAGGAAACTTTACTGTTGAATTTGGAACAAATTGACCACTCCCGACCAGTTTTATAATGTTCCCATATTTACCTGTTTTTTTCATTGCTGAAATTTGTTACTAATAGATGGGCAAGGTATTCATCCTGCAAACAAGAGGTGATGGGGTAACCTAATGCTAAACAATTTGCTCACCACGCCAAAAGACCTGAGTTCAGTTCCACACATGGGTACATGTGAAGCCCATTTCTGGTGTCTGCAGCCATGATATTGCTGAAATATTGCTAAAAGTGGTGTAAAATCTTACTCACTCACTCACTCCTCCAAACAAGGAATTTAAACTGTATCAACAAGACTATTCACTCTTTCCTTCTTAACTTCTTCACATGAAGGAAGTATTAGACAGGGTCAGTATATACGAAACTACATCTGTAGCAGTGTTCACATGATCAAAAATAATCGAAAATTTGATCTAAGGAAGATTTAAAAATGATTGTAAGAAACATTTTTGATTAATCGGAATTCTGTTGTTAGAAAACACACTTGAATGAAGTAAACTAACCATCAAATTGAAAAATATTCACAAAGAACCCTCAAAAGCGTAAAACTATGCATACTGTAAGATTTTAACCATGTTTATTGTTTAATTACAATTCCAGTATCTTTCTTGCATGCATGCATTTCAATGCATGAGAGTATTAGTTATAAAGACACGTTATTTATAAAAAAAACCCCTTAAAATTGGTGATTACATTTAAAACATATATCCCAAATATAATCGATAATCGTTCACCTCAAGTCCTCTGACAATCGTTCACCTCAAGTCCTCTGATAATCGATGGTGGATTTCATTTCAAATTCCCAACACTACACATCTGCATTAATTCTTTTCTAAACAAGCAATAGCACACAAAAATCTATCACAAAAAGCATCATTCACTATTCATTCTTAGGGGGTCAGCTGATTTCCATCTTGTCTTCTTTCAACTTTCATTAACATGTTAGGGGAGCTCAGCTGACCAACTTAGACTGACCAATCTTCTGTGATCAATTTCCCCTTCTCCACTCATATATCTCCAACTTCCTGTTCTGGGAGCCTACTATCAAAGAAGCGGAATCATGTGGTCGACATTCTCTAAACACGATGTGACTTTGATGTATATGCATGATGTACATCTTTCAGCCGAGTATCTCCCTCGGAGATAATTTGAAGTCAGTTTTACATCCACGAACTGGAATATACATTAATCGCTCTCATTGATTACCAGCGGAATTATTTCCTTTTATATTCAGCTTTGAAATTTTTCTTTGGAAGGAAGCACTAATGACTTTGATACAATGTTAATGAACATATTTTCCTTTAAAGTTTAGAAAGAACATATCTTGTCGTACGGAAGCAGCAGCAGCAGTAATTTTACTGAACATTGTTCGTTTAGTTCATTAGAATGTAGGACACTGGGCCAAATACACATCCAACAACTGGTTTAACGGTGAACAGTGAAAGCAAGGTGTATAGAACAAATAAGAACACTGGGTTACATCCACAGTAATTGGTGTGAGTAAAAGTGAGTGAGTGAGTGAGTGAGTGAGTGAGTGAGTGAGGTTTTATGGCACTTTCAGCAATATTCCAGCAATATTACTGTGGAAAACACAAGAAATGGACTTCACCAATGTACCAATGCTGGGAATTGAACCCTAGTCTTCAGTAAGATGAGTGAACACATTAACCACTAGGCTACTCCACCTCCCCAATTGGCATGACGAGCCTAATGATTGACTGATTTTTATTACCTTCACATAAGACAACGAAATCAATAAAATATATTTAACATTATCAGAGGATTAAAACTTTGCTTGGAATATATTTTCTCATAGCAGCTTGTGTTTAGAACAAATCAATACAAAATCATCCTCTGCAACATTAGCATAACGATACATTACATTTTATTTCAGTGATCAATATGCTGTAAGTGTTTGCATTTTTTGGGAGGAGCTATCATCACCATTATTGCATGTTTTACTCCCAGAATTGATTATTTGTCTGTAAACCACTCTATATTCCCAAATACCACTGATAATTATCTACCATGCATTGCATTAATTAGTGGTGTTCTGATAATTGAAAATAAGCAAAAATCGAAATAAAAAAGGATTAAATACAACTATCGATTGTAACAAACATATTTTTCATTAATCGAAATTTTGCTATTCTAGTATGAAACACTTAAATGAAGTAAAGTAATCATCAACTTTAACAAATTCTCATGTTGCATGAAGATTTCCCTCAGAATAATAGAGTCTATTTTATCATATATAGAGATGTACAAAGTAAGCCTGAAACGACACATCCCAACTTAAATATGTTACATCAAACTTTAATTCTTATTGGGGACAGGAAAATGTTCATGATCAAACAGAATCAGTTGCGTCCTATTTTTCTGGATGTTTTGTGCAATAATATCCACACCATGATATGTTACCTCTATCTTGTCAAAACAGAACTGATAAACAAACAATGGCATGCATTGGCATAAATTGAGTGCTCCATATTAACTGCAGTAAACAACAGACTACCATCATGATCTGATAAGGAAGCCATGCCTATGAACATACATATTCCGGTGAGGTGAGGTGAGGTGAGGTGAGGTGAGGTGAGGTGAGACAGGGTTTAATTGCGTTAATGATTACTGCACTTCTGCAGCAATGTACATCAGTCCATAGGCTTGTTTTATAGCGCTTGCCCCCAGATATAAACTGTTACACTGTAACATGGATACCAAACTAGTGTTGTGAATTCTTGTTTTATTCTCTAATACCAGGCAGGGTAGCAACAAGTACCATTCGCTGATGTGAACAATCAAAAACCACTGAGTTCCTGTATTTCAACCAGACAAAAAGCAGACGGCTTATGAACACGATCACATGGGCAGCCCTTGGATTAGTCCCCAAATACTAAATTCTGTGTCTGGAAGTTTCACACCTTAAATGACTTGGCCATCAGGCCACAACTTTGCACTGAAAGACTTACCTGCAGTGAAAATGAAAGATCAAGTTCTGTGTCAAGAACTCCACCTGGTGGCACAATGATCTCGTTTGAGCGGAGTATTCTCTTTGAACTCTGCAAAACAAAGACATCAGAATATAACCAATAAGTCTATATATTTTTGTCAGAAAAAGAATGCACATAACATATGTGTTGCTTTAACTATTTCCTCCAGCCATTAAATGCTTACCTTTACTGATTTACTCACTTTACGATTGAACTGCTTTCCTCTATATTACGCACATTAGTCACACTGTAACATTACAGTATAAAAGGAGACAGACCCATAAAACAATACTATAAGACAGAGATGATTATATAATACCATCCCATCAGTAAGTCACGTGACAGAAGGTGGTGTACTGTCTGTGTCTACTGACATAAGAATTGATCAATATCGATCAGGATCTTGGGCATATCTGCCAAGAGTAACTAACTCTGTGTGTGCAGCAGACACACCTGTGTTGTTCAATCATTCATGTCTGGAGACACACAAAATACCCACTTGACAATCCAATATGGACTATTTCTCAGACAGACAGTTTTTAAAATTTTCACACCCTACATTCGGACTATTATTGTTTCCATAAATTAACTCAGCATTATAGATTTATTTCAAACGGTAGCTTTTATTCAGTGTAAGTCACTTCTTCATGTGTTGATAGCAAGGTTCTGTACTCCTTCCTATTAGCTAAATAGTTCAAATTATCCTGTCGGAAGTACTAAGTTATGGTCTGGCTTGAACAGACTATACAGCCCATTAGTCTGTTCAAAGTCCCCATAGTTGGGCTGTTCATGTTTTCATTAAATAAACTGAGCATTCAGGTTTTATTTCTATGTGTAGCTTTCATTCAGGATTAGATGTAATTAACTGTAAAGGAGATAAACATTATTCAGTCACTTCCGTGTTTGTTGATATCAAGTTTCTGCCCTGCACTCTGTCGGCTTTAAGCTTGAAGCCATCCCCATGTTAATGCTTCAGACTTAAAATTTGTATAACAGTGCATGTGTAAGTATTCTAACAAGGTGTTTTTCAGTAAGTTAATGTTACTAAGTTGACAATCCACCAGTTTGTTGGTATTTCTTTTAAAACTAACATTAAACAGTACTGTTCTGATGTTGTTACCATTGTCTAATAGTCCTGAAAATAATGGACTGGTAGTTGTTTAGCTGCTTTGTAATTTGTAAGGTTGCCAATCCAGTTGTCTCACTAGAAGTTTGGGAATTTATACACCGTAACATTATGCTGAACCACTAATGAACCCACAGTGAGTGAGTGAGTGAGTGAGTGAGTGAGTGAGTGAGTGAGTGAGTGAGTGAGTGAGTGGGTATAGTTTTACAGCGCTTTATCAATACTGATGAGCGAATGCTTCAATGACTAGGACACCCCACAGCCCCAAACACAGTATGAACCATGTTAGGCTAGACTGAGCCTGCTTAGAAAATCTCAATCTTCTATGAAGCAAATCTGTTTATGAAAACGTTACCACCAAATGACCAATGAGCCACAGTTACCTCCAATACTGACCCTGTCAATGACCTGAAGCTTGTGGCAATCTGACATGTTGCAGGAAACAGTTAACGTGACTGCTGCTTGGAACACAAACTCACCACTTGATATTCTTTACGTTTAGGACACAGAAACAGCATCAATGTTTGATCAGCTAGTGAGTACAGGCCAATTAAACAAACTTTATCTGTTTTCTCATTCACCAATATCTATTTTCCCCACAAAGATTCAATATTGAGAAATGCCAGTTTGAGATTCATCACATAGTATACAAAATATCGTGAAATAATTAGTCGAAAGTAAACTCCTTTAGGAAATAAGAGAGTAATACAAACACATTACACATGGCACTTATTCTCACACACGTTATTATCATACAGTACATGTTTCCAAGGTGATCTAAAAGAATACATTGTTAGTTTGTAAAATCCACCTTGCCATCAATCATGCAAGTTTTTGTATTTTCCATGGACATAACAAAACTGCTATTTCATGTATTGTGCCTAGTCAAAACTATATTGTATCGATGAAAGTGAAAACAAACAAACTTTGAAAATAAATACATATATATGTATGGGAAACTTGCAATAAAAAATCACTAGACATCATGATTTAATTGTTGTTCCTGTAATGCTACCTGTTATTCAACTAAGCTGGAAATAGCGATCAACTGTGTACAGAAGTTCTGGTCCAGTGTACTAGTGATTCTGTTAAAAACAATCTGAAAATATTATATCAAATATGTTTTAATATACATATTCCATTATCAAAATATTTTAGATATTAAGGAGTTACTGTACCAGATATATTATACATTGCTATCTGATTAGTACATAATGCATGTTTTCTGCAAATATATTTAGCATAGAAATGAACACTGGCCATTACCTGTCTTGATACATTTTACATAGGAGATAGTTTGACAAGTCACCGCTGACTTCCCGCTGTACTTGCAACTTTGCTTGTAAGAAACAAAATGTTGGCCATTTAATTGTTAAAAATGACTTCAATAAGTCAATAATGTGGGTCTACGAGTCCATGGATTATGAGACTATAATGTGTTTGTGATTGCTAAGAATAATGTAAAATTGGTGCTCTCCAGGTAAGTGCATAAAACGGACCCATACGAATGTGGTAAGAAGAAGTTGTACGCGTATGGAATGAGGTAATGCCATGCTATTGTGGTGTCTCCGTTGTTTCTGTCAACACTTTTAATGAACATGACAAGCATAGTCACCTTTTGTGGCAAGCATGAGTTGCTGAAGTCTTATTCTACCCTGGATCTTCATGGGTATCATCTTCAGTGAGGCATGCTCCCAAGCAAAGAAAGTTGAATACTGCAGGTGCAAACCACAATTATCACAACCCCAAATAATTTCAAACACGGCTTGGCTTGAAATCTCAGACAACCAACCCAATCATTATTCATCAAAAAGGGGCCAAAGACCATTTGCAAAGTGACCTTTGCCTCAACCTTATTTAGTTTACAGGAAAATTAGAAAACATGGTCTCGTTAACTAATGTTTGATGATTTACTCTTAACATCACAGTGCAGCAACCAGTGAGCAATGCTTGCTGACAGTCAAGCAATTAACATGCTGAGTCTGTTCATCAAATGTATTGAGAACTCCAGGCTTTTCGCAGGCATCCCTGTTTGTTGCCATTACTCGGAACAATCAATGTTTTCTGCAAATTTCCACTTATGTCTCTGCTGATCAACACTGTCCAGATGTAGAGTTGGGGAACTGTTTTTCTTTTAAAGTTAAACATCAGCGAAAATAATATGAATGATCTTGTGTAAATGAGTGACTGAGGTTTGTGCTACTGCCAATATTCCAGAATCAACATGGTGAGGGACATTCGGAAATAGGCTTCACACGTTGCAGCTGTGTGGGGAATTGAACCCGGGTTGTCAGTGTGCAGTGAGCGAACACTTTAATCACTAGTTTGCTCATCCCCCTCTAATCTTGCATAGATGAGTGAGATATTATGACACTTCCTGCAATATCCCATCTAATGTCACTGCAGGAGACAGCTTCACACACTGTACACCAATCAGGAATCAAACCTTGGCCTTCAATGTATTGATACCAGAGATGCCAACACAAAGTGTTGCAAACAGTTTCAAGGATCAAATTTAGTTGTCTGACCATAAAATTACTGGTCAACTAAATACTCAAAACAGCAAGTGTATTGAAATCAGCTTCAGATTTCTGATAGACAATATTGCTGAAATTATGTTTGTTACTTGCAATGATTCCAGTTCAAATATGTCATTAAATCTGATGAAAATATACGTAATTGATGAAAATATTTTGGGTCTATATATATCCAAATTCTAACTTTCTTCAAATTTCGTAGAATTTCTAATCCGATCATATTGGCATAGTTTGAGGCTAAAATTTGCAGTGACTGATAAAATCGTAGTGGTTGGCATCTCTGCAATACATGACCAAAGACATGGTTCAAAATCTATTTTCTTTTCATTTATCATCATAAAATCAGATTAAACCTGGTTTCCATCACTAAGAGATTCCGAACAGAAATTCTCAGACAAGAGGACCAATTGAAGCAACTGATGCTCCTAAGTCCGCATTAACTTTTTACTCATCTGGCTTGTACATCGAGTAAGCTGTTCCCATCAATAAACAATGTGGTTACAATTCTGTATGAGGCCAAAAATAGCTCCACAACAAAAGGTTGATGACAAAAATAGACACTTAATGTCCGCAAGTTCTACTGAGACAGATTTGTCAGTGTGTAACCTGGTCATGATAGAAGCATTATGCAAGAAACTCATCATGATAATAACAATCGCCAAAATTATCTCAAAGGCAGATTAACTCTGAGGCAAAAGCTCAGTGAACTGTCAAGATAACTGACTAGACAACACAATTTTATCCGACCTGAGTTCAGATCAGTTGCTGAAAACACAGTGTAATGTCTGTTACCTTTTCTCAGTCCCTCGCAAGTCCAAAGGAGTGTAACAAACTATCTGAATACATTTTAAATTAAAAATAAAAACAGTTGTTCTGATCTGAAATTAATACTGCTTTAGCAAACTTAAAAAAATGACAAAGCAAATTTATTATCAAAGGAACATGAATTGGAGGGAGTTAAGTGTATGACTGTAAGGGAGTATAAAACTGATTCTAAGGTGGCAACATGTCTGAAACAACCAAAGAAATTACTAAGTAATCTGAATTATAAAATTTCATGTTTAGATTTTTTTATCATCCCATTTCTTGCTGGAGAAGGCTAGAGACGATGTGTACAGACGACCTGATGCAAATTTAGATTTTACAAGGGTTCTGAATCTCCCATCTCATGACATTGCACTTCCTTTTGAAATTAGATGTATCATGTAGTTGCTTTCTTCAAATGTATATATATGTACAAAGACATTTAGTCTTTAAAAGCATGATCATTTACAGTTATTAGAAAGTGGTTTGGGCATCAAAACAGATTGCAACGACATATGCAATTTCATAAAGTTAGGGATTTAATGGACTCAAAGTCCTGCATCCTATACTCAAAGAAATTGACAATGGACACAACGTAATTGATTAGTGCGTTCACAAAGATGGAGAAAAAGTCCAAATACTTTTTGTAAAAATGTTGATCAAGTAACAAAAAGCTATCATTGAGTTATGGTTATGATATTTGCAGTTTAATTACTGTGATGAGCATGGTACGCAATACAATAACAGTGACAGAATTAGCATTAATAATACGATTTAAGCGTCTGGAATCCCCATTTTGCAGTCCCTGACCCCTGAAAATTAAGAGTATGAGTCCCAGGGACCCTCAAATACAGGGCTCAAGAGAAATCCCTGATAAAGTGTTTACAGCAAAGTTGGAAAGTCAGATCATCTGCATTTACACTTTGATAAGCCCAATCTCATCTTCATTTCTGAATCAACAGTAAGTGTGTACTCATGACAACAGAGCAATATTTTTAAGTTTAGTCAAAAGGAACATCAATTTGGATGTATTGTACCGTAAGCTGCATATTCAACAGTTTCATGATAATGAAAAGTCAATACTGCGATATTTGAATACAATCAATGTTATCTTAATACAGTTGAACATGAATTTCCTTTCACAGGGTAGGTTTTTCAAATTTATATGGCAAACATGAGACTGCAATCCCTGTTTACTGTTATATGAATGCACAACACAGAAATCAATCAGCCATAACCAACAAGGAATGCCAAGTTCATAAAAAAGTATTGCACTCTGCTTGAAAAGAAATCTGCCAGTAAAATGAACCATAAATATTTCATTGAAGTTGAATAACATTTGTCCCAAGTCTTGTTATACCTATTAAACTCTTGGCCACAAATAGCTGCAAAATTGCTGACGCAGCTGAAAGTAACATTTACTCATTTACTCACTTACTCTTACTTCTAACAGAGAAAAAAACAAAGTGAGTGAGTGAGTAAGTTTAGTTTTATGCGGCACTCAGCAATAATCCAGCTATATGGTGGCGGTCTGTAAATTATCAAGTCTTGACCTGACAATCCAGTGATCAACAGCATGAGCATCAATCTGCACAACTGGGAACTGACGACAGGTGACAGCCAAGTCAGCAGGCATGACCACCTGATCCTGTTAATCGCCTCTTATGACAGGCATAGTCGCCTGTAACGGCAAGCATGGGTTGCTGAAGGCCCTATTCTGACCCAGAGCTTCACAGGCTGAAAGAAACAAAGGTTTTGGTTGTTTGGACAACTACCACTTTGGAGAAATCCAAAAGCATTGGCATGAAATGGGAAAGAGCATAGAATTGTCATGTTCAAGAACACAACTATGTACAAAGACTTAAGGTTCCTCAGACAACAACACAGCCACCTGTTCCCCAGTGAACAAAGAGTACATGGACTTCTGGATACTGGTCACACTACAGAATATTAATATGTCACAAACATCTGTGTTTTAGGAAGATGAAATGTTAATAGGAAAATAACCTACAATGAGTGGGTTATTGTTTTTTTGGGTTTTTTTTATGATGATGATGGACAAGGACAATACTTAAAACAACATTTTAAAAGTTTCTGAATTACATTTTAAGAGTTTAAATTACCACAGGGCACTACTGTCCTTGCAAATTGATGAATCAACAGTGTTTAATAAACCAGGCTAGCTATTCTTGAAACATCCATCGCCCTACTAACTTCTTAAGCCTATTCTCAACACATTGGCTCCGATCAAAGTTAAAAAAGAATTCTTGAGGTTATTAACATTTCGAGAATAAGGGCCCTGGCCATTACATGGAGAATAGATCACTCACCTGCATCTTAACTGCAATGATGATTGAGGTGAGGTCGTTCTCCAGTGCTCTATGGACCACCAGGCGGGTTAACGTCAAACTGCACATTCTGGAAACAAGAAAGATCATGTTACCAGTGATACAAATTTCATATGTGATAAATATCTTTATGTGTTAGCATCATTTGAGCTTGTGCAACAGGAAGTCATGAAATGATAGAGGTCATGATACACAGATATCACGATAGACGGGGGTTTGATATTGCCATGATAACCTCAGATTTGAGTCTACAGTATCCTGGGAAAATCAACCATGCAATGACAAGGATCCCCTAGCTTCATCCATGATACTGAAAACATTGATTAGTAGGTACGGGAAGTCATAGACTTGAGTTTACAATGGCAATGAGCAAGGCTTCATGCAGGGTTTTGCAAAATTCCAGCAATATCATGTTGGCGGTCTCCAGAAATGCACTTTACATTGTACCTTCATCAAAAATCGAACAGGGTCCTCAGTGTGATGGACTTACGCTTTAACTAATAGGATACCCCACCATCCTGAGTAAACAGAGACATGAGTTTATAAGATACCAGTTTCCAATTGAGGAACATGTTTGATTTGAATTATATTTAGGCTCACACAAAACCTGCTTGTGCTACAGAAGATGAACTTGCACAAGCTGGTCCCATAAATCTCAACATGTATGCGCTCAAATATCAGAGTGCCCTTCATTTAAAATCCTTGTATCAACACATGTATTGGTAGTTTACATGTAGTTTGTGGTACAGACTTATCAAGCTTATGTACAATCGTACAATGTCGAGAATGATTCTGTCAATAGTTTACTCATATATATTTGAGAAGGAACATGTACTTGGACATAATTCCACAGACTAGTCCAGTAGAAAAGTGGACTCAGTCCCTGAGGTTGGAACCAGGTGAATTTGTCTGGCACTGTGTTACACCCTTAGCCATGGCTCACAAGACAAAATGCAAACAACTTGGTCATAAATGATTGTTTTCAGGATATTTTTTAGGAACATGAGTGTGAGTGAGTGAGCATGGTTTTACGCTGCTTTTAGCAATATTCTAGCAATATCACAGCGGGGGACACCAGAAATGGGCTTCACACATTGCGCACATGTTGGGAATCAAACCTGGGTTTAATGCGTGACAAGCAGATGCTCTAACCATCTGGCTACCCCATCGCCTCTTTGAAGAATATTAACACAAGTTTATAAATATATCCCAAAACGTATTCACAATCACAAATTTTTCATTGTTCAGAGAAACTGTATAACAATTTGCTCCAACTGTGTACCACTTGAAAATGAAAACCAAACAATTATTTATGAATCTGAAAAAAATGCAAAGTTCAGATGTGGCAGTACTGTACAGACTATGATTAATGTATATTTTATCTGGTGACCTCTTTTCACATTTCAAACACAAGTGAGCATTTAAAAAACATAATGAGCAAAAGGCTACCTGCTGTCTGACATGCTACTGGACAGTTAGCATGGCAATATTTAAACAAAAACACCTCATGGTTGCTCCCTTTGTTTTATATTCATTTTCAGTTTCCATAAAACATAGCACGTAATGCTTTGTTGAGAATAGACGATAAAAATAAATACCAGTCATGATGTATTAATCATTTAGCCACCACCCCACTTGTGACCACACATGACAGCAAGTTCATTATACAGCAGCTGTCTGTTTTGGCATGACATAATATTGGCATGCACTGCTTAAAACAGCTCCACATCACTCAAGGTTATCGAGTGTGTGAAAGAAGGAAGTCCTTATCTCAAATCAAAGCTCTTAAGTCAGATGTTTTTTTCAGTTTTTGAGTTTGTTTCAAAATATCTGATTAAAGCAAGATTAAAACATCTTCATTCCCAACTCATCATAAAATCTCTGTAATCAATACCAGCCACGTGTTTCATTATGTAGAGAAGTATTTGCCAGCAAAGCCTACATCAAAACATGCTAATGAAACAACTAAGGGAATAATGGAAGGCCCTGTACTACAACATCCAGCAAGTACTGTGCTGAGTTGTTTCCCTTGGGCATGCCAGAATCCTGCAATTGTGTGTTGAAATTTTGGTTCATCCCAAGTATGTTTCTAGGTTTGTCAGAAAATTGTTGGTATCATCCAATGGTTCACCATATGGTAAACTGAGAGGTGCATCATTTTACGCTTTCCTTGTGTACCAAGCCCACACACTTTAACTGTAATGACGTTCAGTATGACCCTGAACCTAAGCAATTCCTACATTAAGAACCTGTAGTAACTTTATTTTGACAAAATATTCAGACTCTCTTTGTGGAATATTCATATAAAATACTGTTTTGAGATGCTGTGGACATTATTTGTGTTATTTATTTATTTATTAAGTTTTTTATCAATATTTCATTAATTGTGTTTTCAACATAGACAAACACATAGCAATCTGGTTTCCATGTTTACATTTTGATAAAATACTCCAGTACAGCATGTTTAAGCACATGCTTCAAGTGATATATTGTTCGGTACTTCAAATACACACCCATGAAATTTTGAGGGTCAGCACCTAAAAATAGGTAATCCAACTATCAGCCTTTTTTCAATGTCTTCCAACATTCAGATAAGGTTCTGACACTGTGACTGAATTATTGGGTCAGTGCATGCAGCTGCTATTTCTCTTGCAACATATTTTGGCAAGACATGCCTCTGGTTCTATTTCATAACAACTTCTCTTGGCAGGACCTGCATCTTGAACTTCACAGAGGTTGCGAACAAGAAATGAACATATGTTGAACTAGATAAATACGCAAATGGAAACAAAACAATCTGGCGCCAAAAATCCTATACTGCAAATCAATAATTGCATAAGGCACTAAAAACCATAAGTTTTAGCATGGTCCTATAGGAATTCCAATTAAATCTTCCTTGGAACTGCAATCTCTTACTGTCGTCTGGAAGAAACATTGTCTGTAAAATATATTTTGTGTGTACAATGTGAAACATTAAATGCTTCAAAAACTGTCATCAGCCTTATCAGGCAGTCATCGGAAACATGATATGAACAAACTATTCTCCTGTCAACTAAGGAAAACGTAGGAAAGCCAGGTGACCTGATGAGTTTAAAAGCAAGCTCATATACAGAAACATTATCATTTTTTCAGTGACCCCCACTGCTGATAAACAGACATCTGCCCTGAACCTTCTGCATTAGAGTGTTCAGCCCCAGACAGTTTAGTCTTGAAACCAAGTCAGTTGTTTCCCAACTGGAGTTGTGATTGACAGCCCATGAGGAAGATAGTTAGGAAAAAGGTCATATCAATCCAGCCAGAAGCAAGAGCTATTTGATCGACTTACAGGAGAAATAGCCTGTCTGAAAACTCGGGTGTATTGAGAAAGCCATAACATAATGGCCTAGCCTGGCATACTTTTAGTGAAGTTAAAATGTTTCGTAATCTGCTGTCCATGTAACAAGTTATCTGTGATTTAACATGCATGGATCTCTGAGAGAAATTAAATAGGTTTCTTGGGAATCTAATTTGAAATTTCATTTGTCAAGTTTTAAAAGTTTCAAGATACACTTTGAAACATGTTTTACTAATTAAACTTGTGATGTAGTGAGTGAGCATGCTTCTAGCAATATTGCAGCACCAGGAACACCAGAAATAGGCTTCACACATTGTACCCCTGTGGGGAACTGAATCTGGGTGTTTGGTGTGATGAAATTATACTTGTGAAAGGATTAACTGTCATCATACACCATGAACATGTAACACAATTTTTTGTCACATTGGAAAATTTCGTTCAACACATCAAGGGTATATTTTCTTTCAAAATATCAATTTAATGTCATATATCCTTAATCACTTGTGAAAATCCGGGGTAGAATAGGTCTTAAACAACCCATGCTTGCCACAAATGGTAACTAAGCTTGTGAGAGGCAGCTAACCAGATCGGGTGGTCAGGCTCGCTGACTTGGTTGACACTTGGTTCCCAATTGTGCAGATTGATGCTCATAATGTTGATTACAGGATTGCTTGGTCCAGACTTGAATACTTACAGATAGCTGCCATATAGCTGGCATATTGATCAGTGCGGCATAAAACTAAATTCACTAACTCACGCATTTTGAGAGATGAGGAAAATCTTAGAATCTAAAATATACAATGTGCAGACACTAGTTTAACATGGTTGAGGTGATGATAACATAGAAAGAGGATACTGAATCATTCAGATTAATATTACATAACATAGCATGTAAATGCTTCTGCATGTACAGTAACTAAGGGTTAAAGTAGCAGAGCGTAAAAGGTCCTTGTCATTAACACAATTTTAAAACCTAAAGATTTTAGATTAAGTTTTGACGTAAATCCATCATTGAAATACCACTTAGGAAGACATCACAGACCTGGAAACCATCTTAATTCTGAAGACTCAGACAGTGAAGCATTCATCAGTGAGCAAACCATGTAATGAGTATGACACTGTTGATTTGAGAACAACAGGTACAAACCACGGTCTTCTTTCACGAAGCAGCCTTTACTAAGGTCAACCTTGACTCCCATTCTTCAACACTGCACTAACGCTACCTTAGTGATGTATGATCACCTAAGTGTTTTGTGAAACTGAAAGGAGGCCCTGCTCTTATTTTGCTCTCTCTCTCTCTCTCTCTCATGTAAATATCTGATTATCATTGTATAACTGTTATATTCACCTGTTGTATGTTCAGAATGTACAGTTTGTACAAACTATTTTGTCAAATTTGGCCATCATTTCTCCAACATTAGACAATAAAGACTTTAAAGAACTTTAACATTAGACAATAAAGTTCTAATCTTGTCAAATCTATCTCAGTATAATCTGCCAATAATCAGGTCTGGGTTAGGCAGCTTAGCATTATTTCTGTTGATTTTGATGCTGATTTCATGTCAGCCAAGTTTCATACTTGTGGTTGAAATGTCAGTGTGGCTTGACAGCACAGGGCAAGTATTCCCGTCATTGGGGCATGTCACGTGCAACTTAGCCATGTAAATGAGACTTGGCTAGTAAAAATTTAGTTGGGTCAGTAATCTCCATAGTCACTTGCCGATTAGCTAGTGAATTTTCATGGGGTTTGACTTGTTAAGTCATGATGCACTTTTAAATCATGCAAAATCAC
This sequence comes from Haliotis asinina, assembly GCF_037392515.1. Taxonomy (NCBI): domain Eukaryota; kingdom Metazoa; phylum Mollusca; class Gastropoda; order Lepetellida; family Haliotidae; genus Haliotis; species Haliotis asinina. The sequence goes on along the minus strand of NC_090287.1, from coordinate 55,845,185 downwards.
CAATCTCATGGTAACATTATCTTACTCTCAACTACTTTTGTGACCTAGACATTGATTAGTTTCTACATTCAAATTTCAGGCTAGTGAATTGTTTGTGGGATAGTAACTTTCAGGCCCAAAATTTGGAATCTGGTTTGCACACTGGGTGCAAGATGACTTATTGAGACAGGCCCAATAATGTTACCACTCAGTCCTAATTTCCCAGCTTACGACAATCATAAGGTACTGGTGACCAGAAGTGCTGCAAGGAATGTACCTGGAGTGACCTTCACATGTGCACTGATGGGTGAAGTAGGGTAAATATGAATGGTAACGGTTATTCATAAACACATACAACAAGGAAACATATAAACACATACAATAAGGAAACATTTTGTCTAGGAAAATGACAATGCTTCCAGGCAGTAAACACTTACTCAACACAACATACTCAAATGGTGACAGAACCTTTTCAGCTACCAATACTGACTCAATAACTTCTTAGTGACCCAATAACAGATACCAACATTGGGTTATTTACAAAATGGGCATGTGGTGATGGCTTTCCAATAGACTAACAACTAGCCTCTGAAATGAACATATTTTAAAGAAAGAAATTTCACATAGAATCATAGTCAAAATAATGAAACTAAATGAAAAGGAGTCCTGAGGAGCCTTTTCTGGATAAAAGTTTGAAGCATTTTCAGGTGAGCACAATTTGTGCCTCCCATTGCTGGGTAATTCTGTTGTGGAACTGAATCATTATGTTCAGAGAGTGAGTTTAACTGAACACTATGCTGAACAATATTTCAGTAACATCAGAACTTGTCAGATTGATGTTGAAAATAAAGCTTGCCTCAGACGTTAGGGAGAAAATATGCATCGATATGGTGTTGACAAACCAAGAAACATAATCAGATTCAAACCCACCATCACTCATTTTCGACATTCCTGAGGGACATAACTCATGAATGGAATTGTGATGGCCTTCCATGAATGGGCTAGACAAATGCTTAGTCTCAGAATATATATAATTCTGCGTGAAACAAACAAACCCATATAAACTGAACAGGAGCCCCAAGGAGGTCAGAGATTCTGAACCTGAGGAAATCTAGCCTTGCTTCATTTGGAGCTGTAACACTGCAGACGGGGCTTGGCAGCAGGGAAAAGAATGTCATTCAATGACTGTGAGACATACTATGAACCAACCTCGATATCTCCAGGGTCTACGTTCCGAAAAGTCTCCACTATACCCTGGACGCATCTACGGGTCGGCCCGATAATTTTATTACCTCCCTTTGCTGACTCCGCTTTCTCACAGTGGCCAATCAGAGTGGTCGCCGTTATAACCGAATTTGCCAGTGTCAACAAAGGTAGCCGTTGCAACTGCGAAGGTTTGCTCGCCGTGCGACTCACAATTTGGGGAAATCATACATGCAACTTTAAAGGTCCGAAACCTTTTTTAAAACATATGCAAGAAATCCATCTAATACTTTCAGAGAACCTACGCATGGTTTGTTTGCCAAGTTTAATCAGTTAGAGAATTTAAAAAGCGAAAGTGAGTTGTGATTGGTTCGCTCAAATTCCCAGCGTAGACACGTGATTGGATAAAAAGCCAGCCAAGGGAGGTAATAAATTTATCGGGCTGAGTTGTAGATGCATCCAGGGTATAGTGGAGACTTTTCGGAACGTATACCCTGGAGATATCGAGGATGACTATGAACGGGCCACCATTATAGTTGAAAGGTTAAATTGAAGTCAAAAGCTGTTGAGACTATGCAAAGCTCATGACTAGGAGTTTTGTATTGATCAACAACTTACAAATTTACTGGAAAGTTAGTACCAGTGTAACGGCACTGCCCCTTGACAATGCTGTGACGGGTTCCAACTGCAACTCCAACTGACTAGACAACTTTTGGACTCAGGATATAGTTTTATGGGCATCATCATGGTGATTTCTTGAAATGATCTAGGATAAAGTAACTCGTCGAGTTATGCTTAGACAAATTAGAATGTTCTTTTTCAGCTTAGGGCTTTACCTTGCAACTGAAATCATGTCTGATTTATCACTGACTTTACATTACAATATTGCTACCAGCATGTGTATTCTGGACTGTCTCCTGTAGTGGTGTCAGCAGTGTCCAGTACCATCAATGTCAACATTATTACAGCAGTCTCAGACTCTAGCCTCAAGTCCAACGAATGAATCTTGTGAAGTTTATGTCAATCCAGTTAACTCAGTCAATAAAAGTCCATGGGTTCACAACAAAGTTTCTCAAATCAATGCTAATTAAACCACAGTTTGACAATGTACACAGGAAAGCTGTTTGATGACACATGGTCTTCGGTACTGTGCAGGACTCAAATCAAGTTAAACAATGGTCTGTTCCATAGAGTAATTGGACTGGTGACAACAGTTTCAATATTTTACAGCTCCAGACGTGGTATTACCTCAGGTAAGTGACTCTGAATGAACTTTGCATCTGTTCACCAACTAGTGAGTGAGTGACTGAGTAAGTTTTACACGGCTTTAAGCAATATTACAGCAGGGGACACCAGAAATGGGCATAACACACTGTACCCATGTGGGTAATCAAACCTGGATTTTTGGAGTGACAAGCAAGCACTCTAGTCACTGGGCTACACTCCTTTCCCATGCAATCAGTGAGTGGGTACCAGGTAGGATGTGATATTACAGACTATTATTCTTCCAACACGTAACAGGCAGTTTGGGACGGATTCTCAGACTCATAATTGAGTGTACATTGGGTTCTTTTGCACTGTTTTGGATACTAACATGCCATAAAAATCCACATTATTATCACCATTAACAAAAGCTCAAATGGTTACAACAATATCTACACTGATCACTGCCAACTACAAATAGACTTGAAACACATTCTGGATTGAGAGATTGAGTTTGGTTAGCTGTATATTAGTATTTCAGTTATATGTGCCATAGAAATGTAAAGTAAATATTATATCCCATTCTGTTGGCTTGATGTAGGAATAAAGAAAACGGTGATGCATATTTTAGATGTTTTCAGGGCAGTGGGTTATGCTAATGGTTAAGGTGTTCACTCGTCACGTGAATGGCACAGGTTCAGGTATAATGTGTGAAGTACAATGTGTGAAGGCCACTGCTGTGTCCCCTCTGTTGATGTTGCTGGAATATTGCTAAAAGTGATGTAAACCATGCTCACACACTCTTAGATGTTTTCTTTCAGTGAAATCCACTTTATCATGCCAAATGTAGAATCCTCATCAAAGTGAAATAGGATTCAAACAGCAAATTCCAGAAACAACTGGGCCACCTGTCCCAATGTGTATAAAGTAACATCTTTCTGTGGCTTCAAATAAAATAATCATTATGCTGTTGATACAGCAACAACCCTTACTAGAACGAAAGGCATTATATGAGAGTATGGCTCAGTACTGGCAGCTAAAGACAAGACTGTTCTAACATATCAGTACCAGAGACCCATGAGCAATAAATTGAGAGAAAAGCAATTATCACTTCTTCTCACATCCACAGAAGAAAGACACTATATCAGGTAAAACTATTTCTATCTACCGCAATGAAATACAACTCATTCCAATCTGACTGGAGGAATAAACTAATCGTCCTTCTGTATGACCAATGCTATTCATTTCACCATGTGTCCATTAGCCCACATACATTATTACAGATCTTCCTGCAGTTTCATAATAGTTAATACACCATTCATAAAAATCCTTCAACAAAACAGTGAACCATGTAGTGCAATCGTACATATACCATGAAATTAAGTATGTTTACACTCCTTTGCTAACAAGTCTAACAAGGCAGAGTGCTAGCCTAGTGGATGAAGAGCTTATTTGTCATGCTTAAGACTTGAGTTCGATTCCTTACATGGGTACAATGTGTAAAGACCATTTCCGGTGTCTCTTTTCTGTGGTTTAGTTGGAATATTGCTAAAAGTGACATAAAAACACTAATTTACTTACAACAATTCTTCAACTGAAGGATTTCATTTGCAATGGTTCTACTGCCATAGTTACGCAGATATAATGTCATGCAAACAATTCTTTCAATTCCTGTTATGCTAATGTTAGTTTATTGTTGCTTTTATAAATATACCCACAACCAACAATAAGAAGATGAGACTTAACATTGCACCTTGAGTATAATTGAATTCAGGTATTTATTATTCATAACAACTGGCCTACCCTACCACTGACATAATACAAACTGATACTGGAATCAAATTTGCTTTGGTGTGGGCTATTCTGTAACTTTCTATAAGAGCAAACAAGCTATCTGATTATATCATTGTGGCAAATACAACAAACAGAAGATTATTCTTCATTAGTCACTTCGCTTGCATGCAAATCTGTAACTGTTGTATTGATCCCCTTGGAAATACAATCTGTGAAGATCTGGGTTAGAATTCTTCAGCAACTCGTGCTTGTCATAAAAGGTGACTGACAGGATTGAGTGGTCAGACCGTCAGATTTGGTTGACACATGTCACTGTATCCCAAATGCATAAATCACTATGATCTCATTGAATCCCATGCATTCAATTCACCCAGCATTGTTTATGCTCTCCATGCACCCCAAGTGCTTCAAGTGTTCCCTCCGTCTCACGTTTTTTGACATAATGGGTATCGTGAATAACATCTATTCAGTAAAATCCCCTAACCAAAGTTTATGCATTAAGCAGAAATAAGTTGTTCTCATAATTGTGCTGTAACCAGTGAAAAAGTTCATGTGCATATCCATTTTTTGTTTTTTCTTGTAAGAGGCAACGGCGACTAACAAGATCGGATGGTCAAGCACGCTGACATGGTCGACACACGTCATCGGTTCCCAGTTGTGCAGATTGATGCTCATGCTGTTGATCACTGGATTGTTTGGCCCAGATGTGATTATTTACAGCCTACTACCACATAGCTGGAATATCGCTGAGTGCAGTATTAAATAACCAACCAATCAACCAATCAACTCTTGGAGACAATCTAACCATGCCATGATTCAGTAATGACAATCAGGCCTTGACATTCACTTATTTGACCTCTGACCTAGATGAGCTAAAACTGAGATCACATGAGGAAAGACATACATTCATGTCCCAAAACAGGAAAAGCACAGAGTCAAAATGTAAATATTGTAATAATAACGTATCACATTAACACCCAAGTAATCTTTATGTGGATCCATAAAGTCACAGCCTTCAATTAACAGCCCTCATCAAAGGTATGAGAACAAATTACTCCTTGACTCCAAACAATAGTTCATCAACAACATATAGTTCATGGACATGATGTTGTATTGTGTCCAATGAGTTCCTATTATACAGTCCTTTCACCATAGCCAGCAATCAGCAGTGACCAGTCGTTGCCAAATCTCTTCAATTGGGCAAATAGCTGGCCTTCTGAACAGGTGCCCTCACCACTCCAACTACTAACTGACTAATCAAATGTGAGATGTGATTTGACACCTTTCAGCAAAGGGTTTCCTCAACAACTGGTTGTGTTAGCCCAATTGATCAAGCCTTCCACTGCTCATCTAGAATCACTCCTCACACTCATTACATCTCCCTAAAGACTGCTGTTAGTAAATGAATGGTAAGGGTCTGATTCACCCTGTCCCATCTCAATGAAGACAGTGATGCCATACATTTCTCCCTCCTACCCATGGGATATACCATATTTGATGGTTTATGCATCGCTGCGACTGGCAAAATTGAGTTGTAAGGAAACTTTTACAGCAAAGGCTGTGAATCCTTATCTTGTCTATTGTTGAATCATCCGTGTGGATGGTATATTTCAACACTCACTAGGTGAAATATAAATTTCTGTTGTTGAAAGTTTCAGATACAGTATCTTTGAGGTTAAGAATAACACTGGTGGGTTCCATTTCATATCCTCAGTCCAGTACAGATTCTAGTAATTTCTCGGTCTCTCTCTCTCTCTCACACACACACTTTCTAAGGACTATTGTGTATTAACATAGCATAATTTACAGATTCATACTGTTGATGATATTAAACGAGTGTGGCCTTTTCAACATTTTACTTATTTCTGGTTAGGAAAATTAAAATGTTCCATATTCTTTGTTTTACTGTTTCCAGTTTCAGCAAGCTGACAGATTCGTAAAACAAGTTTTGAAAAACAATTTGGCCTGACCAAATAGGAAGTTCAGCTGGTTAGGAAAAACATGATCAACTGTCCATACAATATGGTGATTTCTACATACATAATAGTTCTAACAGGAACAGACATCAAATACATTATATATGGTTCCTGTTCCTACCCTATGCTGTCAGTAATGAGGACAAAAGACTATGTTGAAAGAGACTGGTCTCATTTAAATGCTAATTCCTTGAACCATAGACAAACCTAATTATGAAAGTAGTAGTTTGTCCATGGACAAGGGTATTTATCCCAGTTCTAGTCTTTATAACACACACAGCTTCCATGCAGAATCTTTAACTCTGAATCCCCCAACTGCCTCCATGGACTGTTGGCGTTGCTGTATGGAACACTCTTCACAGTTAATGCAATCAGATAAACATGCGATCAGAACACTGCACAGAACCAATATTCACAAAATGTTCATGTGGCAGCTTGAAGTCAACTTGTAATAATTGTATTTAGAATTAATCTTCAGAATTTTCTGATTTCAGACAGATGTAGCAGTGGTTTTGCATGAGGACTGAGAGATTTTTTGTACAATGCCATGAGCTGTCAGACAGACTGGCAATTTGAGGCAGGTATTATAGCCATATTAAGGTTAAATTTGTTGTTGTAGATCAGTTGCCATTAAACAAACTTGGTTCAAATGCAGACGTTCTCAACTGTTGTGTTGAATTCTGTAACCTACAGAAGAAAAAAATGGATATTCACATGAACTTTTTCACAGAGTACAACACACTTAGAAAAATAACTTACAGATAGATGTAAAGAATGGTTAGGGGCTGCATATTTCTGCTCAATGCATAATATTTGGTCAGTGGATTTTACTGAATAAAAGATATTCATGATACCCATTAACTGATGATTAAGTCACAGAACATGAGGGAACACATGGAGGTGCAGGGAGAGTATAGAGAGTATTGAGACTGCTGGCTGAACTGAATGCATGGGATTCACAGAGATCATAGAGAGTAGTGGGTGCACTGAATGCATGGTGTTCTTAGCGATCACAGTGAATCATGCATGGAGAGCAGAGAGCAATGGATTCAAGAAGCAAGAAGTGCATGGAGATCAAAAAGATCAAAAGGTAAATTGAGAGACAAGGGACCATGGGGTGCCTGTTAAATATCTGCCCCACACTCTCAAGAGGGTCAAACAGGATGAATGAATGAAGGTATAACAAACCGAAGTAGTTACACTTCACCTCAGACATCATCACACCATTATATATTAAAAAAAAAAAAAAAAATAAACAAAACAAAAAAAACAAAAAAAACATGAAGCAAGCATACATGAGTTTCACAACAAGAATGATAGACAACATACATTTTGGCATTGAGTAACAAAACCATTGGCACACATGATACTGATACCCTGTGTGTTCCCAGATAATGAACTAACGGGATCGGGTTGTCAGACTTGCTGACTTGCTTGCCACATGTCATTTGTTCCCAATTGCGCAGATTGATGCTCATGTTGTTGATCACTGGATTGTCTGTTCCAGACTCGATTATTTACAGACCGCCACCACACAGCTCGAATATTGCTGAGTGAGGCGTAAAACTAAACTCTCTCACTCACATGGATTAAAGGATGATGGCCTAAGACAGTGATGTACCCCACTACCTGCCACTGTAACTCTGAACATTTAAAGGATCGACACCTGAAATGTACAGTTTTCAGAACTTTCTACTCAAAGATTAGTTGAAACTGAAACATGGATATTTTTTATTGTTTGATCGATATTCTAGATATTCGGTGAGTTAAATAGTGCATACAACTTCATGGATATGAACTTCTTGGTCACTGCAAAGAAAGACTTTTCAGTGCAGATGGACTAGGTTCTGATACTGTTTTAATGCTATTAGACAAAGAGTTGTTATATATAAACTCACATGCTGTATCATTTAATTCACCAACTTCTAGAATGCCTGTAAAAACTGGTAAAAAGTCTACATGAAAACAATCAACACCAACAGCCTCTATCGACTTTAAGCTTGAAGAGCAGTACATTTGTATCTACAATGGTCACTTTACGTAATATAAACAAGAAGTTTTTATCCATAGAGTCATGTTGTGAAGGATGGATAATTTTGCATACATGACATTTCCTTATTTTTGTGAGGAAATGGTTCAATTTCATTCCCAAGAAATAGATGTTGGCAGATTCCAATTCATCTGCTGTGTTACATTCTGTTATGATAAATACCCTTGACCTGCTACTACAGATTTGTCTCCAGCCTCAAAATAGACATCAATTGAAATCTATCTCACAAGCCTCACACTTTCTGTGCTAAGTTAATCACTGAGAAATGAAGTTACTGTCACTTGTGAAACAAAGCTTCGGTGGGGAATACATCAGGGTTCCTGCTGTGATTGAATGGAGATATAATATGATCAAGGATCACAATCTGCAGTGTAAGACTTACAGTATTTGGAGCACTTTACTTATACTGGTCTAAACTTTTCCATGGAAGAATATGGCCTAGGCCAAGCTTTTTCCCTGAGGAAGTATTGGCCTAGGAAATTATTACCCCTGGGAAAGTTTCCCCTCTTTTGAAACTACAATATTTTGTTGTTTTCTGTCAAAGGCGGGAAGATTCTGGCCTAGCTAGACCACTTCTTCCCCATATGTGTCCTTATATCAAAAGGGGGATATCTCTAGCTAGGCCATTCTTAATGGTTATTTCCTGTTGTTGTATATAAGAGTCTCAAACCCTAACCCTAACACTGACCCTAACCCGGTATTATCTTTTGATAATGCACAGAAAATATGTTTAGTGGTATCAAACTAAGCGAATCTATCTGAGTTCTTGTTTTTCACATGTTTGTAGTTATTGGTGAATCATGCTTATAAGCACTTTGACAGATATCCATGGCAACTGTTGTTACTTCAATGTGATTAAAAACAATTTCAAACTAATCAAGAATCTTTCAAGCAGTATTGCTGAATTTGACACTTTTGACATTTTGTTACCTAATCCAACACAGTAGGTGGAGGAGTTAAGTCAATGAAATATATTTGGTTGTTTGGAAATACAGATGAATACAACTTAAGAATGTAAAACCCAGTCTGTAAAGCTGCGTCAGTTGTGTGTCCAGCATCCAAACCTAAAGGACCACAGAACCCCACTCAAAATGTTAAACACTGTCAGTATGACCTGGTAATAAAGGCCAGGTACTATCTATGTCTCATATATTCTAACATTTGAAACTGTTAAATATTTGTGGCTATAGGGAGTATGGTTTCAGGCCACTTTTAGCAATATTCCAGCAGTATGACGACAGGGGACACAAGAAATGGGCTTCACACAGTGTACCCATGTGGGGAATTGAATCCGGGTCTTTAGCATGACAAGCAATCGCTTTAACCACTGGGCGACCTCATCACCCCACTTGTGGCTATAACTATCTATTTCCTAGACATAGCAGTTGGACTGACATTCCCAATGTGATAGAATGCCATAAGGTGAGTCTTAACATAGTAATATTCATACGTAATGACAGATAGCAGGACCTATATCAACCAATAAATCCTCCTTGAAATAGTGATGTGAACATATGAATCGTGTCTTTGAATGTGTTTACACCCCTGTGTTTGTTCAGTCCTACTTGTACACAAACTAATGCTGATCTCTCAGGTCTACTGGGTGTGCTACAGTAACATACACAATACCATATCATGTAGAGTGTACACAGGCTGATCTCATTAATGGTAACTGGCTATCTATTGACTTCCTTCAATGGAGGAAGGCCTAGCATAGTCTGTGAGGAGGCCATTACTGATTCACCAGCCACAATCCCTAGAGTGAGTCACAGCCGATACAGGTGACTGCTTCTACATAGTTGTGATACTGGGGGAATTCCATTGATACATAGGTCACACCTTACACTACAACACCATGTAAACATGTAACTTCCTCTGCATACTTACATCACATAGTGTATGTAATGGCTGCTTGTTTGGAAGACTACAGTGACTTTTCAGGAGTTTCTAAGCCTGTTATTTAAAATTGTTTTATCTTTTTTCATTGAATTAACATAGTTGATTATTGTCTTACCTGACTGTTTAGATTTGTACTTTCACATTTTATAATCTGGGGTTTGTTGAGGTATTCTTATAGTTAGTTTTATACACAAAATTATGGAATGTCCTAAAAGATTTATGTTATCAGTTGTAAACTTGAGATACCAGTATTTTAGACTGGGGTCTCTCTTTGACTTTATAAACCTTGCAGGAGAGGGGCTTGGTTTCATTCTTATATGCACCATGTATATTCTAGTTGTCAGTCAGAACCTTGCATTTAATACAGACATTCAGGCATCAAACTTCTTTTCTTAAGACACAGCAATGCCACAATGTACATGTAAGTTACAGTAAAACTAAGCTGCATATACATGCATGCATGATTTTTTGCATTCAGTTAATCATTTGTCATTTTTGTCCAGAGAAAACATATTCAAATATTCATGACCAAGTTTTAAAATCAGCATTGATAGACAAGGGTCTTCATTATCATGGTTCTAGTCTTGAAAACATTTTTTTTCATGCATCTATGAATTTCAAAAGCCCTAAGGTGCACTGGAGTAAGGCCTTTTCAACAAGGTCAGAAAATGACTTCAGCAGATAAGTATTGCTGTTTGTTCCCTATGCCATGGGATCATGCATTGGATATATTATTGTTAGGTATTGGTTCAAGTTTCAGAACTAAAGATTGGTTCTTTATAAACGATCAATCATTGAAAAAAATTAGTTAGCATCATTTATCATATTCTCCTGTTTATGATTGTTAATGCATAATAAAATACAGAAAAAACATGTAGTTCTTTCAGGTTTTTTTTGCAAATTACACAAAATGCATTTACAAATTTCACATCATAGAGGATGAATAGTATGTTAGGAAAATATATTTCTAGGAGTCCTTAAGATAAATTCATTCATGACAAGGAACAAGCTTGCAGTGCTTATGAAATGGACCAGACAAAACCACACCTTGTGAAAAAAGGTGGTAAAACAAACAAGTGTTCCAAAATTGTTGTCAATTATAAGAAAACATGATCAATCGCTTGGTCATTTAGCCACTGCGACCAATTTTCAGTTATTTCAATTAATTGGAACACCACTATGATATATCTAGTACAGTCTGGTGGATGAATGTCATCAGTTCCCATTGGCATTGATTGTTGCTCCTGCTGTTGATCACTGGACTGTCTGGTTCAGACTTAATTGTTTACAGACAGCTGCCATAGAGCTAGAATATTGTGTAAAACTAAACACACTCACTCTACTTCAATCAACCACCTGAAGAATGATATAATCTTTCAGCTATATGACAGTGGTCGCTAAAATAAATGGGTATGGTCATTATGTCTACAGTAAGGATTTTCTCTCTATGCAAGAAGCATGGGTTGTTGAAGACCAACTGTAACAAAGATTACCCGAGTGAGTGTGAGTGAGTGAGTGAGTGAGAGAGAGAGGGTAACATTCAAGAAACATCACAACAGAGAACACCAGAAATGAGCTTCACATATTGTACAAATGTGGAGGATCAAACCAAGGTCTCCAGCATGATGAGAAAACGCTTTAACCATTAGGCTACCCCACTGCCCCCTTCCTGGAGAAAGAGATACTCTAAGCGATGAATGCTGGTAATGAAGCCTCAATGTTCCCCAGCTGCATGTTTGGCAGTGATCCCCGACTGTAAACTCTTGCTGTTTTCTAGTCATCAGAGTTTAAATATTTAGGAACACAGCAGCCACCAAGTAACCTCAAGCAAAACAAAGCAATCCACATATCAACACCCAGTGTGGATTCTCCACCGGATTACAGGGGAGAACACTGGGTAATATCCAGAGGCCAGTGCACCGTAATTCCAACGCAGCACATTGCTTCAATTTACTTATTCCCAAATCTAATCAATCTCTTTCTGACCACAGAACCACAGGAAGGTGCGTCCCACTTCTAAATTGAGTCGCCAGGAGCCACTTCTATTGATTACCAAACCAAGAGCAATTTACTTTTTCCATCTTCTATAAACTCCGGTAAGGTATGATCTAAATGTCATGGGAAGTATTACTGCATATATTTTGTCTGACCATGGTGGTTTGGCATGTCTGTACAAACATTCTCAAGCCTGCAAGCATTTCATAATGGCAAAGTCTAAGTAGTCTAACAGCATTTTCAGCTGTTTTCTTCCAGACAAGTGAAAATCTCACCGACCTAGCTTGAGATCATTCTCAGAACAAAATACAAATGGCAGTTCACATTAGAATCTCAGCAGGGGTTGAGATGGAGAAGGGAAGTATGTGACATTACTTTACTCTTGATACTAGAAACTCCTGTATTCTTCAATGTTTGCTGTCTAAAACACTGTCGTCAAACCTGATTTCAAATGTCACAAAAAATGAAATCATTTCTAGGCTGTTGTATCTTTGAAATGCAACACCTTTGTTTTTTGCTGTGATTTTGAAACCTGAAACAGAAATAAATACTTACTCAGTGTCATCATTCTCAAAGGTCTGTATCACTAAAATTTATAATTAATCTGACAGAATACATAAACAGTTCAAAGCAGAGAGAGAGAGGAGGGAAGGAGGAAGAGAGAGCATAATAAAGAGAACAAGGCAGCTCTTGAATACGAAGTTGCCTATCTGTATGCATAGGGACCCTGTGGCCACAAAACTGGACTATTGCTCCAGGGGAAATCAACAATTGTGCAGAGCCACTTGGGATGAAGTGGAAACCATGCCTGCCAAGAAGCATACTGTCTGAAGTGTTAGCTGACAGTGGTAACAAGACTGAGGGTAATGCAGCCTGACATACTGCCTCTTCTACTGCAGTTCAGCCCAGCCAGGATGAAGCTGTAACAGCCCTGACTGCCACTGCTGGGAGGTAACCACCTGCCATATGTAAAATAAACATCACTCCTCTCAACATCAACAACTCTGTGAGGTATTTTGTGTCCAGGTATACATATTCTAAATCAGTCTCATAAAACCACTTCATCTTGAAAAAGTGAGCACTTACTGTACTTATAGCCACAGTCCCCATGACATTATTTTCCCTACTGCCCAACCCTCCCTGCAATGCTTTAGTCCTAAATGAAGCAAGTCTAGATTTCATGCAGTAATTCACAATTCGACTGTGGCTCCTTTTCAATCAAACTGGGTTTATTTGTCATTATCAAAATTATATTTGGAAACTAAGCAATAAGAACTGTGTTCACTGTATTTATTCATGAGAGGCCTAGTGTGTCCCTTGGGCATGCAGAAACCAGATTGTGGGTTTGAACCTGTGTTATTCCTATGTTTTTAGGTTTGTCAGAACCCAAACCATGCTGATAGGTTGTTTTTCTAACAATTTCAGGATGAGACATGTTATGAAGAAACCTGATCTAAGCCAATGGGTGCACAGGAGTAAAGATTCTCCTATGATGCAAGCTTATTGGAATGTGTATGTAGGCCATTACTTTGTCTTTCAGGAAATTCTAAAACATCCTTAAACATGTACAAATATCTGGATGTGTGATTACAGTGTACATACTAAATGCTGGTGAAGATGTTTCTCTCGTATGCCAGGTGTGTTCAATTTCTATTCCCTGCAGAAACCACAAGCCTTAAAGCTTATCTTATTCTATATATATTCATCTGTGGTCTGTCTGTCACGTCAAATTGAATGTTTCATAATGCAAGCATTAAAATCAGTTTTGATATTGTTTTTGAAACTGACAAGATGGAATATAAATTGAAAGTCAATTATCTGGAATTTGATACGAATATAGTAGAACTGTACACTAGTGATGACAGAAGTAAATATTTACTTCAGAAAAGCAATGGAACCAAAATGTGTAAAACATTTAACAAAATGTTAAGCTAGTGTCTCATAATATCACATTGTCAGAACAAACAATTCCAGTTGAATGGAAAAGAAGCCCCAGTGAAAGGGAAATTGTGAATTTTGCTTGCCTTAGCATTACCGAAAGTGGTTGGTTCAAGGGAAAATATGTGGTATGGTTCTGGGTCTGAGAGACAGAAGCTGACCTGTTGATCAGACTGACTGTAGTACTGTCAGTCTCTTCATCATCAGTGGTGGCGGACTTATCTCCACCAGACAATAACAGTGTCAAGGGTTGCTGTGACTAATATACACCTGATTGAGATCATATGGTCCACTTGTTCCCATACATACATGAGTGGTGGTATATGAAGGTCTGGCCTTCTGCCCATCAGGTTAGGCCCAATATCACTGGGGATAGACTGGCTACACATATTTCATCATAAAGGATGGTGCCAACCCTGGGAGAGGGCACTGATCATGTCAGGTATTTCATCATACGGGATAGTGGCAATCCTGGGAGAGGGTACTGGTCATGTCGGGTATTTCATCATAGGGGATAGTGGCAGCCCTGGGAGAGGGCACTGATCATGTCAAGTATTTATACATAGAGGATAGTGGCAACCTTGAGGGTGGGCACTGATTATGTCAGGTATTTCATCACAGAGGATAGTGGCAGCAGTGGGAGAGGGCAATGATCATGTCAAGTATTTATACATAGAGGATAGTGGCAACCTTGAGGGTGGGCACTGATTATGTCAGGTATTTCATCACAGAGGATAGTGGCAGCAGTGGGAGAGGGCAATGATCATGTCAGGTATATCCTAATAGAAGACTCATTCATAAAATTAAGAGACCCTTCCTCAGACTCAGTCTTACAACGCACATGAAACATTCATTACAAGAGAAACATTAAACTGACATGGATAATGGAAACATTTAGTTATATGCTTTCTGAATCATTAACCGCGGCAAAGAAAAAAAGAAAAAATCTACGAATACTTGCTTTGATGAATTCTTTATAATCTGTTAAAGTGCCTAGACAATTACGATCACAATGATTGATCATATTTATGCATCACTATAGCATATGTATAGATAAAAGGCTAGTATGTCGTGGCATCACAAACTAACTATAGGAACATGAGAGAATAAGGTAAAGATATTTTAGAAAGCATATGTTATCAACGAATCACTTTTCTGAATTATCAGGATCAAGTGTACAAAAACAGACTTCTGTTGATAAGCAAAAACCGTGAATAGGCTTCATACAAACATACGAGTACACACAAGGTGTACTGAGCATCAATACAGTATACAGTGTTTTATCCTACTACAAGGCCTATGGCACTTGACTTCAATTTACAATCACTATATTGCTATTCCTACAATACGGTATCCTAAGATTCATATCGTGAGAGTAGAATTATATAATGTTCATTAGTGACAGTCATAAGACTTGATTCAAGGTTGTGTTTCACCTACAAAAGTAAAACATGACAACTCAACAACAGAAATACAGTATTGAGATATGCGGTGTGAGAAATAGCCACTGGCTCACAAGCCTATATGGCTAGTAATAATCTAGTTGGTCCTGTAAATCTCCACCGTCACTTGCCCTCCTGGTACGTTGGGTCATTCTGTAAATATATCAGTATTTCTAACTAATAACACACTTTAGAATTATGCAAGATCATGGCCTGAAAAAATTGTTCAGCAGAATGATAAAGCCTGTGTCCATTTCAAATTTCAGATTAGTGGATTATTTTGTGGGCATAGCTAGTTCAACTGGTCAGCAAAGTTTTGAAACTATTTCACACAATGGATATGAAATATTGCGATATTATCAGGATGCAAATGATATTGCCATGCCACTGTATAGTTATACTGACATAGTGTACAATTTATTTGAAAAGCCAGTTGATAATATATCTTGGCCTCAGTAAGAACCCTGAAATACACTAGCAACCCTGATGGTCATGTTAGACTCGAACATACTATAATAAAAAAGTAAGCATTGCACTTGAATCAGTGTGGCACACAATAATTACACAAATTAGGAGATCAGACAGTCTAGGATCATGACATGATTATGTGTAATATTTCATGAAATACCAATCAGCTGATGTGATATTGAACAATCAGTCGGCAGACAGAACGTGAAAGTTTAATAAGGCTGTGTTGTCACATGATCTTGTGGAGCATGTCTAGCTTTTCTTTAGTTGTCATAACACAATACTTTTCCTAGAAAATATTTGCAATTGGACCAATAATGTGGTTTGTAACATTCAATGTTTTAATGTCATAATTTAAATACGATGATTTATTGCTGACACAATGGGTCACCAAAGTACATATTTCTAGGATTATTATATATCTGAGGTTAACTGGAACTTCTTCCACCTAAGGCATGTCTTTAATATCTGCCTATTTGTTAAACACTTGCCCGGCAAATGATGCTGTGAAAACATAATCGTTGCATCGAATTTTACAAATAAATAATATCTTTTGATCATGATTAGAAATTATATTTTGACCCCAGTTTACCAAATCAAAGCCATATTATATTAGATCTGTATATTTCGGGCACAGGGAACACAAACAAACATCAAGGGTACATCAACCCACGCCCCACACATGACCAGTGAACAACTTATACTATTAGTATATTTGCCATCCTATAGAGGTTTAGATCAATATAAGTCATATATTATAGCAATGACTAAGGACCTAAGGTTTGAGTTCAAGCAACTCGGACTGAAGGTTTTTGTTCCAGATGTTCCTGACTTTCTTGACTGGGGAGTTTGAGATTATGGAAGTCACCTGTACAGCATAGAAGTGGGTCATATGTGAATATGTCACCATTAGATCCCCATAAAATAGTCAGGTAAATGAGTGGTTTTATGTTGCTTTAGCAATTTCAAGACAGATAACAGTAGAACACCAGAAATGGGCTTCAAACCTTGTACCCATGTGGGGCATTGAACCTGGATCTTCAATGTGATGAGCGAATGTTTCAGCCAATAGGCTTCCTGAAAGCAGCTAAGGCAGTCACATCATAGTAATTAATCTCAGCATTTGATCATTGGCTAATGCCATTCCAGGGCAAGCCTAGGCGACTACCATCCCTAGTTCCTCATGGCAGCTTGTGTCATTCCTCATGATTCATACATACTCACTATTAAACAAAAAAACCCAAAAACAAAAAGCATAAAAAAAACCACCAAAAAACCCCACCACCCCTGAAGTCATCCAAAACTCATAAAACTCAAACCCAAAGAAACATTTCTTTCATCATGCTCAGTGGCCTATTTCCCCATATCTGATGAGATTGTTTAATCCATTCTACAAGCCTCCCAGAGCATGCTATCAGCACCTGAGGATCAGACTGGCAGTCTACACAACCATTCACTCAAACACTTCTCCTCATCAGTGCCACACTTCCACACCTGTGGCCACTTAATCGGACATGCAGCTACTGTCCTGTGTCTTGCCACACAAGGGATCAATGAATGATTCATGTGCTGCAAATGATATAGGCTCGGCCACCATAATGGTTTGTATGACAGATGAGCAAGCAGCCAGACAATAGTTTCATCAACTTTCAGCTACAGGCAGGAAGTACATAGATGTATCAGGAGGGTTTTCTGGTCCCTGAATATAAGATGAGTGTTGTGTAAAGCAGGATTGAGTATCTCCTGCACAACTGATTAACACTTCTCTATAACATCAGAGAGTGTTTTACGCTTTGTTGTGTTTGTTGTTCAAAACCACACTGAGCAATATCCTAGCTACATGGCAGCTGTCTGTAAATACTGAAGTCAAAACCACACAATTCAGTGACTGACATCATGAGCATCAAGCTGCAGTGATTTGACAACAACAAAAGAGAGCAAATGTTATTTTATGACCAATAATGACCATGACATTTTATATAAAGACCAGGTCAGTAGTGGATGATAACAATCACAAAAAGTACAAAAACTCTTTCTGCAGTGACAAACACTGCTTGTCCACCTGGACTGGAGCTCATTTCAGACCAGGGACTTACACAAAGTATCTAGATTACAAAGAAAACAAAGAAACATGCTGGAGTTTCATTAATCTATGATGAAACACAAGACTAATGAGCACAGACATTTGGTCTTGTCTTGACCATATATAAACACACAATGTAGATAATCATGACGTATTCAGACTTATAACAAGTTCTGATTTAGATTATTGTTACACAAGCAAGGATTTCAGTGAGTGAGTTTAGTTTACATCGCACACAGCAATACTCCAGGTATAGGGCTGTGGTTTGTAAATAATTGAATCTGAACCAAACAATCCAGTGATAAACAGCTTGAGCATCAATCTAAACAACTAGTGAATGATAATATGTGCCAACCAAGTCAGTGAGCCTGGACACCTGATTCTGTTAGTCACCTCTGATGACAAGCATGGGTTACTGAAGATCAGTTTTAACCTGGATATTCAAGGATTTCAAGATTGGTAAGTAATGAATAAATAATTTCTCTTCAAGTTATTACAGGAATTCCAGTTTGATGCAAATGTCAGTTGTCACTAAATGTTAGGCCGACATCATAAATTGTACAGGTTGTGCAGAATATCTGTAAACACTGCCACTGCAAAATATCCCTGGTACATATTTTGAATAAAACTGCCAATTCATCTAAAAAAAGTTAGATTTTCTCAAA
Organism: Haliotis asinina; assembly: GCF_037392515.1. Classification (NCBI taxonomy): domain Eukaryota; kingdom Metazoa; phylum Mollusca; class Gastropoda; order Lepetellida; family Haliotidae; genus Haliotis; species Haliotis asinina. Next base: position 55,826,490 of record NC_090287.1, on the reverse strand, counting down.
TTTTCTTTGCTGAAGTGCCCTCCCCAATCAATGACTTGCACTAGTTGCAGAACTACAGTAGTGACTGATCTCATGTTTCAGAGAGAGTGAGTTTAGTTTTACGCCACTTTTAGCAATATTCTAGCAATATCACTGCGGGAAACACACTGTAGCTACGTGATGAATCAAACTCGGGTTTTTGGCGTGACAAGCATACACTTTAACCACTAGGCTACCCCACCGCCCCATTTTCCATCAGAAAATATCCTGGATGCATATAAAGAACACACATACCATGTATGCACTTTCAGTACAAAAAATACACACACTAAATGTTACAGTGACACCATACACTATACAGATCGTGCAGCATACCTGTACACATTCCATCCAACACAATACTCTGGGGTATATATCTGAATAACACTGAACAAATATGAATCCAGACAACATGACTAATCTTTTGTTTCAGAAAATATCCTTGATACAAATCGGAAACATACTGCAGTTCAGAATAACCGCACACTGATACAAAAAGACAAAAAAATATATAACTACACAAAGGCCAGGTGGGCATGGTCAGGGCAGACACATAACCACCCACATAATGCCACTATAATGTCAAAAGGCAAACATGCTATTATATTATCATCACTCAAATTGAACAAGTGATCAGTCGCAAAAATGGAAGAGCTGTTTTTTCTATTGATATTTGAAAATATAAATATCACTTCAATTTTTCCAGATGAATTTATTTTCTAAACTAAGAAATATACGCATGTATGTCATGGTACAGCTTTGTCTTCAGAATTTCGTTAACATCTGTTCCAATGATAATATTCAAATAGCAGGCAGTGCATGTTATATTTATGGCATGTAAAGTATTCCCTACACCCACACCTAGCCAGACAAAAACCAACATCCACCAACAACCCCACACATGTGAAATGTTGAGACCACAAGATACCGCTCTTATCGAAGTATCAAGGTGTTATAAGACTGATTGCTATTCGCATACTCTGTGTCACACATTGGTTCCTAAACAATGTCAACCATTGGTTTATCTAAACCAGGCTTGACACATCATACTAACCTTCCCTTTTAAAAACTTCTTCTGATCACAGCTGTTATATTGGAATGACAGAAATTTCATCCCTACTCATCCCAATTCTCTATTCCTCATGTACACATCCTTACACATATACATGTTTCCACACAATCAGTTGATGCAGTGAGACACTAATCAGCTATAGCATAGTGGCCTTGAAGTGATCAGGCATGGGATAGACAAACCACTGCCTGATAGTAAGAGACAGGTGTGTACTATAATCTAACCACAACTGCAAAGATTCGGGTTATGATTTGGCTTCAGCAAAACATGGTTTTCGTAAATGGGATCAGCAGATTAGGCGGTCAGGCTCATTGGCTTGGTTGACATATGTCATCATATCCCCATTCCATAGATCGATGCTCATGATGTCAATCATTGGACTGTCTAGTACAGATTGATTATTATTAGATGATGTCATATAGCTGGAGCTGTCAGCAAGAAAACCTAAACTAAAACCACCAAATTCTCACTGCAGCTCTCATAAGAATGAGTGAATGAGTCAACTGGACACAAAGTCTGATTAGTCTACTGGACAAGCTACAAAGCATGACATACAAATTTGCTTGCCTGGCAGAAAAAAACTCCACTGGACTAGGATGTCAGACAATGGGTTATTTCCACCCCTGCAAAGAGGTAAATGTCTGCGGCCTTCATTCCTTAATCTGACTGACTGTGATGTTATACTGTTCAAAGTGGTGCTAACCATGCTCACTCTAATAAAGCTGGAATCCTATGTGTTATACATGAAGAAAGATCGCTAATCACCTTCCATGCACCATCTGTCAGTCTGGATTTGTTCCTTGATAAAAATAAGTGGCTGTCGTAGAAACCTTTCAATCTGAAAATCTGAAATGACTCTATTGACCAAGGCCACTTGCTCTGATAGACCCACAATGCAAGAGAGTATTTTGCACCTGTTGCATTGTGTTATGATTTAATACAAACGTTTCAAGATATCATAAAAATGACTAAAACACCTATGCATTTTCAAAGCTGTTAAGATGCAAATGATATTCCCATGGGAACACATGTGTGTCTTTTATGTTTCGGCAGTAAGCACAATAGTCTGAGTAGGGGCAACCTTTTCTGACTACTTGGACCAATAGTAAAGTTATTCAGAGCTCTGTGGTTGTACGTTGAAAAACAAATAGAGCAAACACACTATTTATTTGGTTTCTGATTCATCATAAATAAGTTCTTGTCCAACATCTCTAACTTGCAATCAAATGAGACAATATATTCTTAAAAAATATTTTAAGCCAACTTTTTCAACTGAATGTCCTAATTAGCGCTACAAGCCATAGAATCAACTGACCATTCACTAAACCCTAAAGGTTAAAAAATAAGTATAATAAGTCGAACCCCATTTACTCCAACCCCACATATCCGGAAACCCCACCTCCCGGACGATTTTCATGTGAAACGAAACTTACGTTCAGTAATTGTACTCGCTTAACCGAACCCCACACTTCCAGACCCGGACAGCGAATTTTCAAACCATTGCCATTGATTTCCACTGAAAAATGACCCAGTTATCAGGACAGAAAGATCTGTACACATGTGCATGTGTATGTGTCACATCAATACTGGTTACCACATGACTATATGATTTCATTCTTAATCTATCGGTAGGCGTTTGATGTGAATCGATTAATTAGCCATCAAACACTGGGGACGCGTGTCACTCAGGTTGTTCATTAGGATTTGGTGGGTGTGAGAACATCTCATCAGTAACGAAAACACTTGTTAGGTAGGATTACGGTTAACTACACTGTAATAGTACTGCATATAACACGTACTATCTGTCATGATGCAAGTTAAAAATATCCTGCCACATGATCTAAGTCAAATGATCCCGTCCGGAAGTTTACTTTCTGCAAACAGCATAAGTTTGACACGATGTTTTCTGGGCATTTAAAATTGAAAAAAGAATATGCAGATGTCAAAATAGAGACTTTTTGTCATCGATTTATGTTTTTTATCTAACTTACCACCTGAAGCTTTACACGCTACATGATTATGTCCAAGATAACCTGACAACGAGACAACTTGACAGAACCTGCATTCTGCCCTTCATGTATTATTGGTACACTTATATGTTATAATGATTCACTGTTGTTACTATTGACTGCTGATTTATTGATATACGTACATGAAACATTTTCCACCTTTTGCTTTCACTTCATTTTCACGTTTTGCTTGTTTGATCCAGCTAACTGGATGTCTCGCTATCCAGACGATTTTTGGATGAAACAATCACCTTAATGAAAGGAGTCCCAGATTTCAGCATAGGGATTTCGTGACGTAAGACGTAAATGGCACAGATAGAATCTAACTAGGCGACTGAGGTTGGAAGGGTCTTTGTGAAGTTGAGGCTACCATCTATACATGGCTACCATCTATAAAATGGGCTGCACATAATGTACCCATGTGGAAAATCAAACTCGGGTCTTCAGCAAGAGTAAACACTTTAATCACTACGCTACCTGACTGCCTCTATGCACTAATGACTGACAACTTTAGTAATTAAAGCTAGTTGTGGAATTCATAGAATAGATGAGTGAATATACAGTGCTATTTAGAAATGTGATGATTTTTAAAGTCAGTGCTAATAAATGAATATGGTAACAATAGAAATTTCAGAAACTGCTTTATATATCAGTATCACATAGAGCCTAAAGTAGTAAAGACACAAGTTTGAAAATCTGGGATACCTTTCAGGGTTGTATCAATAATACCAAGAAAAGGAACCCAGTCTATTTTATTATCTGACAATGATGAAACTGAGCTGGCTGTTTGTCAACATGGCCCACTATTGTCAGTTTATCAGAGCAAATCCATAATACTTGTATGAGAATCCATTCAAATTGCAAGCATCACATGTACTGCAATAAAGGTACATGTATGGTCTATGTATGGTCTACAAATCTGAAGATTACACATAGGTATACCAACAAAAACAATTAAAAATACAAAAGTTTGACTTTGTGAAAAATCTTGTTTCTACTCAAATAACATAAATATGTCATCATTAAGCTGCTAATGTGATGAATATTTTGCATGATTCGAAAGTGCATGATAACTTGATAAGCTGGAGAGAGTCAACTATAAACAAAATGACCCCAGAGTACTGTGGTGATTTAATGACTTGACTGGATATTTTACTAGCCACTGGCAAGCAGCCAGAGGTTATTTCACACACTGTGTATGGTACATGTATGGTGGGTGTGGTGGGCAAGCCGGCTAAGGCGCCAGGCTAGTGATCCAGTGAGGTTGAGGTTTCAAGATCGAGCCTACCTGTGACCGGGTGTAAAAACCTTGGAGTCAACTTTGTGTGCATACTCTTTCAGTGTTGGCACAACCCCTAGTGTACAGTACACAACCCTGTGCACTTCAAAGAACCCAAAAATCCATTGGTATATGAACAGATGGTGGCCACATGAACACGTGCATACACCTAGTTGCGGGTACAGCAACGTGCAGTAAACTTGGACAAAGTGCTGTGACTAATTGTCCCAGTCCATCCAGCTGTCAATTGGGTACCTCGTTGGGATGAGAGAGCCACAAACTCGGTGTGCCAAGTGGCAGCAAGAGTTGTATACTCCCCAGGGAGTTGAGACTGAAATACGATGTGCTGTTGAGACTGCCATCCAGTGATCAAGGGAAAAATACCAGTGCATTGAGCATGCACTAGTGAGTGGATATGTGCGCTATGTAAATATCCCATCTATCCATCTATCTACCATCTATACATGGATGTCTCCATTTCATAATTGCACAGGTTGATGCTCATGATATCAATCACTTGATTGTCTGCTCCAAACAGGATTACTCATAGGCTGCTAGAACATTGCTGAGTGCAGCATCAGTCAATGAACAAACACACTTTGGAACTAAAACTATGGTACATGAAAGTCTCCATTTCATAAATGCACAGGTTGATGCTCATCATGTCAATCACTGAGTTGTCTGCTCCAGACAAGGTTACTCACTGACCGCTGAAATACTGCTGAGTGCATCAAGCAACGAACAAAAAATCTTTGTAACTAAAACTTTGTGTCAGCAATAAACCTAACCCTGGTACACAAAAAAGTGAGTAAGCAGTTTCCTGCCATCATCATGGCCCCCATTTGAAGAAGTAAAGCTATACATACAAATAAAACAACCGCCACTGTATCACCGGATCTCCCTATACACTCTTTCACATACGTCAAGTATTGTCTAATCTTCTGGAAACCATGTTATTGACAGGCTGCTCACCCTGCGATGCCAGCGCAACACCATCAACACATAGCATTTGCTTGGAGATGGAAGGTAAACCAAACCTGGCAAATGTTGACGTATGATGACATCAAGAAGAATACCACCACTGCACAAACCAACCTTGAACAGAGCTAAAGCAGGATTATCACCTTAATGAAAGGAGTCCCAGATTTCAGCATAGGGATTTTGTGACATAAGACGTAAATGGCACAGATAGAATCTAACTAGGCGACTGAGGTTGGAAGGGTCTTTGTGAAGTTGAGGCTGGCAAAATCTAATGTACAAATTATGACTTTAAGATGCACCCTTTGACTAACAGCTAAGTTTAAACATTTGACATGTTGGAGGAAGGCATACTTCTTATGTGGAATTTAGAAGTTGAAGTGGCAGGATTGATATATGATTTAAACATTACTCAAATATGACAAGTATATATTCGAAATACTAGTTATCACATGATGATCATCATGACGATCATAATGAAGATGATGATGACGACGACAATGACAAGGACAATGCTCCTAAGAACTGCAATATTACTATGGTCTAGAGATAATAATGTGGATTCACGTTTCATTGTTATTTCCCTGAGAACATACAACACACTGACTACTGAGAAGTACTTGCGAATAATTTCCACCTTCCAGGTACCATCTACTACTGAGTGAACAACAGAAAATTTCACTTGCTTAAAGTGACATCACAAGCTTACATATGTTAACATACAAAACAGTGTGTTGTTTTGTACCACATGATGTAAGACCATGTGTATACATCCATTTTCATACGTTTGTGCACATCATGTAAATAACAGTGCTGTTATCATATTTGCCACACAGTCTAACTATAGATGATGTTCTTCAGTAACAGTGCCATCTTGTCTTTTTGTGACCATTTACTTATTTAACTGGAAATAAATTTACTCATTAACAAGAAAAACAACATCGGACAAGATGCAGCTTCTAATCAATTATACAATCTATATCGTACACCAAAACATCCCAGACAAATGGTCTACTGCTACACAGGCAGTAATATTGCAAAACAAGCCTTTACAGTGTGTACATGTCAGCATGGTAGCTAAGACATCAGTCACAGCGCAGACTTAATTTCAATCTGGCCCCCAAAACTTCATCTGCAGCTGATATATGGCCGTCTTACACAGGAAATCAGATGGAACCTTTTTTAACTGATATTCTTCACAGCGGGAACTTCCAGCCAATAGAAGACACTAATTTCCTGTTCATCGCTGTCCTTGTACCACTTTCCATGCATAAAGAAAATTAAAACACACAATATTGATGGACAATTTGTCACATTTCGCCTCCATCCATTTCTTGTTTCAATTAAATGCCAGCTGAGCATTATATTACCGTAATTGAAATATGTAATTCAGTGGCAACAACTTTCCAAATTATTGTGGCACTCGAACAACACATGACGCAACAGATGGCTCTAGGGAGGTGTTGGTCAGGAGAGAGTAGTTGCACCTTTCTACAGTTAGTTTCCTCTGTCATAATGGATTTCCTCAATCCCTGGGCCATTAGCTGACATAACAATCAAACCCATGACAATGTGGACATGTTTACCAATATATAACTAAATAGACAACACAAGGAAATATAAAAGTCATTAAGACCTTGTACAAATTCTGAAGAAATGTCTTCCTGGTACATACAATAGTACAGTAATGGTCAAAATGACCTCAAATGGAAGACTAATTTGAGTTTGTAATGACCTTTTTTCGTTATCCACATTTGTTGTGGAATATACAACATCTGGATAACAACATCAGAAAACAATTGCTTGTTATAAGCATGCTCATTATGAACATAGGTTATTGTAAATTTGCTGGTCAAGTTGACCTGGGCTTGTGCCACAAAGATGGGGCAGCATACTGACAGTTTTAAGTTGGTGTTGAAGAATGGAAGCGAAGATCCCCTTTGTACTATGCTATCGTTGTAGCGTGAGTTTAGTTTTACATCACTCTCAGCAATACTCCAGCTATATGGCGGCGGTCTGTAAAGAATTGAGTCTGGGCCAGACAATCCAATGATCAACGGCATGAGCAATGATCTATGCAATTGAAAACCAATGACATGTGACATTGACAACCAAGTCAATGAGCTTGACCACACGATCCTGTTAGTCACCTTTTACACCTCTTGGGTTACTGAAGATCAATATTCTAACCCGCACATGGGTTTCATCTTTATAGACCTCAGCCTTGCCTCATGCTGATAGTACAGGACTAGTGAAAATGTGATGGGACTAGCGTTCTCCTAAAATTCTCTTAAAATCGTTTCACTGAAACCAGATCCAAAATGAGCTGTGAACAGAGAGAATCCCATTAATCTATTCGTATAAATTACTCATTTTATGACAAGGTATTTGACTATTTCTCTTGATATGTATAATGCTGAGGGATAATGCATTCAGGTGCAAAATATTACCCAGAAAGGAATGTTCACCAATGTTCTCATTAACACTAGAATTGCCAACAGATATATTTCTCAATGCAAGTTCCATGACATCTTCTCCAACCATCAAATCCAGGGTGAATATGGCAAATATGTTACAATTGTACAATAAGCAAGACAATATGAACAGTGTTTTCATGGCAGTTTTAGCATTCATCCTACTATAACTCTTGGAGTATAAAAAACTAAAATTCTAGATCATAGTAGGATGTTTGACCATTTCATAGTCAACATTTTCAATGTGTACACCTTGTTGATTAACAGATTGGTGACTATAACCAGTGCTTGTCATGTAGTTAACACACAGCCATGTGAAGCCATAAGCTAACAACAATATTAATGACCTGAAGCCTTCAACTCAGGCAAGTAGGTTTTGATGGAGTACTTACCCAAGCCAGCAAGCCTAGAGCAAGTGATCATTTTGTTTATTTCCGCATCCAAGAGAAGACTGAAAAGCGTCTGAATGTTTATAGTAAAAGTTCATATGGCTTATTCATATAATGATGATGATGATGACGACATCATCATCATCATCATCATCATCATCATCATCATCATCATCATCATCATCATCATCATGTTTGCGAATAGTGTTTCAGAGTAAAAGGACATTGGGTCCTGGAAGTTTCAGATGTCTAACCCGCTGAAAATTCACAGGACCCACAGAATAAAATTAAACACACATTTCAGACTTAAAATCATGGCATTGTAGCTATTAACATTATATAACAAGAAACATAAGTTTTATAAACAGCAAAGAAGTGTCACATGACACAACTACCAACTTCAGACAAAGTCATTGTGAAATATTCAGTCAGACTCTGGGTCTGGCAGGTTGGTGACTTCTATCTGACTGTAGGCAAATCTGCCGTATTTGTCAGACGGTCAGACGCTATTTGTGAACACTGTCATCATCACCATTGCCATCATCACCATCACCACCACCATCATCATCATCATCATCATCATCATCATGTCACAAGAAGAGGAATCAATTCAGCAGAAGCTTGTATGGCTGTATACTAGCTGAGGAGAACATTTTTCTGAAAAACAGGTTTTCAAATTCCATTTTAAGGTTTGGAGGAAAGTAGCAAGCTTTATATCCTGCAGTAAAGGGTGGTGTAAAATATGCAAAGGATCAGGAACTAACTGACTCCTATTTGAAAGCTGAAGCTTATTGTTGGAATTTGTCAGCGGACATGTTTAATTACATGGAACACGAACACATACAAAGGTCACTTCTAACAAATAATATATAAGATAAAAATCAAAGGCACATATATAGTACATTACCATAGGTATTGTTTTAATTTTTTATATATTAAACATCAACTACAGTTAAACATGCCTATAGTTCTAATTGAAAGTGAGTAAGGTTTTATGCTGCTGAAAGTAATATCCAAGCAATATCAAGGCAGAGGAAACCAAATATGGGCTTCACACATAGTACCCATGCTATCCCACAGCTTCTCTAAATGAACATAAATAAATGAAGTGAGTGGGTAGTCAGCTTCAAATATTTAAAACTGCATTTGCATCTATTAGTTCCTCTTATCAAAGTCAATTGTTCAAATTGTCATGTTCATGCCAAACAAAATTTTAATACACAGACACAAATTTAGTTCAGCTATGTCAGATATATAGAATAATCAGATATGTCCTTTGATTTAAGTGTTCATTCTGACAGATGATGAGATATTTCTGTGCAGCATGAAACTGTAAAAAATGTATTTTTGCAGTCGGCACACAAAAAGTAAGACAAAATGCTGACCCAGTGATCTTTGTTGCGCTAGATAAACCTGAACACAAAACTTCAACAATACAATACTTCTATAGCAACATTACCAGTTAAAAGTGATTACTGTCATTTTCTAGGTTTTGCTTGTGTATCATTTAACTTCAACACTACATTTAACTATTATCCCTACATAATGGCTGCCTAAACGTAAGTCCAGACAAGACAATCACTGATAACTGAAAGCAACAATCCATGATGGTGTCACACTATGATGATGGTACATAATCAACCCTGACCAGCCAATCCACAAGTTGCCCCTTACAGCAAGTTGAGAACAATGCCAACAGGGAACCTCATCAGATGTTGTCATTTTCAACGACACAGTGTTAACCAAAAGCCTTAATTCCACATTGATATTGCCATATATCACACTAATTAACTTTGCTTGTATCGACAACATTGTTCTTAATGAACTCAAGGTGACAAGACAAGGGGGAATGAAGAGGATTGGCAGAAGGGGGTCTGACTGAAATGTCCGTACAACCTCAGCAATGGCCTAGAGCTGCAGTAGATCTCAGTCAGCACAGGTATGTATGGTAAACAGGAAGTGGGGAAAACACTCACTCACAGCAATGTGGGTATGCTGCACCAAGGATGGGCAGAAGTCATTTGATGGCTAAAATAAATGTTGATGGTATGCATGTGTACCATCCTTTCAACAGGTAAAGGGAGATGAACACAATGTGCAATATCCACCACTGTTTCCTGTATTGAAACCGAAAAGCTTCATTCTCATCAGTGTATTCATGTACTTAAGGTGTCAATAACATCAGCTGTATTCTTTGTTGTTGCTCAGAATCCATAAAGTTTACACCCGGTCTTTTTTGCACTACTACTTGTGAATGAATACTTACACTGTGAGTGAGTGAGTTGTTAGATGTTGTAAAAACTGATCTGATCTTAGAATTCTGGTGACATGATTGATGTCCGATAACAATAACTGATCTTTCCTTATCAGGAGCGATGTTACTTTCACCTATCACATTCACTGACAGTGTAAGTTACAAATCAGTACAAGCATCATTTGCCACACAACATAGGATGATAGTATCTTTAGTTTTGGCTATGTAATGTATACAGGTATACTACATACATGTAGTAAGGCAGATAATCAATTACATGTATACATGTGTTATTGCTTTTACACCTGACCGGTAATATCAACCTGTGACTAGCACATACAGTGACAGACAAGACACAGTATCTTCTTACATGATTGCACACCATGATTGTGAAACAACATAAAGTTTGAAAGGAAAGATTTCTGGGGCTACTAAGGTTCCGGGGATTCAGTTAAGGAGAAGATGGGATTCAAGGAGTGAGGTTTAGGACGGCTGAGGTACACAAGAAAATGTTTCATTTGCACACTGACAAACAAGGGTGAATAGCACTCCAGACTAATACAACAATTTTAGCCCACTGAGATACCAAGACACAGTTTAAATTCAATGCTCAATTCCGTATTTGTGTTATAAATCATTAAATGGCTTCACTGACTAACAACATTAGGCAAGGAAACAACAACTACCATCTGTTTAATGTCATAATGACATGTCCCAAGTTTTGCTCTATTTACTGGCCATGGGGTTAGAAAAGAAAGATTCATTGGAAGTCACATCAATAGTATTTAAATCTGGGTGCTCCCCTAGACTGTAAATCTTTTGCATTCAACAAAGATAACCTGACACTTCCATGCTAAATTTCTAACACTGTTGGGGGATGACTGCATAAATCATGCCATCCATTCAGTTTTAATTTCAGTGGTAAATAGACTGGCTATAGAGAGGGTAGGAATGGGTAACGTCTGTTCACATAATGGTAAACAAAACACTGTTTCTTTATTAACCTTGAAAACACACTGAAATATAACATTCCATAGGTCTGCTGATTCTGAAGTATCAGGTTTTTATTATATGCATTTCACATAAAAAAGTAAGAGGAAAAATATAAGCTGCATTTGTTAGTAAAGAGGCACAGAAAAAATGATAGAGTTAATTTGTTAACAAAATATATTCATTAATATTTCAATAGCATATAAACAAACCAAAATTTATTCTGAGCAATGTATTAGTAGCATACAGAAACAAATCAATCTGCTAGAAAAAAGGTTTCATTTCTTTGACTGCAAATACCCAGCCAACATTTCCAATGATAAATATTCTTCAGATCCATCAAACTCATCTTGGCGTTTGTGATGCATTAAACAGTATTGAGTTCTCCCCTTCACACATACAGATGTGACATTCCATCTACCAGCTGATATATATGATAATAGTTATTATTATTGCACTACATCAAATCAGATACACAAAATCCACACAACTAATCTACAATCTCCTGTTAACACCAACATCGCTGACAGAAGAACAACATTTGACACCTCATATCATTAATCTCTGGATCACCTCTACACGCATGTATTCCCATGCTACAGTCCACATGCTCTTATTGATCCAGCAGAGCAGCTTATGCCTACATTTACACACTCCCAATCACAGCAGACAGCATGACACCTGGACCACTTATGCTTTTATTCACATTCAAAGATCCATAAATCGATAACATCATTTTGTCTTCCAAACTTGGTGAATTTTTTTCAAGATGTGGAAATGAAGCATATGTTCTCCACATGATGTTTCTAATCCTGTGTAGGAGTTGAAATATAGCCGAAATATTTCACAATATTCATGATATCTGGATAACAGAAGCTATACATTCAACATAGGACCCAGACCAATCTACATCTTAAAGTACAAGACCAGGCCCCATCAAATTCAACTTGTTCAACAAAAAGGTCATATATTGTGTCAGAATTTGAATGTATAAATTACTTCCAACAGACTGAACACATTCATGGAATGAATGTCTGAAAGTGGCTGCACAACTATGTGGTCTGTGATGTCAAATTCTAGGCAGAGGCCCAAGTCTATGTTTTATCAGGTATGCATTATACAATAGAGAAGAATTCCTTGTCTCATTAGCACTTTGGTACTGACCATCTGCCAATTCTAATGAAAGACATCTAAATGTTTTTTGTGCATGTCCTCTAGTGACCAATCCTGAAGTAATAGTCATTACGTTGGGCAAGTCAGCATCACATTCCTCAAAGCTTGGATGAAAGCCAGGGTATTCTTGTTGGACATCAAATAATCATAGAGTTCTCTTTAGATCAAGATAAAACAAACACCTCAAGGATACCCATCAATTTCAATCAAGCATGTGTCAATTTAAAACAAGTACATACATACCGAGCTTCACTCCATATAGGAGAGAGAGAGAGAGAGAGAGAGAGAGAGAGAGAGAGAGAAAGAGAGAGAGAGAGAGAAAGAGAGAGAATTATTCCCAACAAATCACAAGGTACATTGAATTTGCATACTGTACCCATGGAGTCACATCTAGACCTTCAGCTTACTTTGTGAATTGCATCAAATTTATACACCAATAAACACTGAACAATTTCACGCTATTACCATGATTATTTTGGTGTTGTCACCCTTGGTAAATGATTTCACACTTGTTTGGGGCTAGTCTGTTGTATTTGAGCAGCTAAACATCAATATTTTCAGTTCACTGATTGAAGAACATTCATAACATTGTTGTTTGCTTCCAACTGTTTACAAAGAACAATCAGTCTGATGTAAATGTTGTGGGTAAATGTCTGTATCCCATCTTACTTAATGTTTTGTTGATCAGTTTTAGCTGAGTAATATAGCAGCATGTGTTTCTGACAACATTTAATCCGTGCAAGTGTAACTTCACACACAACACTGAAGCTATGACATGGCAGCCTGTCCAGTCTTAACTAGACAGATTGGTTACTGATGTGATTGTACACACCAAAATCTGAATCTGGGATTGTAAAACAAAGCCTTGTTCAACAAGATATACAATTTAATAGAAAATCTTTTCGTCTTTGGATGTCTTATCTCAAATTTCAAAAAAATATTTACCAAGAATGTTAAAAATGTGTTCATACAAACAGGAGTGAATGAGGATGGTTCTACACTGCTTTTAGCCACATTCCAGCAATATCATGGCAGGGACAACAAAAATGAACTTCTTACATTTTACCCATATGGGGAGTTGAACCCAGGTCTTCAGTGTGACATGTGAGCACTTTAGCTATTAGGTTAACCCCACCCCCACTCCACACAAACCATGTATAATAGTATTTAATACACACTATATTATTTTTGAAACATTCTTAATCATCCAGAGGTGGTTGTGCATTATACTCTGATGCTCACTATCCAGAATAAATATGGTAATGTAACATGTCATATTGAGTACACGAGTGAGTATGGCTTAATTTAGCTTTCTGCAGTATCACAGTAGGGGGCACCAGAAAACAGCTTCACACCTCATACAAATCCCTGTACATACACAATGCCCAAGTCACCAATCCTGAACAAACCAATCAATTAAGACTTCACATGAAACAAGCAAAAAGGCAGGAGAGGGAAATATTGATCAAAGTTTGTGTCACAAAATATTACACTTTTCATGAGACAATAATTACACTGAACAAGGAACAGGCATGAAGAGTATCATACTATATCTGGCTGACTTAGTAACAGCTAAAGTGTAGCTATCCCATGCCTGTTTAATGTATATCTTCTATAGTAAAAATTACTCCTTGCCTTGTTGTAACAGCATAAAATTAAATCACTTAGGTCAGCTTATTGTAATTGTCATAAATTATGGCCTATCAGGTAGTGGATCACAGTGATCAGATAATACACAAAGACAAAATGCATTTATTATTGTTTCTCAAAAACTGACCCATATATAGATAGCCTTATGTTGACACCTAAGATAAGGGTTATCTGATAATTTGAGTTTTAGATCTCACTGATTTTGATGCATTTTCTTTCAACAGCAACAACATTTTTGAAGTCATCATGACTGTCTCACAAGTCTAGGAAAACAATGAAAGGCCTCTACCAAAAATAGAATTTCAGTTGTTGAGCACTTCAAGTTAAGCTGATTTTTTTCTGTGACATATAAACCAGAAAAAAATATTTCAATTTCCACCTTTAACATTATAGGCATATCAAATAGTAATGATAGAAGTCAGTTAAACATTCAAACAAGATTTGAAAGTATATCTGCTGGTCTAAGACAATGGTAAGATTAAGTAAGATGTCACATTTCTTTAGAACTCCTACCATTACCATACACTACATGGTAACTTAGGTGAAGTTCGTTTTGAGAGCAAATATCTAATTATGACAAATAAAAGGCCATACAAAGTTCAGAAACACTGATGTAAGATTTGTTAATTACATTTACACATAACATCCTTATGATGAACTTAACATGTATTAATGTATATTCTTCCAATACTAAACATGACAAAACATATATATACATAACCCCATGAGAAGCCACCTGAGTTGCTTTGACAGATAAAGGAGTCGGGAGCAACAGGGGGTCACATGGTCATTGACCAATCTTGTCACTTGCATTATGTAATAGTTTTCGTGACTTCAAGAATCATGACTCTTACATGTACGACAATAAACACCAGTGTGTACAAGAATGACGATATTGATTAACCGACGAACGTTAATATGCAATTGTACATTTACACATATTTAACTATCGTACTATCGAGTGACAGCTCATTCACTGGGTTCTCATTGACATTGAATGAATGCATGTCGTCTGCCTCCTAACGCTAGACATCCCGTCCAACAATCGTAAGATGCAAGATGCATTTACGTCATAGTCATCTGACAAGTTCGAGTGTTCTGTCTGTTTTTTTACAGGCTTACTGTAATTAAGATATTTTACTATTGGCGACAGCAAATTTATTAAACCTTTGCATGTGAATAGCTGCAAAGTCAAGAAAATACTTTGTGTACTGTCAATAATTTCCTGCGCGATGGTTTACCCCTTGCATTGGGTATTGCCAAAGGTATTAAAATTGAAAAACGTACCTTGGTATACAATTGGGTGAGGTCTTTTCTATTTCCCAAGTGGCGAAGAGTTTCATAGGCACGGGTTTAACACCCAGCCATGTACTCCGAGACGTCTTGTCCGCCATCTTCTTTACCTTCTGCTACGCATGCGCGGTGTTGTTTAGCCAAACCCGGAAGCGAGATTAGCAATTTGCTGTCAAAACAACACGGGGTTATGTAATATATTCTGGCCACATCGCACCACAACGCAACCGGTTCTTTCTTGCTGTTTCTGGATCAGCAAGTATTCACGTTCCACACTGTTTCGACATTAAAGCACTGCCATCGCAATTTGAAGCACGATGAAATTCAAACAACTGCTGCCCGTCAGACAACAATGTAAATAATATGTCTAAATGCTTCACTACATTCCACGAGTGACTACATATACAGACCATATCGTTATCATAATTGATATTCTGTACGCTTTGACTCATAATTAACTTTTTGTTACGTTCAAATAATGTTAATGAACTAGACACGATATGTATATATACATATATGTTTGTTTAATTAGGATCATAAAAACACAACGAAGACAGTTGGATTTAGTAAAAATGCTTCTGCTTTAAGTACTGTATTCGTTTGTTCACATTTACTTTTAATTTAACGTGACCTCTTACTTTACTCTTAATTCCTGCATATTTTGATTCTGTCTGAAAATAACGGAAATAATCTCTTTTTTGATTAGACTTTCTACTGTTCCCAGATCATTATTTGCTTGACAAATGATCGAGATCACACAACTCTGGTTAATCTCTGATTACATTGTCGTTCACACACCATTGCCACCTGGCCTTAAATCTGTTAGGACATTTATCTTAGCGATAGGGGCAGCTAGGGTCATGGCAAAACGTTGAAAACATAACATCGAGGTCAGCAAAATATGATAATCCTGGCAATACCAGTTATATTTTTAGTTACGCTTGAGAGTGACTTAAAATTTGCGTCAGCAATATTTTAGCCAAATGAGAACGAGAAGAAGCTAACATATATTTAACATTCTCCAACGTAACGCGGGAAGATATACAGGAGAAAACCGCGACGGGAAGAATGGTAATCCAACTCACTCATCGTAATCTGAAACATTATCAAAGCGAGGCAGAGGTTCATACATTTGTCATCTCACAGCAATAAGGAAGAGAAGTATACTGTTTATCTCCCGTACATTCGTTTCTTTACAACAAAAGATGAAATGTGTTTCATTTGTGAATCGGACTGCGTCGATTGCGCGTCTGCGAATGATGCATCAAGAGTTACCTCCCTTCACTTGTAAAGCAGTCCCAACCACAAACTCTCTCGTGAGAAAACATCTCGGATCTTTTATCTGTATTCCATGCACAAGGTTATAGTACTACTGACGGCGGATGAGTTTACTGAGTAAGAAAAAATGCACGAGCAGTCTTCCCTTAATGGTATTTCCTTGACACTGAGACTTGAGACTGGGCTGAAGTGACGGGTATTCCTGGTTTGAACATAGACCTCTTGTGTAAATTCGTGTTGTAAGAGACGACTAAATTAATGGGGTTGTCATGATCCATAATTATGGTTTCCATTGTCTCTGTTTTGTCTGGTTCAAAACCGATTTTTTAATGGACCAGAGTCTGTGACGAGGTAGCTCAAAGGGTAAAGTGTTCGGGTGTCATGCAAAAGACCCGGTTCGATTCCAATATAAGTACACTGCGTGAATCCCGCTTGTAGTGTACCCTACGGTGATATTGGTGGAATCGGTGTACAACCATGCTCACTCAAAAAGCACAATGATGGAATTGGTGGAATATTGTGGGTGCTTCCACTCAAAAAGAAACAAACCAACGTGGTATTTGTATGTAAACAAAATCATTCATGTGGCATGTGTAGGTATGTCATTTATAAGATTATTCTCATATACATTTTTTCAACAGAGAGAGACCAAAGCTACGGAGGCTATAATGCTTTATGCCAAAGAATAGTGGCAATAAAGCCGCCAGTAAATAACCGAAGCTGATCAGGCGGGTGGCACAAGAACAGCACTTGCTGCCAGAGGACCATATTAGTTCCATTAACTCAAAATGTTTCGTTCTTAGACAAAGACATTTACAGAATCGCAGTAAAATAGTGAAAGGTGTTTTCGTAAACATCGTTACAATACCTTAATGTTTCTTATGAGACGCAATCAAACGGACTGTGTTGTCATGCGGATCAGGGGTTGTGTGGGATCTCGATCTTTGTGGCAGCATTGTCGTATTTATGGAACCCACAACCGATCCCAGATCCAGTTTTCTCAAAAGTTGTATAAGACTGCCTCAGTGGTCAAATGGAGGGAGCGTCTGCATGCCCTTAGAACGGAGGTGTGTGGTTCGCACCTCTGGTCACGTCCGGCCCCCGATGTATGTGGCAGCATTTTCGTATTTTAGGACCCGCCTCCAATCCTCTTTTCTACAAAGTTGTATAGGACATCGGAGTTCTGTGGTTCGATTCATAAGTTGCGTCATTTCAAAAGAGGTTATTCTGGTATATTTTGTTGCCCTGCCTGGTGCTCGACATATAGCATGGAGCGGTTGAATCGGAACCCGCATTCACTGTGAGTTAGGTTTTACTCCGCTTTTAGCAATGTTCCAGCAATATCTCGGAGAACACCATTCATGGGCTTTACACATTGTACCAATAAGGGGAATCGAAATGGATCTTTCTTCGCATCGAGCAAACGCTTTAACCACTAGGCCACCTCCCCCCCCCCCCCCACATGTTACGCAGTCGACTATTATGTTAGATGCAAGTTGCAGCGTGACACGGTGTCTCAGTGGGCAAGTCAGGGGAAACCGGACTAGAAACCATGGTTGCGCAGGCACACGCACATACACACGCATGCTCCCGCTCACTCAAAGGCTATATTCGCACTTGACGACCACCCAATCCGCATTTTATCCGGCTTTTCATACAAAGGGTATTTAACCTATTCTCCCTAAACCTTACTTGGTATTAGTTTATCATTAACAGGAAGAATATCCGTTACACGGACCACCGTATTGAGTTACAAATGAGAATGCAAGGCGTACAATGACATAATGGGGTTTCTAGACAGTTGTACAAAGTGATTGCCAGCCGATCTACAGACAAATCTGGGAGTTCCCATGCTTTTCCAGCGATATCGATGAAGGCGGAGGAAACACAGACGGTCTGTGTACCAGTATCGATTAATCGCCAGTCAGGACTAATCCCAGACGGACGAGCACTTGATTGAAGCTATAGAGGAAGGCAATGGCACATGCAGGCGAATCTGATTTCTTTGTGTCTCGGACACAAAACCCCGTCTTTTTCAACGTTACAAGTGGTATTGTCTGTTCATCATGACCGATTGATGTGGGCAGTTTCTGTAATGTTATGGACATTGTATTCTCACCACTTCAGATGTTATTTAGCCTTAATTAGTGATCAATGTTAACAAAATTAATTCATATTCATAGCATATCATTACTATATTGTAGCAATAAATTTTAAAACCCATGTACGTAGTTTTATGCCGCAGTAAGCAACAATCTCTCACGGCACCCAACTTGTGAATAATCGAGTAAGTCGTGTTTTAAGCCGCGTTTAGCAATATTCCAGCAATATCACTGCAGGGGACACCAGAAATGACCTTCACACATTGTACAGTGGGGAATCGAACCCGGGCGTTTGGCGCGACGAGCGAACGCTTTACAGGCAACCCCACCACCTCAGTGAATAATCGCCCAGACACACCAGACCCTTGCGTGACATTCGTTTCGGATGACTTCGACCACTCTGGTTAGATTTATTAAAGGTTCCTTTGTGTGTTGGCCAAACAAATACGACCTGTTTCATAAAAGTGTTTCAGAAACGGACCATATAGCGGTAGATCAGTTGGAAGTCAAATTGGGTTTCAATCAACAATGGCAGAACTACTGTTTCCCTGGGACGTGAGACCCAACATAAATACTGTCAGTCCTCGATGAGGGTGAGTGAATATGGTTTTATGCCGCCTTTAGCAATATTCCAGCAACATCATGGGGGGTGACACCAGAGATAGGCTTTACACGTTGTACCCTCGTGAGGAATCGAACCCTGACCCTCGGTGTGACGTGCGAACTCTTTAACCACTAGGCTACTCCACCACCCACTTCTTTCAGACACTTAAACCCGACATTTAATTGAAGCCCACATTTCTGCTGTATTAGGCGACTAACGTGATCGGGTGTCATACTTACTGACTTGGTTGACACATGTCATCGGTTCTCCATTGCGTAGATCGATGATCATACTGTTGATCACTGGATTGTCTGTTCCAGACTCGATTATTTGCAAACCACCGACATGTAGGTGGAATATTGCTGGATGCGGCGTTAAACTGAACTCACTCACTCATATTACACTGTATTACCTGTAACATTGTTTGTAAATGTAAGTACTGGTTACAGGTGCCTTTCGCCCATACAGTGTAGCAGAAAGCTCATAATAAGCAAAGACTATTTTACAGGTGATTTGTACATCTTAGTAATATTCTACAGAGTAAAACATACTTACTCCCTGCATATTCACCGAAGTAAAACACATATTGCAGATATCATTCATGAACTGCTGAAGTTTACACATCATGTTGCAGAGAAGGACACTACTGTTAAATCTGTATACGTGTATTACGAACCATGTATATTATTGAGGCCGATCAGTTTTTGTCCGGATTATAAAGCAGTCCGGATTATTCAACGTTGGTCCGTTACCATGGATACTGCCATGATGAGTTACCTCCCTTTGTTATGTAGCCTTACTCAAAACAATGTTAAACGAAGAATGTTAGTATTAACTGCAGTGAAATCGCGTGGCCCTCCGATATTTATAACTTCGATCCGCATTAATTATTCGCATCGATCACTATCATACAGCGTTAACTCACGTTTCGAAATAAAGTTTGGTAGATGAATAAAATACAGATTTTGTTTCGTTACGAGTCATTGACTGCCGACGATCGCATTTCACTAAACTGTTACTTGTTGCTTATAACATTAAAGTTTGAAGTTTGGGATCCATATGCTTGTAAAGCTTTCCGTTCATTTTCAAAGATACACAATCCAAGTTCCATAAAGTTCTACTGATTACCCGTCCTGAAAGCAATATCTTTTTCGATTTTCAAGAAAGCAATGTCTTTTCGATTTTCCTGGAAGCAATTTTTTTCTCGATTTTTCCAGAAAGCAATATCTTTTTCGATATTCACGAAAGTAATATTTTTTCATTTTTTTCGGGAAGTAATATCTTTTTTTTTTCGGTTTCATATAATGAAAAAGAATCCTTTCCATGATACTAAATGTGTTTTTTTTTCATTTAGAATTTGCATCTATGAATACATCATATTTCAAAAAGGACAAGTAAATCGAACACGTTATCCTTTTTTATGTGCGTATAAACTAGGAAAAGTATATGTTGTGCACAAAATGTCAAATTATAGACATGAATATCCTATACTAGTCTCTCCACACAGATATGCTTCAGCCCCGAAGTGGGGCGGTGGGGTAGCCTAGTGGTTGAAGCGTTGACTTTCCCATGCCCTGCATGGGTACTATGTATGAAGCCCATTTTTATGTCCCCTGCTGTGACTTTGCTGAAATATTGCTAAAAGCGGCATAAAATTAAACATCACTCACTCACCGTACAAAGAATTTTGTCAACGAGTGTATGTCGACAGGAGACTACACTTTGATAACGATACAGTAAGTTGTATTCAAACTAAATGAGATAGCAAAACAATACATGGTCAACACATACATAAAGGAACTTGTACAAAATACGTAGGAACCGCCCTCAGGTTGAGTTGGAACGCCGGCATTCCGACTGCTTGTGTAAAGGCCCACGGGCAGGACGTGCAGCTCGTATGAAACAGCCTCAGGTTGAGCTGGAAGTCTGACACTCCGACTTCTTGTGTTAGGAGGACCACGGGCAGGATGTGGAGCTCGTATGAAACAGCCTCAGATTGAGCTGGAAGTCTGACACTCCGACTCCTTGTGTTAGGAGGACCACGGGCAGGATGTGGAGCTCGTATGAAACAGCCTCAGGTTGAGCTGAAAGTCTGACACTCCGACTTCTTGTGTTAGGAGGACCACGGGCAGGATGTGGAGCTCGTATGAAACAGCCTCAGATTGAGCTGAAAGTCTGACACTCCGACTCCTTGTGTTAGGAGGACCACGGGCAGGATGTGGAGATCGTATGAAACAGCCTCAGGTTGAGCTGAAAGTCTGACACTCCGACTTCTTGTGTTAGGAGGACCGCGGGCAGGATGTGGAGCTCGTATGAAACAGCCTCAGATTGAGCTGAAAGTCTGACACTCCGACTCCTTGTGTTAGGAGGACCACGGGCAGGATGTGGAGATCGTATGAAACAGCCTCAGATTGAGCTGGAAGTCTGACTCTCCGACTCCTTGTGTTAGGAGGACCACGGGCAGGATGTGGAGCTCGTATGAAACAGCCTCAGATTGAGCTGGAAGTCTGACACTCCGACTTCTTGTGTTAGGAGGACCACGGGCAGGATGTGGAGCTCGTATGAAACAGCCTCAGATTGAGCTGAAAGTCTGACACTCCGACTCCTTGTGTTAGGAGGACCACGGGCAGGATGTGGAGCTCGTATGAAACAGCCTCAGATTGAGCTGAAAGTCTGACACTCCGACTTCTTGTTTCAGGAGGACCACGGGCAGGATGTGGAGCTCGTATGAAACAGCCTCAGATTGAGCTGGAAGTCTGACACTCCGACTCCTTGTGTTAGGAGGACCACGGGCAGGATGTGGAGCTCGTATGAAACAGCCTCAGATTGAGCTGAAAGTCTGACACTCCGACTTCTTGTTTCAGGAGGACCACGGGCAGGATGTGGAGCTCGTATGAAACAGCCTCAGATTGAGCTGAAAGTCTGACACTCCGACTCCTTGTTAGGAGGACCGCGGGCAGGATGTGGAGCTCGTATGAAACAGCCTCAGATTGAGCTGAAAGTCTGACACTCCGACTCCTTGTGTTAGGAGGACCACGGGCAGGATGTGGAGCTCGTATGAAACAGCCTCAGATTGAGCTGAAAGTTTGACACTCCGACTCCTTGTGTTAGGAGGACCACGGGCAGGATGTGGAGCTCGTATGAAACAGCCTCAGACTGAGCTGAAAGTCTGACACTCCGACTCCTTGTGTTAGGAGGACCGCGGGCACTATGTGGAGCTCGTATGAAACAGCCTCAGGTTGAGCTGGAAGTCTGAATAAGTCAAGAATAAGTTAAAACATCGTTCAAGTGAAATTAAGGATGTCACGATGACTACCATCACCCGACTCCATTCTCACGTGGGGGTTCAAGGTCATGGTCATGTACACCCTTAAAATGTCACAAGCGACGACTAATGGTTCAGTGAGGATTTTGAGCTCAGGCGCCTTTATTTATTGTTCATGATTTCAAGCATTTGTTTTCCCTACCCAGACTCAGTTATTTACAGGACGACGCTATCTGTGTCAGTCCTGGTAGTCGACAATCAGTTTTATCGACGCCCTTGACTGGGAATGTATATTATCATAGTACCCAAAAGGTCTCGGTGTTTCAGCAAGAGCCCTAAAGTTCACTCTCTATTTCTCTAGCAAAACCCGGCCTCATTTTCAAAGCCAGTGGGTCGTCAGGGCTTTGCCTGGACTGACTTAGAAGCCAAGTCTATCAGAAATAGCCGTCGCCAGAAAGAAGAAAAATATAACAAAAATATCCAGTTTGTTGTTCTTGATTGCACCATATCAAAGATTATAAGGTAGCATTACAGTTACTAATTACGTAATGGGATTATCGGCAAGTTTCCATAGCTGAAACAAATAAAGTAAGACTTCAATCAATGAATTAGTGTCGCACCTTTGCTCCAATCGTCTTGTTTTTATATAATTATTGGTTAGCGGAACTAGTTCGTGCTCAGGACTTACACCAACTGATTCTTCATTAATACACTGCTGGGATCTTGTGCGACACGTTCCCGTAATCAGTCATGCACGTGTCACGCGTTATCCGGATTTAAGAGGGGTCGTGTCAAAAGCAAAGAGTAAACACAGTCTGGTTCCCTAGGTCCTGCGTTAAGTGTCGGAGCGTTAGCGCAGGCACAACGGACCCAAGGAACCAGGCTGAGAGTAAATATTACATCGTTTGGCATATTCAATGGTTACTTTACAGTCGTCTACGTGACGTATTTTAAGTGTATCTCGATATCTTTCATTATCCTATCTATGTATAAATACACCGTGAAAATGATACCAGTGAAGAACCGCGTGAGGAATGGACCCCAGCAACCTTTAATTATAAGACATGACGGGTGGACAGGCTCGCTGTCTTGGTTTATCGATGTTAATCTCGTTAATCACTGTATTGTCTGGTCTTTGTTATCTCGACTCTTCTATTTTCTCGCTATACTGAAGGAACATTGCAACGTTAAACAACAAATAAACAAAGAATCCCTTAACATGTTCACACATGTTTATTTGTCAGTTACAGGGGGTCTTGCGAACTTCGCCCCCCGATTGTCTTTATAATTATTCTACGGCGTACATCCATTTCATTTTTGCCGGCGATGATGTGTATTGTATCGCCTACTGCAATATGTCTCATTTGACAATAATTAAAGACACAATGTCACATATTTTCGAAAATATTTTGCTTTATATCTTATGAAATGGGGGCATACGCAGTCACTTTTGCTTCCTAATGATGCAGTACAGTACTTATTATTGGGGGCATGGTGGGCGAGCTGGCTAAAGCGCCAGACTAGTGATCCAGCGAGCTTGGGGTGACGGGACTGAGCCCACCGGTGACCGGGTCTAAAACCATGGAGTCAAGTATGTGTGCAACCTCTTTCAGTGTTGTCACAACCCCTAGTGTACAGTACACAACCCTATGCACTTAAAAGAACCAACGAATCCGTTGGTAGATGACCAGGTCCTGACCACATGAATACATGCAAACACCTAGTTGCAGGAACAGCAACGTGCAATAAACTTAATCAAAGTGCTATGACTGTGTGTCTCAGTCCACCCAGCTGTGAATGGGTACCTTGTAAGGATGGGAAAGCCACGTTAACTCAGGGCGCCTAATGGCTGCAACGGTTGTACAATCCCCAAGGAGTTGAGATGGATAATTGTGCTGTTTGAGACTGACATCCAATGATCGAGGTGAAAAACAAAGCGCCTTTAAGCAGGTTATTTGGATATTGCCGCTATATAAATATATATGAAAAAATTACTTGCCTGAAATCGATAATTGAAACTTCGAGGCGAAAAGCTTCCAAATTGCTAATACTTGCCATAAATGAAATGTAAACGATAGCTCTGAAAACGGTCGCACGCGGTGTTGTCGGTGGTTGCGAAACTGCAGCCCCAATCACATGCTCGGTTATAGTTTAATCGTATAGACCGCTCCAAAGGACAGAACTCTGAGGGGTTCGCATGAGATAATGTTCGTCTGATATCGAATCGATTTAATGCAACTTTTGAACTATTGTAATCTTTATGCGTATTCTTAAAAAATATATAATGTAGATGGGCTTCCCCTGAGCGCTGATACATAGTATTTTGAGAGAAATGCATTATGTATTTTAGAGAAATGTGGTGTGAAATTGTGCCTTTAATATGAGTCACATGACCTGTATCATCGCTCAAAACAAGCTTGTGAATTGATTGTCTGCATATGCTAAGTCGACTTTACCAGTATGACACAGATTAATGTCAGCAACATGACCAATATCTTTGCTCACTAGACGCACCCAAAGTCGAAAAGGAAATTGTGAAGCAATTTAAGCACCACGGAATGCAGAAGAGGGGCTTTGCGCGAGTAACTTTGGACAACTTGTCGACGTTCTGGATACCCTTGCATTGTGCATGAAGTGTGTTCTTATACCGTTTTTTTCCATATCAAGAAGGCATCGGTCGATATACAAGCGTGCAATATAGATACACAGCTATGTTACCAAATACTGTTGCATGCAATGTTAAAGCAGTAAAAACTGTTGTAACACAAACGCATGATAAATGTCTAAAGATGTTTTCCTTTGAATATTATATGCTTTATTTGAAAATACTCATTTAAAGTTGTCAGTCGATTTTCTTGAATTTGACCAGGAGTTAACTTCTCTGATCCTTTTCCGCGATGAAGGGCAGAAGGCCTGACCGAGACCTGTCAATAATTGAGTATTTTCAATTAATAAATATATACTTAGGTAGCTGCAGGTGTGCGCTTTTCGTCTTGACATTTTGTTAAATGACCATTGAAACTCGGGTGAAATAACCCGTGAAGGTCCGGGGTAGAATAGGCCTTCAGCAGCCCATGCTTGCCATAAAAGGAGACTATGCTTGTCGTAAGAGGCGACCAACTGGATCGGGTGGTCAGGCTCGCTGACTTGGTTGACACACGTCATCGGTTCCCAGTTGCGCAGATCGATGCTCATGCTGTTGATAACTGGAATGTCTGGTCCAGACTCGATAATTTACACACCGTCCCCATATAGCTGGAGTAGTGCTGGGTGCGGCGTAAAACTAAACTCAATCACCCAATCGGTTGAAAATGAAGTGTGCACTTACACACCCAACCCCTGATCCACCACCACCAAACACTACTCGGTAGCGTGCACTTTTCTGAAAAAAAGCTATATCGTGACACGTTTCGTTAAAGAAAGAGGGTCCTAGTCAAATTGACCACACGACAAAATAGCCACAAAACATCCAAGTCAAAATCCACAGAAAAGTCAAAATGGCCACACAAAAAAGTCAAACTGGCCATACAATATATTTTAATACTCATACCATTTGTATTATTTGATACCAAGATGTATAAATGAGAGAAGAAGTTATATCAAACAAAACTTGATGTTTATTACACATAAACAAATGATTTTAAACAAATAACAAAAAATCTTGATGTTCTAGTCGTCTAGTGAGCCTAGTCAAAAACTTGATCATTCCAATAGTCTCCCTGAAGATTGGCCATGGCTGCTTTCTTCACCTTAAAAGTATAAGAACAATTGCAACAGACACAAAAATTAACAATTAATTGAACAATGGCGGCTAGTTAATGAGGCACTTCTAGATTCACATATTAATTAAGTTTACACAGTGTATGTAATCATGTGCTGATTAGTAATTAATGAGCCAATTAGAGGATAAGTGTCATTTTCACACTTTCATAGCAAATAATACAAATGTCATGAATATTGAAAATTAATAAAATAATGTATGGTCATTTTCACTTTTTTGCGTGGCCATTTTGACTTTTTGGTATGGCCATTTTGACTAGGGGTTGTGGCCATTTTGAGCTTTTTGCATTTTTGCTAAGGTCAGTGTGGCCATTTTGTCGTGTGGCCATTTTGCCACAAAGATGCTTGTATC
Source organism: Haliotis asinina (assembly GCF_037392515.1). Classification (NCBI taxonomy): domain Eukaryota; kingdom Metazoa; phylum Mollusca; class Gastropoda; order Lepetellida; family Haliotidae; genus Haliotis; species Haliotis asinina. Next base: position 55,799,530 of record NC_090287.1, on the reverse strand, counting down.
TTTGTCAAGCAAGAGAGTAATTGGGAGGTTACAACGAAACGTATCATCTCGGTAGAATAAAGAAGTCTTTAATTTTACGTGAATTTAGAATTTTGAACTGCAATGAGAAGCAGTGGTCGAAGCGTACATACAATGTAAATCTCTTGTGAACTAAGAGATGACCAAAGGGAGATAATAAGGTAAGATAGTACTTTCTTTACGGCATACAAGATAGCAAGTTTAAAAGAAAAACTAATAGACATTAAACAAACAATATAATGAGAATGATATCTTAATTCTGATATATTATGCAATCTAATTTACGTTTTAAATTGTTACATTTATCAAGAACATGAAAAATATCAACACAAACACAAAGACAAAAACACTGCGGAAAGACACTATGAATACGTTGTACTGTCATAGCTCAAGATGTCTGCGCCCTTGAAAAACTTGTGACAATGCTGTCTGCTATTTTATGATATTGGAAAAAGGGGTATTTTGGATTTTCCCTGATATCACAATCTGTTTCGGTTGGCTCACCATAATCTCACCATTGCGTTTTTTTGAGTGTTGAATGGATGCCACCGCAAGAAGTTGTAGCGTAGTCAAACTGGTTACCACTAGTTACTGAGATGCATTCTGTTGCAGATATATAGGGTTGAACTGCTTAGTATTGGCTGTTTATCTGCGAAAGTAAGAATATGGGGGATCGGAACGAACTCTTTCCAGTTTTTGTAGAGCGACAACGATTGCAATAATGCAGAGATCACCCCGTACACCGTTTTACATAGAATAGTTCCACCTTCCCCGTTGTAATATTCCAACACTGAAATAAGTTCATTTATTGTTTATTTTGTACTTGTTCTATTTTATGAATTGTATATTTAGGGAGAGGTGTGCACGTCAGTTTGCAATTTTGTCTTTTGATTTGGGTTGGGTTGGGAAAGCAAAGACAGCCTCTAAACCCATGGCCATCATTTATATACATGCTATATCCTTGTGTCATGGGTTTTTGGATGGCTTACTTTGTACTTATATTTTAGTGGGGTCAGTCACATTGTACATGTTTCTCCATAAAAATCATCATGTCATCACCACCCCCTTAGCCATAAATAATGAACGGTCCCTTATTCCTTCACCATCCTCCCTAACTCATACAAATGTAAAGTGTATGTTTGCAATACAAGGTATGTACCAATTTGTTCATACTGGGAAGAAGAGTATTCATATGTCCAGTTTAATATGTTGCCTTTTCAGATATGGTAACTTAGGAGAGAAACAATGTCGTTTCCACAAGCAAGCAGACTTTTGTTTGCTGGCAATATGCAGAAATGGCGTTTCATGTCAACATGGCAGCAAATTAAGCATTCACAAAGGGTTGCAAGAGTGTTGATACAGAAGCAGATACAAACTACCAGACCATGCCAGTGGTGCCAGTCAGTTTACTTACATGAGTCCTCGGCTCTCCATGCTGCAAGGAAAGATAACTCTAAGAAAAAACTGGTGAGTAGAGCCCTTGTTGTATGTATGCCATATAGCTGGAATATTGCCGAGTGCGGCATAAAACTAGTTGCTACCTTGCTGTATGTTCAGCTTTGTTTTGTAGATTTAATCAATCTGCTTTTGACCATTTGTTTCGTCAATAAATATGCCTCCCAGAGGTGATCTTTGTGAGAGTTGGCTCTCATTGACCTATGTTTGTTGTCAGAAGCTTCTGAAAGAATCTAACTGCAAAGATGATATTCATTATATCAGTCACTGTTTGGCTGGTTCAGACTAAATCATTTACATTCTGCCGCCATATCGTTGAAATGTGCCATGCCAAAAACAATAAATAAACAAATAAGTGAAACAACCATTGGCAACCTTGTTTGTTGCACATTGGAAGTGAGAGAAATTTGTTTATTAGCATGTTTTGTTATAACTAAAATAGCATTTGAAATAGCATCTGTTGTGATGAACTGCCTTAAAATGATCATGTTGATTCAGTAATGTGTAATACTCATGTAACACGTGGGAAATCACCATTCACAGGTTAAAAGGTTCAAAGTGAACAACAAAGGTGTAAAGTTAAAGGTCGTAACGGTCTTTGAAAGCATGACGGTGGAGGAGCTCGCCCAGGCCATGGACAGAGATTGTGGTGAGTTGTGGGTAATTTCATCAAGATCTGGGGGCTCATTATATTTGGTGTCATGCAGCAACATTTTGGTTGGTCCTCGATGGCTTTCACACCTGACTCTACATTGATTTCTTTGTTCCTGTATAACATATTTCAAGTCATGTTTTGCAACTTTGTGCTTATTATCAAAGGTCACATGCAACGTAAACACAGTTTTGAATATTCTGATATCTTTTTGTATGCACTTACTGAAACAAATCATCAAAAAAGCCAATTCAACTTGTAAAGTTGAAAAAAAATGCGATGAAAAATAGTCTGTGAAATCAGAGTTAAAACGATTCACTACTTTCCCTCTGATCAGGCTTATAAGCCAGCTAAGCGTATTGGAAATGAATCTGTGGTCAATGAAAAGGTTTCGTTACATTTGAGTGCACACCCACCGATTCTGACTGGGTTTGGTATCGCAGCTACTTCATTCGAGGGAGGTAACCCAACTACAAAATATTGCATTTTTGATGTGCGATTAGATGCTTATGATTTTTTTATTTGTTTTTTCTTAATCAGTACTGCACTTTATATGTCATGAATAAGTGATAACTATGTTTTAATAATGTTTGAGTTTTGGGTTGCATGTGACCTTTAAGTTTTAATTCAATACTATTATTGTTATATTTTGACATGTCCCCTATTCCCACTGAGGCTATGTTAATCTCTCTTATCATGCACTCACTGACTTTTTCATTGCTATTTTGAGTGGCATGTCTGTTGTATGTGATCGCTATGGTGGTGATTATTATAATAGATTGGAAATATAATCCAGAGGAGTCAGGTGAATAATATGCTACACAATGTTCTGGAATTTATGACTAACAAAATTAAATTTTTAGGTGGGTACTGTGGATTTGTGTGATTGTCAGAGAATAGTTTCATTTGATTTATAGGGTTGTGTTATTCTAACTAGCCTAAAAGGCTAAGGTTGGTAATAATGAAGGAAAATATTACGGTTGAACTGAGGTATGATTCTCAGGAAAATGAAGGCAGGTTTATGACATTGTTCAGGATGTAACCATGGTAACTGCTGTGCCTGAGAGTCTGTTTTCTGTCCTCAGACCATGTGTTTGAAGTGCTGCTTTACACAAAAGGAGGTGATCGATATGATCAAGAAACATCAGGTTTGTTGTCACCAGCTGTCAAATGCTGTTAGGTGCGGTCAGTCATACATTAGCAAGGGTGTATGTCTGAAAGTCCACATCATGTAATGAAGATCTGTTTTAAAACTGATTTTCAGCAAATGATATTGGACTGAACATTTTCTATTAGTCATAGCCCCAATAAAATTCTACTTTAGATTTGGTGCAACAGGTGCGATGCAAATGTGAATGTAAGTCCCCACATTAATTCTAACATCTACATAAGATGATGTCGTAATACCATGGGTGGATCCAGGAATTTTGGAAGGGAGATGTGGGGAGTTCAGGAGGTTTGAACCCTCCCTGCATCCATAGTGAAAAGATGTTTTGAGTGCTGCTTCAACTGAAAAAAACCTGAAAGTAACTCTCTTTTTTTCCATTTTTGTGTTTGGATTTAAATACATATGGTGTACATTAACTCTTGTGTACAGTACACACGATAAAAACTCTTGCTTGTCACAACAGTCAGTGAGGGTCCAGGACCTCTTCCACAAAGAAATTTTAGTGATCGTATACTTCCTATTTGAACATAGGCTCACACATCACAGTGCTAAGTTGGCTTTGTTCAGCAGGAGAGAGGTGTAGAAATGTTTGATTCATGATGCAGACTGATGGTGAATGCATTTTTGACCAGTCTGTTCCTGTTTACTCTTAGCCAGTTCTTGTTCCAGTTATTGATGACCTTGACATCATTAAAGACATCATTAAGAGATCTGGGATGAAGTATCAGATGGGCAGCAAGGAGAAGAGGCTGAAGGCTAACATGAACAAGGATGTCATCCGACAGTAAGTTCAGTGACCATCATCGATACAGGATTCAGTTACTTCTTATTTATAATGTTTATAATCTATCACTGCAACATTTCGTTGTATATATATGGTACCTTTTATTCTAAAAGAAGATATCAGATGTGAAATGCAATTTAAGTTCTAACCCAAGGATTCTTTTTCTCCTTTTTATCGCAAATGAGTGAGTAGGTGAGTGAGTGAGTGAGTGAGTGAGTGAGTGAGTGAGTGAGTGAGTGGGTCAGATAAGGTGCAAGCATCTAGACTGAAACTTCATACTGAAAGAATTGAAGGAGATACATGCATATAAAGGGGTTTGAAATGTCTGAGGAATGTGGTTTACTTTACTTGTAAACTGAATGGAAAGCCTGAGCAGTTGTATGTTTTTAAACATTGATTTCCATGAAATTCAGGAAACAGACTTAAAATATCTCTTGCTGGTGTACATCTACTTGAAAGTGAGGTTCTTAAAAATATTGTGGTTTATCAGCACATATTCAGCCTTGTTTTCACTCACAAGTGTACAGATCTGAAGGACTGTGCTGGTGATATATAAACTCATTTGTGTTGTGTGTGTGGAGTTAAATATACGGAAAGGCAAAAGAAATGTCGCTGGAGATTATGTAGACGTCCAATGGCTTGTTGTCGTTGATCTGTCGTTAACCTAGCCATAGCTGCAGTGTTCAGAATTGAACCATTGCGATTTGAGCTGGCCTTTATCCCTCAATGCCCACATGATGCATGCACATGCATCTTGATTTCAATGCTGTGTTTGTGCGAACACCTAAAAAAACCAACATTTCTAGCCTCAATCTCAAATGAAATGTTTTTTGCAAAAAGGCTGAACGACCACAGTTCATATTTTCCTCCAACTTGACTTCAAGTTATAGAGAGCATCTAAGAAAACTAAACCTTCCTTGATTTAACCAAGTCTTACATATGTAGTTGTGATGTCCAGGCCGCCTCCGGATCCTGCTGAGATGGTCAGTCGACATCCTGTGGTGACTATCATGGGCCACGTGGATCATGGAAAGACAACTTTGCTGGACTCACTGCGCAACTCGAAAATTGTGGACCAGGAGTTTGGAGGGATCACTCAACACATTGGAGCCTTCACAGGTGAGATTACATGGATTGTAATAATGTTGCAGAGATTCTTGAAATGTTCTTGGTTTTGCTTTTGCATTGCAGAGTTGTGTCCCTTTGTGTACTGTATTTGGTGTTACCAGAGGCCAAGAGCACAAATGACCTCATTTTCTGTTTCACTGTAATTGTGCAATTTTCCAGTTTAGTAATTCCTAAATATAATTTTGATTAATAAATGATAATAATACATCCACATATGTATAATATTCACTAGTAATATAGTAAGGCTCATGTTCTTTTCAGTGAAACTTTCATCAGGTGAGTCCATCACATTCCTGGATACCCCTGGACATGCTGCCTTCTCCTCGATGCGAGCTAGGGGAGCAAAAGTGACGGACATCATCATCCTTGTGGTCGCTGCAGACGATGGAGTCATGAACCAGACCAAGGAATCCATACAACATGCCAAAGAGGCAGATGGTACATCATGTGTTCATCAGTTTTTATCACAAGAAAAACTTAAAGATAGAAAAGAATTCTTTTGATAAATGTTTAAAACTAAGTTCAAACCAAAAATGTAATGATATTCCAATATTTCTAATCAAATTCAGAATTTGAAAGTAAGAGATCTTGTCACTTTTGCGAAGTTATGATATTACCTTTACTGAGGTAATAAGATGTGTTAATAAGTTTGGAAAATCTGTTTTTGTCAAATGTTATAACTTCACAGATGTATGAACTTGTTTCAGTTCCAATTATTGTGGCAATAAACAAGGTGGACAAGCCTGAAGCTGACATTGTAAGTAAAGTTAGAGGCGATCTCTGTGTTAGGACATTGTAGGGGTTGGTTTGCTGTTTAACACCACACTCAGCTGTTGTCAAGATATATGATAGCGGTCTGTGAATGTTTGAATATTGACAAGACAATCCAGTGATCAAGAGCATGAGCATCAATCTATTGACATGTGTCAACCAAGTCAGCGAGCCTGACCACCCCATCCCGTTAGTCGCCTCTTACGACAAGCATGGGTTACTAAAACAGACCAATTCTAACCCATATTGTCATGGGTCCGCAATTTAGGACATGTGTACCCTGAAACATTGGGTAGACTGCACTTTATGGGTTGCCAGAATTGAGGGTTAGGGAATTTAGGATTAGGATAGGATTAAGTTGGGATAGGATTAGGTTAAGGTTAGGGTTAACTGCTGAAAGCAAGGACCGGTAAAGTACAGTTGTCCTGAAACATTAAATATTTCTTGTATTTTTCCACAACATGAAAGCAGGTAGATGATATTGATGGGTTCTGTGTGACAGGAAAGGACAAAGAACATGTTGCTGGAGCAACAGTTGGTTCTGGAGGACTTCCAGGGGGAAGTACAAGCAATCCCCATCTCAGCACTGAAGGTATGTAACTGTGGTGCAGTGATTAACAGAACCAGATCCTACAGTGTATAGTGATGTTTCATTCCCGCTTGGAATGCACAATGAACATTGTTACACTTTGACTCCCAAGTTGAAACACAAAGTTAACCAAAATTCTACATGTAAATGACTTTTTTAGGATTATGAAAGACAAAGAAATGTGATATAATTAGCAGTTGAAAAATTATCAAGTTTCTAAATCAGTGTGATATGATATATGGCTGTAAACACAGTGAGAATAATATTCATCTCTGCATTAGTGTTCCAACATAGGCCAAGGAGTATGAGTATCCATGGTGACCTTCACTGCTGTAATGTGAGATGACCAAGGCAGAGTTGGGCCCTTTATATTAACTATTCTTTCCAGAAGTACTACCTTGGTCAGACTACCCTAGAATATTCTAGACGCTGTCAATCCTTCAAGTCTTGTAGTCTGACTAGACAGACTTACAACCAACCACCGAATCAAAACAGAAACAGTGTAACTCAGTTACAGCACTATTCTACAATGAGTAACACAGCCTCAAAACCATGTACATGGAATTTGTATGATTCCGGGATGAGTTTTTAAATGATTGAAGATAGTTGGAAAGGTCTGATGGTCATGGTCTTGATCATTTTAGGGAACTAACTTGGACTTACTGCAAGAAGCTATTGTAACACAAGCTGAAGTGATGGAATTGAAGGCTGACCCGAAGGGGCTTGTGGAAGGAAGTGTCATCGAAGCCATGACAGATCCAGGCAGGGGGTGAGTGACCTGGGGTCTAGGTGTAGGCAGAAACTATGCAGAAACGACAGACTATCAGAGTCTGTTCCTCTCTGGGTCTGAAGAATTGAGGTAGTTGATGCCATGACAGATCCAGGCAGGGGGTGAGTGATCTGGGGTCTAGTTGTAGGCAGAAACTATGCATTGACTGAGTAACTTACAGACTATCAGAGTCTGTTGCCCTCTGGGCCTGAAGAAGTGAGGTAGCTGAAGCCATGATGCATCACAAAAGCAATGACAGAAGGTGTAGCAAGTGAGTTTAGTTTCGTCTTGCTTGTAGCAATATTCCAGCAATAACAGGGCAGGGGGCACCAGAAATGGGTTTCACACATTTCACCCATATGGAGATTCAAACCCAGTGTCTTTCAGTGACAAGTGAACACTTTGACCACAAGGCTACCTGTGGCTTGAAGGTGTAGAATGTGGGGTTGACTCTATGGTCTGTATGTGTGGAGCCTACTTCAAAGTATTGTGTAGGATGACCTTCATGTCTCATGTCAGATTTCTGTTTGAAGGATAAAAGTTATCAAACCAGGTCATATCTTTTTGCATCTGTAACTGAAACTCTCACTATGTTTCCTTTTCAGGAAACTTGCCACAGTTGTCATACAGCGGGGGACGCTGAAGAGGGGAGACCTACTGTTAGCTGGTACTACCTGGGCCAAGGTGAGACTAGAGCAGACATTCTGCTTCTGCTGCCAAGTCCTGTTAACCTACTCCACTACTTGTGTCTGCATCATTTAATACATATTGGAGTTGTGTGCATGTGTTTGTGTTTTCACCTGTAAAGTGGATTGTATTGAGGCATTTTGGAGCTGTCAAAAGTCAAATGGTTGTTTCCAAGTTTCATAACATTTATAAGGTCTGTCACTTTGGGGAAGTTTCATGTTCAAGAGGACAAACAAAGATTTTTATCACACTTTGACCATTATGATTTCGAGTGATATTATTTAGATATTATTCATTAGGTTTTCATACTGTTTATGTAAAGATGTTCCCAAGATGGGCACCATCCATGCTTACCTACAAAACATTGTCCCTGGTCCAAATCAGTGTTTTTTTATGAGGAAATGCAGATTTCATATCAAATAACAAACTGGAAGTGCTGTTTCATATCCGAATAAATTGATACCTCTTTACTGTACAGGTGCGAGGTATGTTTGACGACCAAGGCCGACCCCTGCAGGAAGCACCTCCTTCTACTCCAGCTCAGATCATTGGTTGGAAGGATCTGCCTTCAGCTGGAGATGAGGTTCTTCAAGTAGAGAGCATGGTATCCACATTAGGCATTTGGTTGCCTCATTCTAGCTATTTTCTTTAGGAGAATTTCAGAACTCTGTATGCTTGTTTTATTTTAAATTTTCCTATTTCTTCACCAAACATTGTACATAGCTTGGTAAGGTGGTGTACTGGTGCCTTTTGGATATCTGAATAAAATATCTTGGCATTTCCATGGCAACAAGTTTAACAGACTGAAATTTCTGGTTGTGATCCTTTCGGGAGTAGAACTTTTAAAACCTTTCATTACTCTCCTTCCACTTTTCTATATACTCACCAAAACATTTTGCATAATCATAACTTGTAGACATACTCATGAAGGATATTTTGCCAGGGGATATTGATGACTTTTTCTTCTTGTTCTGTGTCTCATCCTCTAGGATCAACGGCCCAATAATTTTATTACCTCCCTTTACTGGGTAAGCCCTCTCACAAGAGCCAATCTGATACGCCCTTACAACCAAGCTTGCCAGTGTCAACAAAGATAGTGGTTGCAGCTGCAAAGGTTTGCATGCTGGCTGATTCAGATTTAGGGAAAAATCATACAGACAAGTTGACAGGTCTGAAAAACAAATGTATGCAAGAACTTGTGTTGCCAATTTTAATGGGTTAGATAAAAGAAGTGAAAATGAGTTATTATGGAAGCCTTGTGAAGCCAGTGTAGACACCTGATTGGATAAAAGCAAGCAAAGGGAGCTAATAAAATTGGTGGGCTGAGCCACAGATGCATCCAGGGTACTAGTGGAGATTTACTGGAACACATACCTTGGAAATTATTGAGGATGTGCTATCTGTGTATGAGTAATGAGTGTATGAGTGCACTATTAGATAGGATATCAGAAACATCTTCTTTATGGATGTAGTCGACGCCTCGTCCATCCTTCCATAATCATTTTGCTTCCGGAGCATAACTCATAACCCATTCAATATTTTTAGACCAAACTTAGCAGATATAATAATCTCAGCCTATGGTTGTGCCTTTGGCTATTTACAGAGTTTGGGCATTTTTTTGTTTGTTTTTCCATGGAACATTTTGGCGTTAGTCTAATGGTGGGGTGGGCTTTGTTTTCGGAGCATAACTCAAAATATGTTCAATATTTTGCTGCAAAACTTGGTAGATATATCAATCAGAACCTAAAGTGGTGCCTTTTGCTATTTACAGGTTTTTATGATTTATTATTTTCTCAGTTTTCATGGAAACCTTTCGGACATAGTCTCAAAACTGAGAGGTGTATTTCATTTCCGAAGTAGAACTCAAAACTGTTCAGTAGCTTTGTGCAAAATTTGGCAGATATATTAATCAGAATCTGAAGTGGTACCTTTTGCTATTTACAGGTTTTTATGATTTTTCATTTTCTCGGTTTCCATGGAAATGTTTCGGCCTTGGTTTCAAACGTGAGAGGTGTATTTCATTTCCGAAGCAGAACTCAAAAACCATTCAATAGTTTTGTGCAAAACTTGGCAGATATATCAGTCAGAATCTGAAGTGGTGCCTTTTGCTATTTACAGGTTTTTGTGATTTATTATTTTCTCAGTTTCCATGGAAATATTTCGGCCTTAGTCTCAAATATGAGAGGTGTATTTCATTTCCGGAGCACAGCTCAAAAACTTCCCAATATCTGTCAACAAAACTGGGTAGATATGTGTGGCACACCCTACAGTGGTGCCTTTTGGTATTTACAGATTTTTGTGATTTATCATTTTCTGGGTTTCCATGGAAACGTTTCGGACTTAGTCTCAAATTGGAGGGATGGGCTTCGTTTCCAGAGCGGAACTAAAAAATGTGAGGAGACCCTAAAGTGGTGCAATTAGCTATTTACAGATTTTGGTGATTTATCATTTTCCCATTTTCCATGGCAATGATTCTGACTTAGTCTCACCATGGAGGGATGGGCTTCGTTTCCAGAGCACAACACGAAAACCATTTCATATCTTCCAACAGATCTTGGCAGATATATGAGACAGATCTTGAAGTGGTGCCTTTTGTTGTTTACAGATATATGGCATTTACATTTTTCATGATTGGGGGCCAGGGGGATATGTCATCTTCTGATGACTCTTGTTTTGTCAAGTCAAATATCCCTGTTTTGTGGAGTAGCATGCTCATGGGTGTGGGAGTCACCAAGGGGTAAATGTCTACATGTCTACAGACTGTCCCTTTAGACTCTTCTCACATTATGGTAACAAGCTTTGATGCAACCAAAGTAATAATCAGAGTGGTACAAATGAGACCACACTAGTGGTTTAGGCACAAATGACACCACACCAGTGGTTTAGGACTGTAAGATCGGAAGAAATCACTTTGAAATGTATCCACAACAAAGATATTGTTTTGTGTTGTCAGTTGTATTGCAGAAGTATCAGTAGTAACCTATAAACTCTATCTACTGCTGCAGCAAGTTTTGAAGGATGCATTAGAGTGGAGAATACAACAGGAGACTCTGAAGAAGATTGATGAGAACCAGGTTGTGATTGATGAGAAGAGATCTCAGCATGATGTTGTGTACAAGCAGGCGGTTCAGCAGAGGAGGGAGAGTGGACGCAAGTATGGCATGAGCTCCCAGAAACAGAAGGAAGCAGTCATTGGATATGAGGGACCACAGCTGCCACTAGTCCTTAAAGGTGAGTAACATGGTACATAGGGACCACAGCTGTCACTAGTCCTTAAAGGTGAGTAACATGGTACATAGGGACCACAGTTGTCACTAGTCCTTAAAGGTGAGTAACATGGTACGTAGGGACCACAGCTGTCACTAGTCCTTAAAGGTGAGTAACATGGTACATAGGGACCACAGTTGTCACTAGTCCTTAAAGGTGAGTAACATGGTACATAGGGACCACAGTTGTCACTAGTCCTTAAAGGTGAGTAACATGGTACGTAGAGACCACAGCTGTCACTAGCTTTAAAGATGAGTAACATGGTAGATGGGGACCACAGCTGTCACAAGTTATCCCCCTGGCATGTAATGTAGGTGTGTTTCGTTGCCGGAGCACATCTCAAAAAGTTCCTAATATCTGTCAGCAAACCTTGGTAGATACATGTGGCAGACCCCAATGTGGTGACTTTTGCTATTTACAGGTTTTTGTGATTTAGAATTTTCTGGGTTTCCATGGAAATGTTTCGGACTAGTCCCAGAATGGAGGGATGAGCTTCTTTTCTGGAGCACAACTCAAAACCTTCTTAATATCTTTCTGCAAAACTTGGAAGATATGTAGGGGAGACCCTAAAGTGGTGCCTTTTGCTATTTTCAGATTTTTGTGATTTATCATTTTCCCATTTTCCATGGAAATTTTTTGGACTTAGTCACAAAATGCTCGTTTCCTGAGCAGAACTCAAAAACAGTTCAATACTTTTGTGCAGAACTTGGTAGATATATCAATCAGAATCTAAAGTGGTGCCTTTTGCTATTTACTGTTTTTTGTGATTTATTATTGTCTTGGGTTCCATGGAAATGTTTTGGACTCTCCAAAATGGAGGGATGGGCTTCGTTTCCGGAGCAGAACTCAAAAACTGTTCAATATTTTTCTGCAAAACTTGGCAGATATTTGAGGCAGACTACAAAGTCATGCCTTTTGCTATTTATAAAGTTTTGGCATATTTAATTTTTAACTTACCTTACCATAGGTCTTATGCATATTACCTCTAGCTTCGCTAAACGAGATCAGACAGTCGTTGATTCGCCATCCCCTCGATGGCTACCTCATGTAATCTACGAATGTAGTCACGGAAGTGACGTGATCTCTCCACTCGCGTGAGAGCGCAGAATCCAAAATTCACTTTTACCTTTAGCGTTCGTGCGAACGGACGTGTTGGTTTGCAGTTTTTTCCTACTGTGTGTAGTTTCAATAAAGTTGCTACTCCTTGGTAGGTATGGTTTGTATCCCCTCATTATGTATCAAAGTCAAGTCATACAAGCATTTAATGTGCTTACCTTGCTACCTCGTGCTGTTCTTTTCTCACTCAGGCAGGGCTTGTCCGTGTCGTAGGTGAGAATGGTATGGCGTCCATGGGGGTAATTCATCTTGTTGGTTGTTTGCCCGTCATGTTTCTGCCCATGCTTGGTCATTTTCACTTGTGTTTTCGGTATTTATCATACCATTTTCTGCCATGAATTTCAGCGTAGCGAAGGCAGCCATTGTGGTTGTTGTTTTTCGCTGCCCCGCATTTACGGGTGTGTCTATTTTTTACGTAGGGGTGCAACTACTTTCTACATTTTTATGTAGGGGTTTTTTTCTCCTAGTATTGTATCAACATATCGTCAAGTCTTGGTTTCTTGTCTGTTACAGTTTCTGTGTATGACTCAACACTATTGTACTGTCTGCAAGGGGCAGAAGTCAGCCAAGGACCCACATCCCTGGTGTCCGGATTGTGCGTCCGCTGTTTGCTCCAGCGATAATCGGTGCCTACACTGTCAAGCGTTATCTCTCGCCGATTTCAAGACCTTTTTGGCGGTTCGGAGGAAACGTTTTACACAACGTAAGAGAAGAATGTCGTCGCCAATCCTTCTCTCGGATGTAATCGCCAAGATCAGACTGACGCGGAACCTCCGACTGCTTTTGGTCGCACCCTGGTGGCCAGCCAGATCGTGGTTTCCCGATCTTCGACGGCTCGCCAGCGGAGACCCTTACAAACTTCCAGAGTGGTTGCATCTGCTTCGACATCCACACAGTCGACAGCTGCATCCGGATCCACGGCGATTCCATCTTCACGCATGGGTCATCTGCAGAGAGCATTAAAGGCTAAGGGCTACTCTGCGCACGTGGCGAACGTTATAGCTCGCGCGCATAGAGTTTCTACCCGTTTTTTATATGACGACAAATGGCGCTCTTTTGAGAATTTTTGCGCACGAAGATCTCAAGATCCCATGGCAGCATCTCCTCAGTTTGTGGCACAGTTCCTTCTCTACCTACGGAACTCTAGACATCTCAAAGGCAGTACCTTAGGCACCTATTTGTCAGCTTTGAATTCTGTCCTTGCTATCAAGTCAGATACACAGATCTCCAAGATACCAGAACTTATTGCGCTTCTCAAAGCTTTCAAGCTGGAAGACCAGAAGGCCAAGTTCCGTCCTCCAGCTTGGGATCTTAATGTTGTCCTTCAACATCTCAGAGGGCCGCCGTACGAGCCATTAGAAGAAGCCTCCTTTGAACATCTTTCCAAGAAGATGGTTTTCTTACTATCATTGGCAACAGCGGCTAGAGTCAGCGAGATCCATGCTCTTGACGTTACTCAGATCCGGTTTGAACAGTCAAGACACGGACGTGTTCATTTGGGTTTGCTTTGGGATTTTGTGGCTAAGAACCAGCTTCCCGGGCAGCCTAACAGGCTATTTTCCATCCCTCCTTTGTCTACGATCCTGGGTCATCATGACTTGGAGGAGGAGCTACTATGTCCAGTCAGGGCTCTCAGATGCTATATTAAAAGGTCAGCCTCTAGGAGACGATCCCGCAAAAGATTATTCATTCCCGTTGCCGTGTCCTGCAAAGGCGAAGTAAACAGAAATACTATTGCCCTCTGACTCAGATCGACTATCTTGGCGGCCTATGACGACAAGCACCTGCCTCATCCGGTAGCAAGTAACCCGCACGAGATCAGGGCCTTGGCGTCTACGATGGCCCTCCATCGGAACGGCACAGTACCGCAGATCATGGAGGGCTGTTTCTGGAGGTCATCAACTGTCTTCGGATCCCACTACTTGAGGGACTTGGCAGTTGAAGACGTGGAGGGGTTACAGTCATTTGGTCCATTGGTGGTTGCTCAGCAACTTACCCGACCATCCGCCCATTAGGTAACTACACTTCTACTTACCTTTGGTCTTAAGATTAACCTCACCCCCAGGGTGCGTCGGTTTTTCTTTGGAGTTCTATTGGGTTGCTCTTTGTCCTGTTCCAGGTATTATCCTGAGACCGTTGACATTGGCTTTCCCGTGTTCTCCTGATGCATGTGCACTGTTTGCTGAGGGATGGTCCTCCGGAGTCCACACCACCATCCATCTGTCGAAGCCATATGCATAAGACCTATGGTAAGGTAAGTTAAAAATTTATTAAAATCTAAATATTTTAGATATTTAAATACTTACCTTACCATAGGGCGATGACTCCCTCCCAACGCTGGATGCTCCTCCCCACTTTGGACTCTTCGGACCTTCCGGTTGACGGTAAAAGTGAATTTTGGATTCTGCCTTCTCGCGTGAGTGGAGAGATCACGTCACTTCCGTGACTACATTCGTAGATTACATGAGGTAGCCATCGAGGGGATGGCGAATCAACGACTGTCTGATCTCGTTTAGCGAAGCTAGAGGTAATATGCATAAGACCTATGGTAAGGTAAGTATTTAAATATCTAAAATATTTAGATTTTAATAATTTTTCCTGGTTTCCATGGAAACAATTCGGACTTAGTCTCAAAATGGATGGTTAGGTTTCGTTTCTAAAAAGACATTAAGTAACTGTCAGATGATTTGCCCTTTCAAATATGTGGGGGCTGGGGGGATATATCGTCTCCTGATGACTTGTCTTTAAAGGTGAGTAACACGGTACATAGGGACCACAGCTGTCCTTGGTCCTTGAGGATGGTTGGTACATGAGGACCAACATCTGTCACTGGTCCTTAAATGGTATTGGTATATTTTAGGGACTGTGTTGCTGTGATTCAGTAAGTATGAATATAAATACACCAGACGTTAATCCTGAATGAATCAGAGTGTCATGGTTACAACATCATATCATGGAGATTGGTTGCTGATTAGTGAGTCTTGAAAAAATGGTGCAGCAAAAGTTGTGGGTACAAAATACCAACTGTGTGTGTGTTGGGGTGGGGGGGACAAAACAGTCCTAAGACTGATTCCATTGCTCTACACCTTTCGCCTCCATTACCCCATCTGAAGACATGTAAATTAACTGAAGCAAATATTCATCAATCACAGCTGATGTGGATGGTTCTTTGGAAGCCATACTGGACACCCTGGACACCTTCCACTCCAAGAAATGTCGTCTTGACCTGATTCATTATGGTGTTGGGAACGTCACAGAGACAGATGTTCAGCTGGCTGAAAACTTCGGGGGTAAGTAAACCAGCTCAGCACAGAGACAAGGTGGCATCAATCTGGGCAACTTTAGTTGATTTTCTGACAACTTTAATGAAAAATCTAACACTTTCAGTACTCTTTGCCTGTACTTTGCCAGCGTGGTTCAGACTCAATGTTTTAATGAACTGTAGGCTATGATGGGGTAGTCTGAAGGTTAAAGCATTTGATTGTCACGACAAAGACCCAGGTTTGATTCCCCAGATGGGTACAATGTGTCAATACTCATTCTGGTGTAACCCAGGTGATATTGCTGTAGTATTGCTGTAAACTAACTCACTCAGAAATTCAATTTGACAATTCATTGGTTAATCGAAAGTTTCAGCAAGCAGTTGCTCAACACAAGGACTGATACAGGGGTAAATTGTGTAATAATATTAGACCTGGGGTGATATATCGTAGTTTCAATAATTGTGATACTTAAATTGGCCGATAAATATATTGACACTTTTATTGTATAGTGATACATGTCGTTGACTTAAAATTTTTAGTTTTCATTAGAAATTGACGGAGATATCAAAAAATACATTTTTAAGGAAAATAATTAAAGATAGCATGTCTTGAATCGAATCATATCGTATCGTTCAAAGATATTGTGATAAGTATTGTATCGTGAATTTTCTGTATTGTCACACTTCTAAAAAATATTTATTTAAAATTTAGTAAAAACTTTAACTGTATTTTGG
Organism: Haliotis asinina; assembly: GCF_037392515.1. Taxonomy (NCBI): domain Eukaryota; kingdom Metazoa; phylum Mollusca; class Gastropoda; order Lepetellida; family Haliotidae; genus Haliotis; species Haliotis asinina. The sequence goes on along the minus strand of NC_090287.1, from coordinate 55,783,129 downwards.
TTTTTAGTTTTTCTTTTAGTTTGGTATGTTTCCTGTCTTTGCTGCAGTGATTAAACAGGTCTAGATTGGTTCCTGAAACTAGAATGGAAGTTATAATATAGTCTGTCTCACAGTCCCTGAACCACGTTAGTTTGCCTACTGCCAAGTCTTGTCTTCAGTGCTAAAGCCTTAAATGAAGCAAGTCTAGATTTCCTCATGTTCAGGGATATCTGGTCTCCCTAGGTCTCCTTTTCAATTAAAATGGGTTTGTTAGTTACTATGAAATTATATATACTCAGACACTAAGCCTTAATATAATTATGACGCTACATTTGTACACATCATTTTGCAGGGGAGATATTTTGTTTCAATGTCAAGACACCTCAGGCAGTTGCCAAGTTGGCGCGGTCCAAGTCGGTGCCAATCAAAACGCACAATGTCATCTACAGCCTGTTTGACAACCTGTTGGACAGTCTTTCCACAAGACTCCCTCATGTAGAAGAGGAGGAGGTTTTAGGTAACACACTTCTATGTATTACAGTATTCTCCAAAGGAAATATTTACTGATACTCAGCAAACCATGCTTGTTATAAGAGGTCACTTATGAGATAGATTGGTCAGACTTGCTAATTATACAGTATTATACAGTAATGTTACATATCATAAAACCTGGCTCAGTGTAACTGAACTGTTTCAGGGGAAGCTGAGGTTAAGAGTGTGTTCGAGGTGACAGCCAGGAAGAAAAAGATACCTGTTGCAGGGTGTCGCTGTATAAAAGGATCTCTCCACAGAAAACAAGGGTTCAAGGTCCTACGCAGAGATGAAGTGATTTACAGTGGTAAGTTATCTTCATAATGGTTCATTTGATTAGACTTTCATTTGTTTAATTCACTTCCTAGTCACTGTATGGGAGGCTTTTTCTAGATATTCCAGTACTAATATTACAAAAGCAGCACATTTGGGAGATAATCCTACGTGATTTGAAACTTCTAGAGTCTAACTCTAGATTAGCTGTCCTTTATTTTAAATTGGTATCAAGAGCTTTGGCTAGTCTTATATGACTGATAATTGTGTGGTCCTGACCTAGTGGTTTTGTGTTTTTCATAATTGTGTGTGCTCTGAAACACATTTGTTAAGTTTAGCACGGATATCGAAAGTACACAGTTCTTATGGGTTATCGCCAGCTGCTGTTGTATGTATTTATACAAAGACTCTCAGTTGTTATCAATGGTTTGTTTGAGAGGGCATATTAATGTTCAGGTGTCAAATGGAATTAGACTCCTGAGTTTAATATTTATTCTTCTGGTCAATCAGAATCAGTAAATTCTGAAAGTTCTTTGATATTGCTAAAATTACAGTTTTACTAGGTGTATTAATTGTATTAATGATTATGAATAATAATGATATTAATATAAACATCAACAACAACTAATAATACTCATAATTGTTAGAACATTATATATATATTTTGTGTCCTTTTGTGATCTCAAAAATGCAGACGTTTGTCTGAAATAAGCTTAAATTTTGCTCCCATAGAAGTCCTAGTTTAGAGAGATTCAACTGTTGCGTGATTTAGCAGCCCTGTCAAATTTGTTTGATCAAAAGGTCCTTTCTAGAGAACTTACCATGATGTCATGATGCTTATTCCAGGAGAAATTGCCAGCTTGAAGCATTTCAAGGAGGAGGTAGATAATGTGAAGACGGACATGATGTGCGGGATAAGTCTAGAAGACCCATCCCTAAACTTCCAAGCTGGTGACGTCATTCAGTGTGTACAGATCAAACATGTACAACAGGACATTGACTGGCAACCAGAATTTTGACGACAAACAGGCTATAGACATTATATTTTTTCACATTATTTAGAAATGCATCCTTCAATATTTGGAATTTGGAATTATGCAATTTCTGATGATTTGTTTTTGTTGTCATAGTTTCTGTACATATGATGTATTGAGGTGAAAGTTTGCTGACAGCTCTGTTTGTGTGTGCAGGGAAAATGGTGTGAATCTGAAAGGATTGCAGCAGTAGTGGGATTGTGGGATTATTAGCAGATTGTGTATCTGGCTGTCCTGCTGAAAGTTTGGTGCAAACCTGATGGTCTGGAATCTTGTGAATATGTAGCATATTCAGTTATGTCAAAGCCACATTTGTGTGTTGCATCAGTTGTTACAACAGACTTGTCCACTGGTGCCTTGTCCTCTCCTTTTCGTTATCCATAACATTCAGCCTTGATGTTTTTGTACATTTCATGCAATAGAAATATATTAGCGTAATATTGGCCATTTGTGGTCTGACATTTTCAGGATTTTTTATTTGGTAACCCACTGAAACATAGCTGAAACATAAAGTCTCATTAACTCTTATGTAGGAGATACTATCTCATACTTAGAACATAGTATCTGCGATGTAGGACTTATTACTTGTCTCCTAGCCATCTTGGGAAGCTGCGGAACCACGGTGAAACTTTTTTAAAAGTCTCATTAACTCTCATGTAGGAGATACTATCGTTACTTTACACTATCTCCTATGTAGGACTTTATGTATCCCATCTAAGGTTCGGATTATGAAGTATGGTTATTAAGCTGAGAAATGTTTGGTTGAGCAGGACGTTAAATAGTAGAAATGCAAGTCAGTGAATATTCATCACATTAACGCATTGTTACTATACAGTGTTATTGTGGGGTTTGGGGTAGTGTATAGAACTGATAGGGAATTCTGGTTTTAACACATCTTCATTTTAGTTTTTGCTTGTCTTAGATGGGGCTAGGCGGGATTTGGATACAACGCTTGTTTGCGGTTTGTTTTTTGTGATTGATTACAAGTTGACGTGTGTGGGGTGGAAAAGTGTGGCATTAAACAATATGAAATTCAAAAAGGCAATAGATAGTTGTTCATTTAAGAATAAGGGAATAAGTATGCATACTTTGCTACCAATATCTAAGACATGTCTGTGCAGGCAGATATGACTCATGTGCAACTCTAATCGTAAATGTAAGAAATAACTGTAGACCCTTAACAGTGACTGAAACAGTGAAAACAGAGATTGTTTGCATGTCTGGGGATTTTAGTCGGCCATTTCAGATTAATGCATATTGACATACATCAATCATCTGCAAAGTCCAACGTAGGAGATAATGAGACTAAAAAAAATTTCACCCTGACTCTACTACGTCTCCGTAGGAAGCTGACTTCCTACTTGATCATGAAGCTTTCACTGCTCTGATTATTGTTTGTATCTGCATGATAGTGGTTAAGGTATTGTTCAAGTATTGTTGATAGTATTGTTCAAGAGAGATAAGGAACCTGGTGCTTTTGTGATCAGGACTAAGATGCCCCAAAACTTAGTATGTTAACACTGATGTCCAGCTCTTATCATTCCTCACAATGTTCTTTCAGTTGGTTATTCTGGTTTCAGAGTGATAGCTAATGGTGTCTTTTTTCAGTGACTGAGTCATACTGATACAGAAATATCCTTCCTGGTTTTATAATTGCGTTAAATGTGGTCTGGATGCATAGACAGGGATAATATATAGAAACTGTTGCGAGTTTACAATACATCCTTTAAGCTCAGAATGTTTCATTGCTCCCATGGATGATGTAACATTGTGTTTTGAGATGTAATATAGACCAGATGGATTTTCTTTTGTACTCATTACTGAGTGTCGTGACATACACTGATAAAAAACAATAGTGAATTTGCAATGAACTTTGCAGATGCGTTTGTTAAAGATGGAAAATGGTGAATATTATGAATGATGATATTTCTTTTGTTTTGGGAAATCTTTGGTTGGCCTCCGTTAAAAAAACCTTAAGCAGCAGTTTTCTTGTTGCATTCATCACAAAGTCATTTAGATTTTAGTTTATTGATTTAAGAGGAAAAATACAGGTTTTGTTATTTTAATAATATTCCCTAATATACATGGAACTATTTTATGGATAACAACTATTATTACTTCTTTTATTCGCTAATACAACACAATGTCTGATGCAACATAAAGATTTATCATTAAAAACTGACATTCACATTGAAAGGAAGATCTAAATAACATGAACTGTCTTGTGTCTACTTTACCGCCTTTTTGTAATGATGTTGAAAGGCCTTCCAGTATTTCCTTGACGTTGCCTCCTTTGTCCTTTGTGGTTGACACATCATCTGTTCCCAGTTGTGCAGGTCAGTGCTCATGCTGTTGACCACTGGATTCTGGTCCAGACTTGGTTACTTACAGACCTCCACCATATAGCTGGAATATTGCTAAGAGCAACCCACTCCTTTGACAAGACGCCATCTGGAGAATAACTCTCAATGGCAATCGTTTTCTGTTTGCATCAGGCAATGCATATCATGACAAAATGAAGCTCAAAGAAAAAACGGTCACAGGTACTGTTTTGATGTGACCTCATCGTAGACTGTGACATCAGTAATGTCAGGTATGGCGTGACTAATGACACAACTGTTTTAGTCAAGATCTGCATGTAACTGACAAGAGATCCATGGTGAACCTACATCACTAGGAATGTCCCACGGCCAACTACATGGTACGAGATGGACAAAGCTGGCATTTGCAGCTTAATTATGAAGAAGGATTCTCCAACACTGATAAGACACAAATTTAGAAAGAACTGTCAGGGTATTTTGAAAGTGCAAGGCAACAAGGCAGCTGATATCATTTAATCAAATAACCCTGTTCCGATCATGAACCATACCTTACCTTCCTATGTAGAATGATAGACCTACGATGTATGTGACACAAACATTGTGTACACTGTCTATCACATTATACCTCAAAAAAGCTCAGTTTGAACGTGTGAAAAGCTATAGGGTTGTGGTTGATTGCCTGAAGGTCATCCGGAAACACAGACACTGTAACTCACCACACGCACCACAGGCAGATGTCATCTGCCCTGAAAGACGGTGTGGATGCAATCTGTGCCCCTTTAAGGCACCTCTCTTTCTGTCATATTTGTATTCAGCTTTAGATGTGAATAAAGCAGGGCGACAAGCAAGGTATGAACAGTGCCATTGTTGTTAGAGGACTCATAGTTTCACTTACAGAGCTGCATCAAGCATCGCATGATTCTGGACTTCTGCAGTCATTGTGCCACGGCGGTTCTGTGCCACTATGGCCCGCGACCTGTTACGGCTGACTGAATACACGGTCCATTCTGGGAGTTGGTATAACGAGGTGGCCCAATCTGGGAGTTGGTATAACGAGGTGGCCCAATCTGGGAGTTGGTATAACGAGGTGGCCCAATCTGGGAGGTATGACACTAACTAATTCAGGAGAGCCAATTGAGCTGGAGAAGCAATGACGAGGAGAGATCGTTCCAGGTAGAAAACAAGGACAAGACATCATACTTGATGGATTTAAGTATAACAAGAAGAGAACTAATAAGGATGGCAGTGTAAATTGGAAGGAGAGCCGCAAAGTCACATTTGAACATTTTTGAGTTGATCTTGCTTATTAGGAATGAACAGTCTAATAAGGAGACTTATCTTTTGCAGTTGTCAGGTGGACATCAGCCTTCAAAACGCAGAAGAGTAGAATCAACTGATGCCGTGTTGTACCGGTTGGGACTAGAATTCATGATATGCGGGAGGAGCATTGCCTCATATCTTTCAGGTTGTGGTGCCGTTGTTGGCCAATTTACTTCTTGATGATAGCAAACCAACACCTTTACTAACATTTGGACAGAGCTTCAGTCGTATTCATGAATCACAACGCAGGTGTCTTCATCACTTCAGTCTACGAAAGGCGGCTCAGGCTATCTTGAACTGGAGCAGGAGGAAGAAGTAGGTCATGAACAGGCCACCCAGCTGAAATGGGAAACAGACAGAAGTAACAAGTATTTCAACCAGATCATGACGAACATGATATAAATGCCCTTTCAAACATTGACAGTAGAATAGCTAGAATATACAGATTTATATTTAAAACAAGCATGGAACCCTAAAACGACGGACCGTGGCGGTTCGGGGTAGAATAGGCCTTCAGAAACCCATGGTTGCCACAAAAGGCGACTGTGCTTGTCGTAAGAGGCGACTAACGGGATCGGGTGGTCAGACTCGCTGACTTGATTTACACGTCATCGGTTCCCAATAGCTTATGTTGTTGATCACTGGATTGTGTGGTCCAGACTCGATTATTTACAGACCGCCGCCATGTAGCTGGGATATTGCTGAGTGCGGCGTAAAACGCAACTCACTCAGCCGAAAACGACATGTTTGTACAGGATACGATGTAAAAGCGGGCAACTGAAGACATACTGAAAACAAAATATTGATGGCTTTTCTGCACCCTGAAAATGTCCTTTGTTCATTACTCTGCCATGTTTGTTGTTACTTGCGGATGTCGATAATTTGTTCCTGGTGTTTACATGTTCCATAAAATAGATTTTCGTAAGCTCTAACAAACATAAGTGCAATAGAGCTATTTTTGTGATATCGACTTGATCCACTATGCAGGTATTCCCGAACACATTATGTATACCTTGCGTAGACACATTGCAAAATGTTTTTTATTGATTAAACTGCTTTATGACATATACGATAGGAAAATGAAACCAGGGAACCACTGACATTTACACGAAAACTATTGGAATTTACGGACTATTTATCACCACATTTAGTCTTCCAATCTGACATGCCAAGGTTTGGTAGAACCCCAGACTGTCGACAGTTGCATGTTTTGCTGTGTGGAGATGCTTTGAATTAGTCACCGTCCCGCCGGCCCGCTAGCCCGTGGCCGGTGCAAATCCAGTCGGGCCAGTAAATCTTTTCAGCCACTGGCCTGACTGGCTAGTGAATTTTCATGGGGTTATTTTTGCAAATATATCACTTCCTCCGACTTCTTGACTTATAATACACTTTCCAATCATTCAGTATTGTGGTCCAAAATGATCATCATATTAACAGCTTAATGATGACATATTTAAGTTATTTCAGCTTATCAGACCTATGTTTTTTTATTTGTTTTGGTGTTTTTCTACCTTTTTGTAATCCTTTGCTTAGTTTCGACATTGAGATTTTGGGCTAATTGATGATTTTATGGGTTAGTAACTTTTAGGCATACCTAGCGTATTATATCCGATAGTCCATAGGTGGTCAGGTGGATACGTCCACGTCGATGAATTTAGTCACTATTTCTTTCAGGCTACATGCTACATACTAGCTTTATGGGATTCGGGCAGAACACTTTTTAGTCAGGTGAATGTGACCTGTTGCCCGGCCCTATCACTCTGCAATATCATTATGAGCTGACTTTACGCATGAGCAATGTTCACAGAGTTGTCAAGCAATACCTACAGTCAGGAGGAACTCTTTAGTGATGACAAAGAAGTCAATAGCTGTGAACCCAATGGATGTGCCTGTCATCTTGGCCAGGAATAGATTAAGCTGCAAAGAAAGAAGAAACAAAATAAATATAGTTGCGCCAAGTGTATAATTACAACTATGGATGATAACGGATCTTTTCAAATGTGTCTCTGCATACAGTTTAAGGTCACAAGATATAACATCGTAGTTTGAAACGAGCCATAGACGTGTTCAAAGTTATGATATGTTTTGATTATTTCAGATAACTGGCACATATTAAAATGTGTATTTCTGTCTTGTAGGCTTCGTGCTTCTTCCTCTAGAAAGGCATTTTGAAATAAAACCCTAAGAAACTGGGCCCTTATTCTCGAAACGTTCGTAGCCCTATGAATTCTTAAATTTGGTCGTAGCCAGTGTGTTAAGAATGGGCTTAAGAACCTCGTAGGGCTACGAACGTTTCGAGAATAGCTAACCAGTGTACGATTTCTAATATATTGTTAGCATTTATGCTTCATGTTAAAATAGCAGTGATGCCAGATGTTCACGATATTGTATAATCTGCCCAAATGGTGGCACAAGTCAAAAACGCCTTCACATACAAATCACAAGTTCACAGGAAGAACACGGGAATATGCGGAACATGCCATTCTGTATTAATGGCATACTGCATACATATTTAGCATCATTGGACATGTTTTTCATCACACAAGCTCTTGAAAACATTGCTTGAATGTTGTAACCCAAATCAGAAGGTACCTGTGCCAACTGCTCCACGGTCACATTTTGTGTCCCGATACTGAATATGTCATCCAAAAGGGAATGAGCCTGAAAATATAACTTTCACATGAAAGAACAACTTCATACTCCAAAGAATACTAGGAAAACGTATTCAATACGTACAAGACACTCACTTTCCTTTCTGCTGGATGAGAAGCCAAATATGTATCTTTTGATAACATTTCTTAACATTTACTAGTACATTCTCTGCAAAACCTCAAATACGTCTCTTTCAATAACTTTTCTTAACATTTACAAGTACATTCTCTAGAAAAAGTGGGCCACTCGAATTTCATCACCGCTTCTCGGCTTCACCCACTATCAAGTACCACTGTAACTGGAACAACTAGTAACAGTTCATTTCATTATGTTTGAGAATGTTCCAGGCCTGCCAGCTCATTCTGTTGCATAATCTATCTCTCGAGATCTACATTGTTGGCCCATTAAATCACACTGATCGATCAGCATTATTATATACAGAATAGGGAGAACATGGATGCCTGATGCTTTGAATTTCTGTGGGTTAAAACATGCTACTAAGAATTCTTACAATCAAAGGATAATTCTGCACTGTGATGATCTTTGATTGGTTATTAGAAATCTGTTAGGGCACGTTTTGTCCATATACTGATGCCATTCCGAGAGTTAATTGTTAAGAGTTATTCATCACAAATCAGCGTTAGTAGTTTGAAGGAATGTCATTGGATGACGCACTCGGCAATATCAACCTACAGCATGGTGACCACACACAAATCTCACTCAATCGTCGTTTAGGGAAATGGGAAATCTGAGCAGACTACAGTTCTCTTCGGTTCGGGGGTTCTTGACGTCAAATGGTTTTCAGAATATTGAACCACGGGGAGAAAGATAACTACCCTCATGGACAAGATGACAAAGATTGGCGGTTAGACTCTTCACACTCACCAGCACCTGATGGTGTTGATAAAACAAGAAATGTGACCAGGGTGAATATTAAATCATACCAACTATTTTCTTGCTTGCGACTCAACACACTGACATTAATCACCACAGAGGGGACTGAAACCCTACCTCACCGCCAAAACACCTATTCGAACCATATTCAACCATCTATTAAATCGTATCTTCATTTAAAACGGCTGTCCCAAACCCTCAAAATTGCACGCCACTTACTGCATCGTGAACATCAGAGCTGCATAATGCTGACACGATGATGCACAAAACACCCCCTCCGAGCCAGAAAACATCAACTGCGATGACAAATGTGTCCGATGATCCGTTAATAATTTGATACGCGGCAAAACAGGCCAGAAACATGTCAAAAATGACACGCACTCCAAGAAGCCATTTGAAGCTTCTGTTCACGATGTCCACAGCCTGGCACAGTTGGGTGTAGTGAAATCTGAGTTCTGGCAGTTGACAGGGGAAGTGTCCATCAGCTTCATCAATCTTCTTTGATAAGATCTTTCCTAACTGTATGAACTGTCCTCGTAGGATTCGAGCAAATATAGCAATAAAGACAACCGGGAAAATCCAAGCCCCCGATTGAAAGACGTGCAGGACCATGTTGAAGATGATCATCCATGCGGACGCTGGGAATGGTCGAGTTAAAGCTTGGATGTAAGCAGGAGAGACTGGTAAGTCGCCAAACAAGAGGACATAGACAGCAGCTATGTTAACTAGAGTAAGCAGCCAGCCAGCTGCGGACCCAGGTCTCACACACTGACACTGTAGAGGAAATATATAACCAGAGGCCATGCTACCTTTTGAAGAATACAGGGAATCCCAATGCTTGTAGAAGGAACGAAGGTGTGTAAATTTCTGACATGCAGCGATTATGATGGTAGCATTAAGAGCACAGTGCAACATCCATGACGTTGTGATAATCCGTAGTGGCAAACTCCCGTCATGAGGGAACAATCCAACTGCACATCGGCCAAAGTTGAACCACAGTAAGAGGAGAACGGTGTAACAGTACAGACGGTTGACGGAGCGCCACCACCCAGGTGGGTTGGCCTTGGAGGCATATGTTTCCGATGGTTCCACTTTGTTTTTCGCTTGTGTTGGGTCGAAGTAAATTCCCAGTATTTTCATGGACACTAATAGCGGTTTCAGTTTGTCCTCTATGGAAGGGAAATGTGTCTTTTTAGTTTGATTCCTGTGGATGCCAACGCCAGATTTTGTAATGGTTTCCACTTCCATCCTTGACTCGTGCAGGCAAGACAAGCCAGTAATGTTCCGATCAAATGTGAATATGCCACTCCTACGTGTAATCAGTATTCATTTCATAATTGCACTTAGTTTCACCCGCCTGCAAGGGTTATTGCCATCAACAGAACACTGCCCCAAACCGTCGCGTCACGTTTGTATAGTTTTAGTTGACTTTTTCTAAACCTGATTAGTCGGTAATTTTCAATATCTATATGCGAATAGAGACAGTCATGGTCTCTCAACACCGCAAAAGAGGCTCAGAAATACGTCCAAGTGTAAAACAAATCGAAGCCCAGCCACAATACATACTGGTGAATATTGCAATCAACATCGATCTCCATTGAGACAATATTGACCATTCTTGTTGGCACACTGAATCTATTAAATGTTTTAGAACATTGAGTTTTGGGATAAATAATGTTTAAAAAGACGATGTAAACGCCCAAATCATCAATTATTCTGCACAGGGAAATCTCATTTGACTTTTTAGTAATGGATAGTAGGTGTTCGTCCCTTGAGTGTTTGGTGACCATATTTTTCTTACTTTAATTATAAGACTCTGACAGTATTATTATCCATCACCACTACACGGGGTGGGGGATAATGGAAATATTGGAAGGCAGTTCATCTGTTTGTCCGAGGTATTGGGAGAGGCAAATATTAGTGAGTGAGATAGAGTCAGTGAGTCAGTGAGTCAGTGAGATAATATTTAACGTCACATCAGTATTTCGGTCATATCGCGACGAGATCATGTTTGATATAGAAAAGGAAGATGTGTCGTCAAAAGACAGCAAAAGAACTAGAGTGAGTGAGTGGGTTTGGTTTTACGCCGCTTTTAGCAATATTCCAGCGATATCACGGCGGGGGACACCAGAAAATGGGCCTCACACACTGTACCCATGTGGGGAATCGAACACGGGTCTTCGGCGTGACGAGCGAACGCTTTAACCACTAGGCTACCCCACCGCCCCAAAAGAACTAGAATACAACAAATACAATTAAAACTAGTGCGTAAAGTTAAAACTAATAGCACTATTAGGGCAAAACAGTATAAAACACGGGCTTATACAGCGCCAATGACTGAAGGTAGATCACCATAGTAGGGACCATGGGGACTTACAGTGCCTTTGCTACCTGCATGGACAGAGGCAAATATTAAAAAAAATAACTGTTGGAAATATCGACAAAATGATGTACTGGTGATGCCTCCAACATTGCCACCTGAGTGGACAGAGGCAAATATTTAAAAAAAAGTTGGAAATATCGACATACTGATGTACTGGTGAGGCCTCCAACATTATCATGGCTTTATTTCCTGCTTGTCATCACAGATCAAACTATGGGGAACTGGGAAGGGATCTGCTCAGAAACTGCTGAAAGTTACATGAAGTTATTCAACCATGTACGCACACATATATTGGACCTGTCTTGTGTATGTCATTCACCTCTCCAATGACATTAAGTGCCGCTTATGCCCTTGACTCTTGACAGATATTTACTGTTGCACGTTGGTTAGGTTTGTCGTTTACTATCTTACTCAACGATATTCCAGCTTTATCCGTTCTGTAAATAGTAAATAGTCCCCGATCAGACAATCCAATCTGTAATTGACGCCTTCCTTTATCGCTGACCAGGAGGTGCGGTCGTAATTCATGACATTTGTTTGTAAGGTGTTTACGTTTGCACACAAGGATGCACGTTTACACACGGGTATGCTTATTTGTACACAGGTATTTACGTTTGTTCACAGGTCACAGTATGCATATTTGTACACAGGTATTTGCGTTTTTACACAGGTATTTGCGTTTTTACACAGGTATTTACGTTTGCACACAAGGATGCACGTTTACACACGGGTATGCTTATTTGTACACAGGTATTTACGTTTGTTCACAGGTCACAGTATGCATATTTGTACACAGGTATTTGCGTTTTTACACAGGTATTTACGTTTGCACACAAGGATGCACGTTTACACACGGGTATGCTTATTTGTACACAGGTATTTACGTTTGTTCACAGGTCACAGTATGCATATTTGTACACAGGTATTTGCGTTTTTACACAGGTATTTACGTTTGCACACAAGGATGCACGTTTACACACGGGTATGCTTATTTGTACACAGGTATTTACGTTTGTTCACAGGTCACAGTATGCATATTTGTACACAGGTATTTGCGTTTTTACACAGGTATTTGCGTTTTTACACAGGTATTTACGTTTGCACACAAGGATGCACGTTTACACACGGGTATGCTTATTTGTACACAGGTATTTACGTTTGTTCACAGGTCACAGTATGCATATTTGTACACAGGTATTTGCGTTTTTACACAGGTATTTACGTTTGCACACAAGGATGCACGTTTACACACGGGTATGCTTATTTGTACACAGGTATTTACGTTTGTTCACAGGTCACAGTATGCATATTTGTACACAGGTATTTGCGTTTTTACACAGGTATTTACGTTTGCACACAAGGATGCACGTTTACACACGGGTATGCTTATTTGTACACAGGTATGCATATTTGTACACAGGTATTTACGTTTTTACACAGGTATTTATGTTTGTACACAAGGATGCACTTTTGTACTCAGGTATGCATATTTGTACACAGGTATTTGCGTTTTTACACAGGTAATGGCGCTTGTACACAAGGATGCACGTTTGTACACAGGCATGCACGATTCTACACAAGGATGCCCGTTTGTACACAGGTATGCACGTTTGTAACACATTTAGGCACGTTTGTTGACAGCTATGCACATAGTTTGCACATAAGCATGCACGTTTAGATCGTCACTGTCTCAACAAACAGAAAAAAATCCCAAACTGATGGAATTAATAAATATCAAACACGACATGACCTGTCCAAAGCACTTGCAGCCGTGAGAATATCCTAGGTACGAGGAGTCAAGCTTTCTATTCCTGATTCAGCTATTGTTGTTCTGGAAGTTACATACCTGGTCCTGCTAAAACCCAGAGTCTGCTTACCAACAGCCACAAAATTGTTCAACAGAAATTCTGTGAAAGCACAGTTTCAGGCACGATGGCATGACCAAGTCTTACATTTCCAGTGCCTGAATTGAGAGTATCTCCCATTATCTTATTCACCACTTGCCGAATGTTCATCCTTTCGTCCATTAGTGTCTCACCTTAAGAATGGCCCAGCGATACACGTTCATGTTACGTTAAAATGCATGTAGTAGGGCGAACACATATTTGTCATTCTTTCTGACAGATTTGGTATGTTCCGAACCTAAGGGTGTATTATTTTCAATCCTACACTGAACTTTGAAACTGGTCCCTAAGGGTGCCCAGTCCATAGCCCCAGTAGCAATGTTAGTTAGTTTTGCAGTTGCTTCATAGAACAAGTCTTATATTTGTAGAACTCGTAACCTGTCGAACATGAATCGGTTAGCTGAAGACGATATACCAACAAGACATCACATTTATGTGGGTTTTGTTTGACATTACTGCCGCCAGGGGAAATGGGAAAAAAGATAATATAATTGATGACAACTGATTTAATGTTGTGTATATCGTCCGTAGTCTGTCAAAACAACAAATGAAGAGAAACAAATCAAGTGTCATAATGAAGCACATTTAATTAACATCTTGGAGTATTTATACAAAGCGTCATGTGAAATACAGTCTGTATCGTATGGAACAACTGGGTGAATCTCAGCGGTATGCGGCGCTTATAGTGAACACGCCAATAGACCTCCGAAACAATGAGAGAGAGAGAGAGAGAGAGAGAGAGAGAGAGAGAGAGAGAGAGAGAGAGAGAGAGAGAGAGAGAGTGAGAGAGAGAGAGAGAGAGAGAGAGAGAGAGAGAGAGAGAGAGAGAGATATTATTTTAGGTCTGTCTTGTGAATTATTTCCGTTTGTTTAACACATGTTCAGCAACTTCAGTAAATTATCAATACTGAAATAGACAAACTGTATGCGAAATGGTTTCTTGCTTGTGACCTGAGATACTGAATTTCATTGCAACAGTAGACAAGGACCTCAAACGTCATCCCACCCCTAAAACACTCTCCATACACCCACTGGAACCATCTCCACCATAACCCACTTACCCGACCCCTCATCTGCTTAATGATAAAACGACTCAGTCCCTCAATGCTCAGTATGTCATATTACTTACTGCTTCGTGAACATCAGCGCTGCACATTGCTGGCACAAGGATGCCAACAACATCACCTGCGAGCCAGAATACATTGACTGCAATGACAAATGTGTCCGATGGTCCGTTGATAATTTGATAGGAGACAAAACAGGCCAGAAATATGTCAAGAATGAAACGCACTCCCAGAAGCCATTTGAAGCTTCTGTTCACGATCTCCACAGCCTGGCACAGTTGGGTGTAGTGAAATCTGAGTTCTGGAAGTTGATCGGGGAAGTGTCCATCAGCTTCATCAATCTTCTTTGATAAGATCTTTCCTAAATGTATGAACTGTGCTCGCAGGATTCGAGCGAAAACAGCAATTAAAACAACCGGAAAAAGCCAGGCCCCCGACTGAAAGACGTGCAGAATCACGTGGAAGATGGCTACCCATATGGACGCTGGGAATGGTCGGACCATCGCTTGGATGTAAGCAGGAGAGACTGGTAAGTCGCCAAACATGAAGATGTAGATAGCAGCGATGTTAATAAGACTGAGAAACCAGCCAGTGGCTGTACCAAATCTCACAATCTGACGCTGATCAGGAACTTTAAAAGCAGACGTCATGTAATATGTTAAATGGCACTGGGACATGGAATTCCAGTGCTTGTAGAAAGAACGAAGGTGTGTAAGCTTCTGACATGAAGCGACTATAATTGTAGCGTTAAGAACACAAAGCAACATCCACGACGTTGTGATAATCCGCAGTGGCAAACCTTCATCAAGAGGGAACAGCCCAACTGCACATCGACCAAAGTTGAACCACAGTAAGATGAGAACGGTGTAACAGTACAGACGGTTGACGGAGCGCCACCATCCAGGTGGTCTGGCCGGTGAAGGATATGTTTCCGATGGTTCCACTTTGTTTTTCGCTTGTGTTGGATCAAAATATATCCCAAATATTTTCATAGAAACTAAAAGCGGTTTCAGTTTATCCTCAATGGAAGGGAAAGACTCCTCTTCCAACTCGATATTACGATTGAATCCAACACTAGATTTTGTAATGGTTTCTACTTTCATCTTTGACTTCTGTGCAGAAAAGTCAATAATGTTCCAAATGCAGATTGTCGACAACTCCAACCAGCCAGCCAGCCAGCCAGCGACACTTCACTTCAGGAATGCACTCAGCTAGACCTACAGGCAAGCATCATCGACATGAGCAGAACACTCCACCAATAAAGCAGAGAACCGTTTGATATATTTGTGTTGACTTTGACCTGACCCACTAGCTTGAATTCATTATCTATATTGTTGGACGGACACAGTCCAGCAAGCCATACATTCTGGTGAATAATGGAGCCTAAAACAATCCCTGTAAAGTAAATATCGACCACTTGTGTTGGCGTATGAAATCTATAGAAAGTTTTATAACATAATGTTTTGACAAAGATTGAAAAGATGTAAAGAACCGGAATATCAATTAATCTGCACAGTGATCATCTCATTTGGGTTTATGGACATGGACAATGGACTTCAGGTTCCGGATATTGATATTGATGATATTAAGTATTATTCGCAGTGAGATGGCGCGGGCGTTGGAAATGTGGGTGTCAGTAACATTTGTCGGGAGGTGTTCCTTGTGGATGGAAGATAAGTTTCCAAAATACCATGGAGAAGAGAACCTTTACCCGCTGATGACAGCTGATATGAAACGAGTCTGACTGATGGGATAGAAGTACATTCTATACTGTTCAGGCCATTGCATAATATTTTGGCTTTGGGAATGTTGTGTGAAACAGCACAAGTTTTCTCAAAGTCTGTACAACGTAGTAATGTTCCTGAAGCTCGAAAATACGTTGAACAGTGAGTGAGATAATACATAACGTAACATCGGCAATACTCTAGCCATATCGTAACGACAAAAGGTATGTAATAAGAAGAATTGTATTTATACTTATTTTCGACTAGATTAACACAAATTGATTAAAACTAGTTGTAGTCCGGTATTAAATGTTAAATTATTTCAAAACAACACAATACAAAATAGGTTTATAGATCGCAAACAGATAGATTACCTTACTTGGGACCATACCACGTTTTGTAGAGTTATGGCCCTTGCGTCATGATTCTAAAGTTAGACTGTTAAAGATAAACTGTGTGAGTTTTCTCGGACACGACTGAACTCACATGACATTTGCATCCTTACTGAAAAGATAAGTATCAATGCCGAGTGCAGAGAGATGTCCCCGAATTATTTCCTGAGTTACACGTGCTTTTTTGTTACACGTATTTTCTTTGTTACGTGTCCCTCTAAGCTGTGCATACACAGTGTTCGCAGAATCTACTGACGTTACATGAAATTACCCAAGAATAACTTAAAAAAACTGGTGCCAGAAATTGATCTTTCCTACCAGTCAGAACTGACTTTGAAATTCTGTTGTATTGAAGTCATGATTATGAATGTGCTGTGTTTCGTGAGGTAAGTGATTTCGGAATGTGCGCGTGTTCGCGTGTGTATGTGAATACCAAAACCTGCACATAAATAGCAATAGCTTAATTGTTTGACGGCTGATAGTATCAAGATTTATACCGCCAAAACACACGCATCTGACCATAAATTCTTGAGTCTAATGAAATGTATACAATGCACAGTATCTTTTTTAGGAAAGTATAGGTTCCGAGAGGGTACTGTCACCATTACTGAATATTCTGCACGCATATTTGTAACACACGCGTATCCGATCCTGTGAAACATTGCACAGTTCTTTCTGACTGGCTCACTGTCAAAGCTGACTGCATAAAATACAGTGTAATCATTATGAGGAAATAGGTCGTTATTAGGCTTTCCTAAATGGGGATCCTGTTGATAGTGTTTACCATGAACCGGTAGGTTCCGTGGAAACAGAACCTTTTGTCGTGATTTCAATATCATTTTTGCATGAAGTGTCGTATGTCAGCGTTCACTAATGGCCTCGCTGCAGGAGATATTTAGTTTCCACTTTAACTCTTGTTCCAGCTCAAAAGTTGTTTGATCAGAGTTGCAATGAACATAGTAGGAGCCATGTCCCTTTTCATTTGTATGAAGGCTCTACGTGTAATGAATATAATGAAAAGCTGCAAACGAAATATCTGAATAAAGTTACATATTCTTTTTATGACAATTACATGTGATGCATTTAATTGGCTTTGGATTATGGAAACATCCCGTGAAGAGAAGTAAGTTGCAGGCAAATGTTACGGTGGTCTGTGTCTTCCTTTTGCGATGTGAGTGTCGAAGTTCGTGACATTGCTACCCATAGCAGTGCCACTCTCGTGCAAGGACTCAAATGATTATGTCACTGTCTTGCTTATTCATATGTTTTCGTAAAGGGTCTTGTGACGTTTCTCACGATATTGAGCTCCTCATGATTTGCCATGACAAACCAACAACCCCTCGAACATTTGGGCGCTCCTTCCAATCATCCACATTTAGATGGTTTCCATCACTTCAGTCTACACAAGGCGACTCAGGCTATCTTGAACTGGAGCAGGAGGAAGAAGTAGGTCATGAAGAGTCCACCTAGCTGAAACAGGAAACAGACAGAAATAACAAGGACAACTGTGAACCGAATACTGACGTTTTTTCCCTCTGAAAATGTTGCTTGTTCATTAGTCTCAGTCAGTTTGTTGATACAGGAATAGAAGTCGATAAATCGTTGTGTTTGTATAAAACCTTTTTTCCTAAGTTTTGACTGACACGAGATGAATGAAACTAGATTCTGATGTTTACTCTTGCATCTCATGGCATGCGAGAACCTCTGACAGTTGGTTCGAATGCCAAATTCCTCCTGATCACGTTCCTGCTTGGTGAGCTCCAGAATCAGGCTGAGTAGGCCAAAGTTAGAACCAACCGTCAATACGACCAGGCACCTTTGTCCAGGTTATACAATCGATTAAACATGGCACGCATAGTACACGTCTAAGGTTTGCATCTCCCTGGGATTTTATCGATGGTCGCACTGTTTGATCTTTATAGCCTCTGGTTTACAAGCTGATACCAAGATAGCAGGCTGACTGTGCCAATACGCAATATTTACCGTGTTATCAAGTCATACTTACAGTGAGAATGAACTCTTTAGTGATGACAAAGAAGTCAATAGTAGTGAATCCAACGGACGTGCCTGTCAACTTGGACAGAAACAGGTTAAGCTGCAAGGAGAACACAAACAAAATAGACATAGCTGTTCCATGTGTATACAGTTACAGCTATGAATGACAGTCCAAGATCATTAGATTTCATTTTGAATGATGAAACGAGACATACCAATGTCCAAATTCTACACAAATTATTGTCTCATTCAGTATGTTGTTCTCAATGACTGTTGTTTGGGTGGGTGTAATGTAAGTGAAATGTTCCCAGTAAGAGATACACGTTTGAAGCACATTCCTAAAAGTACTTTGTTCAATTCCTACTATACTACCCATCAGAAGTTCAGATTCACTTAACACTGTTTGTATGTGGCTACAACGAAGAATTGTTGAAAATCATGGTCAAATACCGTGCCTGTGAACACCTGCGTTTTGGTGTAAACAAGAATTTGATAAAAAGTTTCATCGTTTATTGAACGCATGACAATAATTTTTTCAGCGGTACAAATTAGTTTTACAGGACATCAGTTCATGTATAAGCAGTACCCTTAAACAGTATGGATTAGTTTGCAAAATCTAGTTTAGAACAGTTGACTGAAAGAAGTGGCTACATGTACACTAATGACTGTAAACTTTTGATGGATAGTATATATTGTGGGGTTTAATAAATCATCATGAAACTGTGATGATACAAGATGTTCACGAAAAGAAGGTACCAAACGGTGGTACATGTCAAAATGAAAATGTTCATCTAGAAATACATATGAATATATGACACCGGTAACATGTCTTTGGACATTAACTGGCATTGTCGGTAATCGTCAGTGGCACATCCAATTCAGACGTGACCTCGTCCATCTCAAAAGCTCATAAAAACGTTACTTGAATGTTGTAACCAAAATCAGAAGGTACCTGTGCCAGCTGCTCCACGGTCACATCTTGTGTTCCGATACTGAATATGTCATCCAACAGGGAATGAGCCTGAAAATATAACAACCTGGTACATGACAGAACACCATTTGTATGTATTACAAAACATCCATCACTTGAAGATCTAGTACCTGCTCATTTCTAAATAAATATTAATAATTATTTGGCAGGAAACAAAGCAGGCCAGGAACATCTGTAGAATACGTCATGCTCCAAGAAACCATTAGAATCAGTTCGCTAGAAATACTTAGGGTTTCATCAAAACTGGTGACAATGCTCAAAACCTGCCCAGTCTAAGTAAACTTATCCTCAGTACTTTCTGTTACACTCCACTAATGAGTCTAACAAAACCTTATGGGAGGTCGCGTCAGGTAACCTTTGAGATTGACCAATCAGAACACAGCTTACCAAATCGCGAAAGTGCACATTCGCATATACCTTTTGAACCTTTTATCTCGAAAAAGGTTCGTACCCGAACGATTCCGAATGCTATTTAGCGTACGCTCGCTTCCGGGGGATGCACACAACCATGACAACGGTGAGTAAACAGTCGCTGAAAATAGTGTTTTGGCTATTTTCAAGGATGTCATCTTGCGGAAATATTAGGTAATGTTAACCATGTCAGCAGAAACCCCAAAGCGTATATACCGCAGGTCAAATACCTGTGTTATATGCGGATAGATCTGTGTGGAGAGATCTGTGTCAGTGACCTGAATATTTTGTCTCTCCGATCCCTAAATAGTAGCTGTTGTCTGATTGTTTAAGTCTATTTAAGCATCTCACGTTTGATGTGACGGTCATTGGTGGCTCATAGGTTACCTGACGCGACCTTCTACTAGGTTTTGTTAGACTCAGTGGTGGAGTGTAACGAAAAGTACTGAGGATAAAGTTACTTAGGCTGAAAAGCAGCCCACTCTTTGTGGTGCATAATGGAATCAAATCAGCTATCTACAGTAACTTGCTGTTCATTCTTAATATTCGTTTCAAGTAGATTCTGTTAGAAAGGTACGAAGCTTTTAAGAAAATACATCAGGTTGAATCTGACTCTTTGGATCTATATACACCGAAGCATGCTACTGTGAATTCTATCAGTGAGTGGGTGAGCTTAGTTTTATGCCGTCTGAATTCGGTCAAGACATGGACACCAAGTTTACCCTATCCTACTGTTCAGCTTCCGGTCTACTTAACCTTTTTGAAATAATGTTAGATTCTAACTTCGAAAAAGTATGTATATTTGAAACTTCTGACTGTTCGTGTTAATGCATGAAGTGTTATATATGACTGTGTAGTTTGACTTACTGATATCATCGAGCTGGGGCTTAGTATTTTTACCTGGAAATGCAATGTGTTAAGATTTTGGAGATATGTCGCCATGTCGCCTTGGCGGTTTTAATTTGGGTCTGGAATTGTCCATTACCACTGGAGATTTTTAAGGGAAAGTTGAAAGCAGTTGCTTTTCAACTAGAAAGACAGTACCATGTATCTCTGTATCATAATCACGATTGTCTTTGATTTGAATACAAGAGAGAGATTCCGGGAAGGAATCCTTTGAACCAATATCATGCGATGTTTTACCGGCTCCACACCAGACGCCCCCAACTAGTACCTTCCTATCTGAACCGCACTACCCCCTCTGGTACCCACTGATTGCAGGTCACCCCTCCAACTTTCAACCAGCTCATAACCTTCATCCAACTGGCTCATAACCCCCATCACCCTTTAATCTCATTGTTCATAGATATATGTTTGCAGGGGTGGATGCAGCTTTATGAGAAAGGGGTGTGGGGTTGGGGGATGCACACTTCAATTTCACCAATAGTTATCAATAGTTATTTCACAAAATAAGACAAACCATGGTCATTTTGAAGAATTCTTAGCGAAACAATTTTGCCAAAGCAATTGGTAATTCTCTGTGAATACCATAAGTTATCCATGTATTTTTTAATGTTTAATGAGTTTTATATGTTCCCAATTTCTCATACTTCACTTGGCTTGTTTGCTGTTTTTTTCCTTTATTGCTATTATGTACAAGACATGATGATTTGTAATACAACCGTCCTGTATCAGATTTCCTATGCGATTAGGTATGACGTATTTATAAACTTTTGCAACGTAATTGTTTGACAATATGTGCAGCAATTTGATTAATGTGAAAAGACCTCAAACTCCAAAACACCCTCAGCTTAACCACTGGTACTATATCCAATCTATCTATCGAAATCACCTATGCATCAATTCATGAACCATTATGGCCTTCTCAATGACACATCACTTACTGCATCGTGAACGTCAGAGCTGCACATCGCTGACACAAAGATGCACATCATACTACCTCCGAGCCAGAATACATTGACTGCGGTGACAAATGTGTCCGATGGTCCGTTGATTATTTGATACGCGGCAAAACAGGCCAGAAACATGTCAAGAATGAAACGCACTCCAAGAAGCCATTTGAAGCTTCTATTTACGATCTCCACAGCCTGGCAAAGTTGCATGTAGCCCAATCTCAATCTTGGCAGTTGTTCAGGTAAGTGCCCGTCCGCTTCCTCGATCTTCTTTGATAAGACTTTTCCTAACTGTATGAACTGTCCTCGTAGGATTCGAGCAAATATAGCAATAAAAACAACCGGAAAAAGCCATGCCGCCGTTTGAAAGACATGCAGAACCATGTTGCAGATAATCACCCATTTGGACCGTGGGAATGGTCGAGTTAAAGCTTGGATGTAAACAGGAGAGACTGCTAAGTCGCCAAACAAGAGGACCCCGAGAGCAGCAACGTTAACAAAACTCAGCAACCAGCCAGTTCCTGTGCCAAGTCTTACACATTGATACTGAAGGGGAGATTCAAAACCAAAAGTCATGTTATCTAATAAAGGGCATTGGGACATAGAATCCCAATGCTTGTAGAAGGAACGAAGGTGTGTAAGCTTCTGACATGAAGCGATTATAATAGTAGCGTTAAGAGCACAATGCAACATCCATGTCGTTACAATAATCCGCAGTGGCAAACCATCATCAAGAGGGAACAATCCAACTGCACATCGGCCAAAGTTGAACCACAGTAAGATGAGAATGGTGTAACAGTAAAGACGGTTGACGGAGCGCCACCATCCAGGTGGGTTGGCCTCAGTGACATATGTTTCCGATGGTTCCACTTTGTTTTTCGCTTGTGTTGGATCGAAGTAAAGCCCCAATATTTTCATTGAGACTAAAAGCGGTTTCAGTCTGTCCTCAATGAAAGGGAAAGGATCTCTTGCCATTTCTTTAGGGTCCTTTTCCAACTTGTTATTAGCATCGATGCCAACATCAGATCGTGTAATGTTTTCGACTTTCATCTTGGATTTCTGTGCAGAAAAACAAGGTGGGCCAGTTATAGTCCTATCAAATGCAGATGTGCGACACTTTCAGTCAATCCTTAATCACTTCAACAATACCACTTAGCTTCCCAACCTGCAAGAAATATCGCCATCAGCACAACACTCCACCAATACGGACGCATCACGTTTATTACGTTTTAGTTGACACTGCCAAAATCTGACCAATCAGCAAGTATTCAATATCTACGGCCGGACGGACACAGTCCTTGTCTGTTAGCTCTAGAAAAGTGGCCGAGAAACACGACCATGTGTAAAACAAATCGAAGCCAAGCAGGCAATACATTCTGGTGTGTAATGCAATCAACATTGATCTCCTTAAAGTCAATATTGACCATTCGTTGTTGCACATTATCACTATTAAGTGTTTTAGAACTATATGTTTGGAAATAAATAATGTCTTAAAAACGATGTAAGTGACCATCAGTCTGTTCACTCATAACCTGATACATAATGGGTGTCCGTCCACTAAATACTTTTATGTTATACACTTATGTAATCAGATCAGGGACACTCACACAATGAAGTTGGCCAGGTTGGAACGGTTGTTCCACTCCTCGTGCTCGGTTGTCCAATTGCCTCCAAAACAATGCAGGCAAAAAGTATAAAACACACACACACAAAATATTGAAATTCAATGAGTGAATGAGGTAAAATGTGAAGTCACTTTGGTAATATTTCAGCCATATCGTGACTAAAACAATGTATAGAATAACTATAATGAGAGATATACCATCCTGTCAACGAAGGACATTAAAATAACTAGAATATCACAGATATATAGGTGAAACTAGTAATGAAATCTAAAACATTTTAGCTGTAAGGGACAACGCAATATACAAATAGGCTATACATCTATAGATCATACTAGGGACCATGGGGACTTACTGTACCTTTGCTACCTTCATGGACCCTAGCTGGATTTACACCATCCCTTTAGCCGGTGTCGATTGTACGAAATGTTAGCCAAATTAAAACAACAAGAATACTACGTTTAAGAAGCCTGGTGTGTTTACATTGACTTTGAACTTTCTTCGACTTACGTGCCCTCTCAGGAGGACATTAACTTTACAATAATTCAACCCCCTTTGAGGGTACATCCACTAACAGTTCAATTTCCTAATCTAAACTACCAATCGTTAAAATACATCTATCTACATAACATATTACTCAAACTTCAACAATTAAATCAATTTCCTTTAAGAAACCAATAATTAAATCAATTTCCTTTAAGAAACCAATAATTAAATGAGAACTGTGTTAAAAAGATCCTGAACTGTTTTAACAGTAACATATTTATCCCTTGTGATGGAGAATCAACATTGTCAAGCAGTGTATGCTTGACCGTGAATGAAATTCAGTATGTCGAGTCACGAGTATGAAACTACTTCACATACAGTCTGCTTTAGTATTGATAATTCTCTCAAGTTGCTGAACATATAAGTATTATCTGTTCCTCATGCACGGGTGCACACACGCACATGCACACGCACCAGAACACGCACAAGCGCACGCACGCAAGTACAGACACAGACCGATAGACACAGTGACACAGACACAAACTCATGTGGGCCAATATGAAATAAAAATGTACGAGGGGATTTCAATACGTTTTGAGCCTTGCATAGAAAAACACAAAATATTGGCATGAATCACATTTATTCTTCAACATAGTTCCCTTGTGAGTCAAGACACTTGTTCCATCTTTTCTGCCAGGCGCCATTTTGGTCCTCACACCAAGACTCAGTAGCAACAATAAGCTCATTATCATCCTGAAATTTACAACCACGCAAGTGTTTCTTGAGATATGGGAACAGATGGTAATCACTTGGTGCCAGGTCTGGAGAGTAACGGGGATGCGGCAAGATTCCGTACCCGCATTCTGCAGCAGCGGCTGCAACGCGAGAGGTGTGTACTGAAGCATTGTCTTGATGTACAAGAACACCACGTCTGATCTTGCCCCAGCGCTTCTCCTTGATTGATTGTCGCACTTGCCTTAGCAAGTTAGCGTAATATTCCCCATTCATTGTTCTTCCTTTTGGTAAGTAATATATGTGGATGACGCCTTTGCTATCCCAGAAGACTGTCGCCATTACCTTCTGCACTGATCTGGAAGCTTTGATTTGTTTGGTCCTGGGAGAAGTGACATGTTTCCATTCCATGGATTCTTGTTTGCTCTCAGGATCATAGTGGTGGATCCAGGTTTCATCACAGGTTACTAGCCTAAAGTGAAAATCTTCTGGATTCTTTTTGTATCTGATCAGCATGGAGTTGCTTATGGTGACCCTTGTTTGCTTCATTTCATCTGTAAGCATTCTTGGCACCCATCTTGCGCACACCTGCTCTGTACTCAATTTTATTAATTTTCACTGCCGTGAGGGGGTCTCTTTCTGTCAATGTGAGCTGTTCAATAACTTCTGAGAGTAGGATACCAAAACTTATATATCACATCAGCTACACTCCAAGGTTCAATGTCGTACCATAGGCTCAAAAGTTATTGACATCCCCTTGTATGTTAGAAATAGATGTCCACAAACATACAGATGTTAACACGGTAATTAGTAATGAAATGAGGACAATAGCTATAAGCAGTTCTACTCTCTTTCGGACCACTCAGAATCGGCTGTGAAACTGAACTGAGTTTAATTATGCATGTGCTACTATTTGTGATGTCCGGTATTTCGGTATGGGTACATGCTTGTACATGTGTCTCCCGATAGACTGCGTGCAGCAGATTCTTGTAACAAAACTGCCGTCGATGTGGGGGCAGTTGGTTGACGTCAGTTCATGTGCACATATGACTCTGTAATAAATCTGTACCTGATACAGACTCTAAAATGTTCGGTAATGAAATATCATTACCATTTACATCGCGTATTACTGTAGATATATGCTTCAATTATATTAAAATCGGATTAAATCCAGCGACAATTAGGATGTCAATGGAATTGCATTGGAGTATGACGATTGCGGATATTTGACAAAAACAGTATTAATAGCAGGTGGATTCACTGAAATCCAAAAGGACTAAATAATAATCTTGCAGTGTTTGGCTCTTAAATATCTCCAATAATGAAAACGTGCGATCCCTCTTATATATGGGTTGTATCTCAAAGACAAAATTCATCGATCAGATCAAAAAGGTCGATGGACTGTGAAACACTGAACATCGTTCAGTGACTAATTTTTCATCAAAGTGAGTTAGTGAGTTTGTCGCTTTTAACAATATTCCAGCAACATCACGGCGGGGGACGCCAGAAATGGGCTTCGCACATTGTCCCCATGTCCCGGGTCTTCGGCGTGACGAACCAACGCTTAAGGAAACCACTATGTTACGCTTTAGTGACTGAGTTAGTGAGTGAGTTTAGCTTTACACCGCACTCAGCAATATTCCAGCTATATGGCGGTGGTCTGTAAATAATCGAGTCTGGACCAGACAATCCAGTGACCAACAGCATCTACATCGATCTGCGCAATTGGGAACCGATGACGTATCAACCATGCCTGCGAGCCTGACCACCTGATCCCGTTAGTTGCCTCTTACGACAAGCACAATCGCCTTTTATGGCAAGCATGGGTTGCTGAAGGCCTATTCTACCCCGGACCTTCACGTGTTATGTTACGCTGTAACCACTAGGCTACCCCTGCCGCCCCTTTTCATCAAAGGTGAGTGAAATAACGTGATAGAATGTAATATAGTGAAGACCGATATAAAGCCTCGCCAAAGGTGTTCCTTTGCTGTGTATACAGCATTTCAGTTACAGTGTCAATAGCATCTAACAATTTATGCACTAAGCGTCGTATGCTACCTGATACAAATGGCCTGACCGAACACGGTATTTGTTTTTCATTCCAACGCTTGCTCAAAATGTTTTTATGAGGATTGCAATCTAATAATGCAAACCCGAAAGGCTAGACTTAAGGAATGATTTTTTCATTCCACAGTGAGCGTTTGAAGAGGTTCCTCATATGGCTCAGTTCAACATTGTATTTGGAATTAGAATGTTGGTTTGCAGTTGTTGTGCGCAGATTTCTTTACTTGTTTTTCTATTTTCTTCATAATAACTCCTGAATACTACTCTTCGCAAAAGGCACAACAACGTAAATGCAGGCTTTTGGTAGGTTTTCTGCGACCTGAATCTTTAAACCAAATGATGGGATCAGACAAGATTGTATTCTGTTTCCTCTACTGTCTTTATTATACGCGTATACTGATACTGATACTGGTGCTGATAAAACTGTAAAGTCATTATCCATACCATACACTATGTCGATGATGTCGACATTCGTGTGCATAGTGTTACTAACTTACAGATATCAGCACGCACAATAAACACAGACGGGTTAAGAAAGGCGGAAAATTGATTATTGGATTCGAAAAATTAGACTATGTCTTGTTACCTTCGCATTACGTTTATAATCTACATAAATATAATCTTTACGATATGCAAAATATAGACAAGCAGAAACCTTTGCATTTAGTATCAAGAAAAAGCATTTGCCGATTTAAAGCGATACCTGGTTATATTTGATTATCAAATTTAAGATTATCGTGCATGCGGGAATATTCACGGACCTTCAGATTTTGTAAATTAGTGCTTGTTGTGGGTTATCCTTCGCCAGTTCTATGTTCGTTCATCCTGGAGATGGACTTCAAGTGGACTTTCCCAGTTCGAGCCTTTTTACTCGGATATGGATGTTGTAAGTCCTGCTGGGTGCAATAAGGTAGCGAAGGTACTACAGTTCCCCATTATTGGTTTTATGGTATCTGCATGGCATGGCGATCTGGAGTCCATATATATCGTACTTTAAAGTATCAAGATATATCATTATGGTTTAAACGTTGATAGTGTAATTTTTATGCCGCCTTTGCCTTTCCATAATCTAACATTATGTATCATACATATACAACTTGTTTTAGTCACAATATGGGTGAAATGTGTCTATAATCCTCGCTCGATTCCTCAACATCAGAGTTATCTGACAACTACTCTTCAAAGAAAGTCGCCAACATCTTTATTGTTTCCCGAAATCGTAGAGCTACAAGTTGTTGCTAGAAGTCTCACCGTGAGAAGGCACCTTTACCCCCATTTACTTTCAAATAGGTGGGAGCTTGGTTTTTATGAATGTCAGGCATTTAAACGTAGTAATTTCGTCAGATAGCAGCCGTGACTGAGGGGATGATGTAAGTCCATGCCGGAAGCGAAAGCTGTTAGTACCCATGACTCCCAGTGTGTTGATCTTCTTCCAGCTCTTGACGATGTACGCCATTTGTATATTTAATTGCTGATAATTAATATGTCCTATTCACCTTGTTTAAAATTGCACCTGTGATAGTTTGCGTATGTTTTGTCCACATATTAAGTATCCTACACAACTCACAATATGTATGAAATATTCGCTCACTCTTTCTATACAGACGTGTATTCAATATGTATGAACACCTTCATGGTATGGCAGAAGCTGTCATTCCGTTTTAACCCATTCATTCATTCACTCACACATACCATACGTTAATACAGGCACTATATTTACAAATCAACTATTGTGGTCTGTACTAACGAAGACAACTGAATTCAGAAGTATACTCAGACCTCGTTGTATCGCGGCATTCATGGTATTTCCAAACGTATTTCCGGTTTTCCGGTCGAAACACGCCTCCTAGCGGTCATTTGCATATGTAAATCGGCTTGTTTATATTTTGGAAACAGGCGCGATGCATCGACTCCTCGTAAGTATTATTCAGGAGAAATATTAACATTAAACTCTGGAATCTTTTGGAATATGTTTCACCCCATCCATGAAATGCCTGCAATAATATTTACGTGTCGTTTATGACTCTTCCCACTTGATCTGAACTAGGTCGCCTACATCTTATTGATGCCATATAAGGTAACGGAAGTGACGTTAGGAGCTATATTAATCTACCGGTGAATACCAAAAGTTGTAATTCAAATAAGGAAACAAAATGTAAAATGATCCCTGTTCAATGAAAACGAACTTGCACACTCTAACAAAATAGATAGAGTACACCAAACTTAATGTATAACATCTAGCTGCAGACTTCACTGTCCCTCAATGTGAAAAACATCAACTGACAAACCTTTGAGTGACAATTGGTTTTATGGTTTCCTGAGACGCTGGCCTGAAACCTCGAAACCTGTCAATGTTGCAAGCTCAATATGCTCTCTGCATACATCAGAGAGTTGGCCACCCTCATGACGCTTCATGCCTTACATGGCAAGCCTGAACGTGTCCTTAAATTGGTTGAAACGGGTGTGACAACTGAACACGCACCACCCAACATCGTATGTGATGCTACAAGTCAACCACAGGCTATAACGTCATCAAGGTCCTCAACAGTAACCATCATTGGTGGAGGTAATGCGGTAGGAAATTACATCCCTGCTTCCCCTTCCCATTATGTATCCTTGGAAGTGAATGCTGAGTTATTAAAAGGTGCTCCATCAGGTCCCTCTGGTTCCATGTCAACGAGTGGCTGGTCCAACAGAAATATATTTCAGGACTATCTGACCAAACTCTTGCAGGTATTTCGGCAAATCTGTCCGGGCCCAAGACACTTGTTCTCTTTGACGGTCACAGATCACGTTTCTTTGACGCTAGTGGGACGGGAAAATGCACAACATCATTATATTCGTACTACCACCTCACCCAAGCCACATC
Organism: Haliotis asinina; assembly: GCF_037392515.1. Taxonomy (NCBI): domain Eukaryota; kingdom Metazoa; phylum Mollusca; class Gastropoda; order Lepetellida; family Haliotidae; genus Haliotis; species Haliotis asinina. The sequence continues at coordinate 55,753,635 of NC_090287.1, read as the reverse complement.
ACACAACCACTGGATGTATTTGGGCCGTTTAAGTGTATGTACAACAGATAATGCAAGATCTTTCTTCAACAGAATCCAGGAATGAAGATCACAAAGTATGAAGTTACCAAGCTCATAGCTAAACCATACTTGAAAACCCTCTCTCCAGATCGCATCACTTCAGTGACCACCAAACCGAAAAAAGAAGAGATTTGTACCACCATATCTTCTAGGAAACCTGCTCAATCAGACAAAATGAAAACTTCATGAAATCAACAAAAACAACACTCAGAAGAAAGAATTTGTTCCTCCAATAGAGAAAAAGAAACCTTCAATAGCAGTACCAAACACCTCTACTTCCAGTCCACAGCCCGGCCCATCGGCATACCATGTAGACGATTCGGACCTCAGCAGTTCTTCCAAAGCATCTGATGGCGACTCTGAAAAATTGTTGTGTTTGTGGTAAGAACGTCCTCCAGCTGTGAGGTCCCTCCCCTATCTTGGCATAGTGGTCTCAGTGTGACAAGTGTCAGCACTGGACTCATTTGTCATTTTGCACTGACATCAGTTGTGTGAGGCGTCATAGTGAATTTCTTTTTCCACATTGTGCATAAATTCTATTAAATGAACTAAATTGAACTAATTTGATGTTTGGCAAACACTCATTTTCTGTGGAATTTCACCAGAATGAATTCATAATTATGCAAACAAAAATACTGAACATTTATGCATTCATATTTTGGAAGTCTGGTGATTTCCCTGGACAACAAAATAAAAACAAACAAACAAACGAAACCAAAAATAAAATAACCCCCCCCCCCTCCCCCAAAAAAAATTAAATAAAAAATAAAAAATAAAAAAACGCTTTCCCATTGAGGTGAGTAAAGAAATTACATTTTCTTCCCTTTTTCGCCTTGCAATATAAGTTGTTTTAGTGTTTTCAGCGATACGATGGAGTTATTTGCTTTGGTAAATAAAACAGGCTTCGTTCGTCTAATGGCTCTCGCTGAAATTCTAACAAAGTTAAAATAATATTTTCTTCATAAATGTGTTGATTATATGTCATGTTAATCGGAGAACATAATGAAATAGGCATTGTAAGTTCCCAGTTTTATTTACGATTACGGCTATGCCAAGCACCGCGCTACAACGAGGTCGCAGGCTAATACCTTTGGTTCAAAAACTCAATTATTTACGATTGTCTCAAACGTCAATGAAATTAGTGTAGCTTTTAATGGCAAAGAATTTCTATACCGGTAAACCAAACCACCAGAATTTCTCGCTATCGGCTGAAAACTGTGTTAAAGGGAAACGGAAAAACAACACATTGCCAACATCTATTATAATTGAATATAAGTAATCTACAAGGGCAACATTTCCATGTTTTTTACAATTTAAACAACGTTGATGTTCTCATTGCGAAAAGGTATAAATGTTCATCCTGTCGTCTGTCTGTTTAGAAAAAGTATAACCTGTTGATCATAAAACCATTACGGTTCTTTGACTGCCATTTTCAACATGCATACATGTACTGCAGGGTATAATGAACTATGTCACCGGTTTGATGAAGCGATCAGCAGATGACAACACACACTAACGATACATCACTTTACTTTTCCCCTGTTCTTCCGCACATTATTGGACAAGAAATATGAGAGGATACAACAAAGAAGTAACATATTTCATGACAGTTGGTTATAAGCATGGTATATCGTCTTTGGCTTGAGTAAATGCCCCATATTGAGAACACATCTGAAAAATGATCCATGTCCCAGTTAAAGTATTAAACATTATGCATTATACACTCAGAAGATACGGGACTATGAGTGCACCACTATATCTGAGTGCAACGTCAGCAGCAACACCCAACGCAACCCTGTAATTCCCAAGGCTATGCGGTTCCAGAGGATGTGTGGACAGTCTTGACCTATTCCCGTGTTTTCTTCCGAAAGACTTTGATCGCACACAAACCTGTTACAATCGCTCTCGTAAGAGGACGTAGCAAGATATTGAACATCTAGACCTGCTGTGTCGTGACAAACCCACAACCTTAAAATATTTGAACACGGCATTCATTCATGACAACTGTAGTGTTGTCAACACCTCTCTGTGTTCATGCTTGTCGTAAGAGACTAGGGATCGGGAGGCCAGACTCGCTGACTTGGTTGACACATGTCATCGTTCCCAATTGTGCAGATCGATGCTCGTGTTGTTGATCACTGGATTGTCTGGTCCGGACTCGATTATTTACAGACTGCCGCCATATAGCTGGAATATTGCTGATTGCGGTGTAAAGCTCACTCACTCTCTGTGTTCACGCTGACTCAGGCTATCTTGAACTGGAGCAGGAGGAAGAAGTAGGTCATGAACAATCCACTCAGCTGAAACAGGAAAGAAAGAGTTGTATCAAGGACAACTCAGAACAGGATATTGATGGTGTAACTGAAAATGTTCTTGATTCATTACACTGTTCAGTTTGCTGACACAAGAGTGGATGTCGAAGCTTCAATGTGTTCATACCGCAGAATGGTGTTTACATGATCCATACTGTTTTTATTAAACTCCAGCAAACGTCACAGCTATGGATCTTCTTTATGCTTTTTTATGTTTTATGTTATTTACTCATGCATCAAGATGAACTTTGCAGTTGTATGCCCTGTATTGATTACATTACACTCGATTTGACTGTTTCCTGGCACACTAGATGAAGATCTTAAAGACGTAGGTAAAACGTTTCAGTTGAAATTCCTGAATTGTTCATCAGCAAAGTTTAGCACAGTCTTCCTGTGTCATGAGGCACCACTGCCCAGATGGTACCATCTTTTACATACTGCACTGCATGCACACTCGTAAGACCTGCGATAATCCATGATATCCACCCACATTCAGCCTCATATTAATAAAATACTGTTCAAATTAGAGTATGCAAAAGCCGCTCAAGGTTACAGTCTATGTAAACTTATCCTCAGTACTTTTCGTTACACTCCACTATTGAGTCTAACAAAACCTTATGGGAGGTCGCGTCAGGTAACCTTTGAGATTGACCAATCAGAATACAGCTTACCAAATCGCGAAAGTGCATTCGCATATACCTTTTGAACTTTTTATCTCGAAAAGGTTCGTATCCGAGCGATTCCGAATGCTATTTAGCATGCGCTCGCTTCCGGGTGATACGGTGTACGTACAACCATGGCAACAGTGAGTAAACACTCTATCTATGGATGAAAATTGTGTTTTTGGCAATACTCAAGGATGTTATATTGCATATTGGATGTTAATACACTGAGACTAAGTTTACTTAGACTGCTCAAGGTTATAAACCTTCTGTCAGAGTAATTCCCGACCACAAACGTGCTAGTCAGGTGGATGAGGGCAGTTGTACGATCACGATGATGTGCCATTATGGAGCCATTATGAACCATCATGAGTCATTATGAGCCGACGATACCTATAACTGTATAAGTTATACTTACAGTGAGAATGAACTCTTTAGTGATGACGAAGAAGTCAATAGCTGTAAATCCAACGGATGTGCCAGTCAACTTGGACAGGAACAGGTTAAGCTGGAAGATGAGTGATAAGTTGCTCCGTGTGTATAATTGAGATTTTCTGAATTTGATTTATTAAAACGTAACTACAATACATACACATCCTTGTTTAAAGATGGATCTGAGGATGGTAACGCAATGGGTTGTTCAACTGTCACTGGATCCAGAACAATATCTCCAAGATTACCAGACGATAGCTATATTTGTCAGGCAAATGTCATATTAATAGCGGTTATCTATCCACATATCTATATCTATGTACGTATATTCTATCTATCCATCTACACATATACATACGTATACATACACATCAATATATATCAATCTTAACTCACTCATTACCGAAAGAAATGTATGTAAATATATATATATATATATATATATATATATATATATATATATATATATATATATATATATATATATGAGAGAGAGAGAGAGAGTGAGAGTGAGTAGGTATGGATGATGGATGGATGGACAGACAGATAGGTATAAATGTAGACACGCTACCATATTTTCAGGCTATAAAAAGCTCTTGGAATATTGGAATATCCTCGATTATTCGAAATAATTGAATCATATAATGATCTTGACACTGGCCAACAGGACGCCGTCCACTGTTGAGTACCCAGCCATGCGGGAATCTCTGGTAACACGATGGCCGATTATGCTGCTAAAACAGTACTCATCAAATCTGTGACACCATTTTTAGTCCCATACTCTGATTACAAAGCTGTCATTAGATACCATATCAGTGATCTAATGCAAAAGAAGTGGGGCACTAAAGTAGGCATATATATCAATACATTACATGCAATTACACCAACTATCGTTTACACCTACTTGGGCTGTCAGTCCAGATTTGAAGAGGTCATTATATGACTACGCCGTATTAGCAACAGGAGATATACACATGAATTTCTATTGAATTCGTGGATCCTCCGTTTTGTACCGTTTGAGATGAAAAAAGCAGTCAAGCATGATCTGCTTGACTGTGTGGAGTTTTCCATAAGAAGTTTTCCATCTATCAGCTTTAACCCAAGAAACACGTTTGTTTGGCATGGCGTGCGTATTACATGATGTTGATATGCATTTGGAAACAGTCCATAAATACGAAGTTAAAAATTCAGTAATATCATCAGTATGTAATTATTCAACATACGGTAATGAGTGAGTTAAAAATTAACGTCACATCGGCAGTTTGTCAGCCATATCGTGACTAGAACAAGTTGTAAATTCACCATAAATAAATGTAAAGCATAAAACACCTGTCAATCCAACTAGAATATCACACTATTTTCGAAGTAAAACTAGCATCTATCTGTCCAACTGCATTTCAAATTCAGACAAGACAGTGTAATAATGGGCTATAGATCGCCAACAACTGAAGGCGATCACCATACTCATTCGCTAATGATACTGAATGGCTGCCATTAGAAGTGCGGATTCTACCCTATCGATGACACACGTAAAAACATAGCCAAAGAAAGCAAGTACTTTGGAAAAAAGCCATGGGGATATATTGTACAAAAGATGAAATGGCATCAGATATTGTCTTGACATCTGGTGTCAGATATGACAGCCCTCTGCTATTATAAAAGCTCTTGTAGACGCATACTAAATCTTGGTAACTAAATGATAACGTACCTGCCCCAGCTGCTCAACAGTAACATCTTGTGTTCCGATACTGAATATGTCATCCAAAAGGGAATGGGCCTGAAAATAGAACTTTCACGTGTAAGAACAACCTGACACTTCAGTGACTACCACGACCGTGACTGAGCCTTGCAACTTGACTTGGTTCAGTTGTTGGCGATGTATAGCCTCTTTGTATATTGCGTCGTCCCTTATAGCTAAAATGTTTTACATTTCATTACTAGTTTTACATGTATATCTGTGATATTCTAGTTATTTTCATGTCCTTCCTTCGTTGGCAGGATTGTATATCACTCATTATTGTTATTCTATACATTGTTTTAGTCACGATATGGCTGAAATATTGCCAAAGTGACTTCAAATTTTACCTCACTCACTGTATTTCAATAGTGTGTGTGTGTGTGTGTGTGTGTGTGTGTGTGTGTGTGTGTGTGTGTGTGTGTGTGTGTGTGTGTGTGTGTGTGAGAGAGAGAGAGAGAGATACACAGTTTACCAACATCTCTAGACCATCTATGGATAGGTCTTCTAACATGTGAGTTGTGGCCGGAGAGGACAGCGCGATGCATTCAGCAATTCAAGGCATACATTTTGTTTTCTGTTGGCGGCGGAACAAATGATTCTGTAAAAAAGTTTCTAACACATTCCACAATATAAAAAATATAACTTGATAACAGTGATTTTTGAGAACACTTACTGTATAATGAGCGGCTTATCACTAATTCAGGGATACACATACTCGTAACACTACCTCTAACCCTGAACAGATAGGGATAAAGTGCAGCACGAAACAAAACATTCAAGGAACATCTGTAGCATAACACGTTCCAGAACGTCATGCAAAGTCTCTATTTAAGATAGAAGCCATCCATTTTGGCACCCAAGTACCACACTTGGTATGTTCAGAGAAAATGATTAAGTGCGACAGTTCACTATCACTAACTGCACTCATGAAATTCACCTTATAGCAAGCACAATTGCATCAGCATTCCACTGCCGTGACATGTTCAAAACCTGGCAACTCATTGTGGTGCATGATAGAATCGACGAAGCTATCATTATCGAGTAAACAGAGACCTATATGGTTGGCTCAATAAATCCCATTGATCGTTTCAAGTTGGTTTCGGAAGAGGCTTTGATGAAAATATATGATGCTTTGACTTTTGTGATCAAAGGTAATGTCTCACAACAACTGGACCTAGTAAACCGGGGATTACTAAAGATGTCAAAGGCCCAAGGACAAAGACTTCCCGAACATAGAAACCACGTTGTCAAAGTCTGATTGACAAAACTTGTTGACAAAACAAGAAATATACACAAAGTGAATGTTAACATATGCCAACCATCATCTTGCTTGAGACTCAAACACACTGAATTTCAGCACTATAGTAGAGTTGGACCTAAATGAACACTCAACCCGAAAACACCGTTCACCCAACCACTGGATTTCCCCCCCCCCCCCCCCCCCCCCCACACACACACACACACCCATCTATCAAATAATACTGTGGCCGGACCCATTGCAACTGAAAATGATATGTCACTTACTGCATCGTGAACACCGGAGCTGCACATTGCTGACACAAGGGTGCACACAACACTACCTCCAAGCCAGAACACATTAACGGCGATGACGAAAATATCCAGTGGTCCGTTGATTATTTGGTAGGAAACAAAACAGGCAAGAAATATGTCAAGTAGGAAACGCACTCCTAGAAGCCATTTGAAGCTTCTATTTACGATGTCCACAGCCTGGCACAGTTGGGTGTAGTGAAATCTGAGTTCTGGCAGTTGATGGGGAAAGTGTCCATCAGCTTCCTCGATCCTCTTTGATATGACATTTCCTAACTGTAAGAACTGTGCTCGAATGACACGAGCAATAATGCCAATAAAAACAATCGGAAAAAGCCAGACACCAGATTGAAACACGTGCATGACTATGTTGAAGATGATCACCCACTGCGACTCTGGGAATGGTCTTGCAAAAACTTTGATGTAAACCGGTGATATGGGTAAATTGCAAAACGTGATGATACAGAGAGCAACAACGTTGAAAGTAACGAGAATCCAGCCAGTTGCTGTACCAATTTTCAAATAGCGTGCTGGAAATTTTGAACCACAGCCCATGTTGTCTTTTGATGGACACTGGAACACAGAATCCCAGTGCCTGTAGAAGGAACGAAGGTGTGTAATCTTCTGACATGAAGCGATTATAATAGAAGCGCAAAGAGCACAAAGCAATACCCATGTCGTTAAAATAATCCGTAGTGGCAAACCTTCATCAAGAGGGAACACCCCAACTGCACATCGGCCAAAGTTGAACCACAGTAAAAGGAGAACGGTGTAACAGTACAGATGGTTGACGGAGTGCCACCTTCCTGGTGGGTTGGCCTTGAAGGTATATGCTTCTGATGGTTCCACTTTGTTTTTCGCTTGTGTAGGATCGAAGTAAATCCCCAATATTTTCATTGACACTAAAAGCGGTTTCAGTCCATCCTCAATGGATGGGAAGGGGTCTTTTTCCATTTCCTTTTTCCGACTAGTTTGCGTAACATTTCCTCTGTTCATCTTTGATTTCCAGTCACGCCAGGTATGTTCCGATTAGAAGCGGAAATGCGACTCTTCCATGTAATCAGTATTCACTTCATCAATGCCCCTTAGTTTAACCAACCTGCAAGCGTTATTGCTATCAGCTAAACACGCCAGCAGTACAGTTAGGTCTCTTTTATTAATGTGGCTCCGTCAACCTGACAAGGTAGGGGTATTCAGTATCCATTGTTGGAGTTATATCCCTCGTCCATTATCAGAAATGCGACCAAGTGTATAACAAATCGAAGCCCAACAAGCAATACACCTGGGGACTACTTCAGTCAGCTTCGATCCCCATTAAGTCAACATTGACCGTTCTTCATAGGATATTGTCCCAGGTTATTATTGTCTAGGTATGCATTTACGACTGGGCCACCCTTCTAATACACCAACAATATTATTTGTTACAATCAATGCTGGATTCTAAATAGATGAGACTCATTCTGTTATTTTAAATGTATCCGTTGACATGTGACAACATTTATGTTCATCGCCCGAATTACCGTTTCCATTACATTGCAACATAAAAGCCACAATTATCTCTCTCGAATTATTGATGCATTGTCCATACAATTACGATATTTGTGTGCTTGAAGTGCTGGGGACTCATTTTAACAACTGGTGATTCCTTTCTAGAAGAATGGCACGTGGTTGTACTGATATTTTACCTTTTGATACACGACCCGCGAAGGCCCGGGGTAGAATAGGCCTTCAGCAACCCGTGCTTGCCATAAAAGGCGACCATGCATGTCGTAAGACCATGCTTGTCGACTAACGGGATCGGGTGGTCAAGCTCGCTGACTTTGTTGAGTCATGTCATCGGTTCCTAATTACGCAGATCGATGCTCATGCTGTTGATCACTGTATTGTCTGGTGCAGACTCAATTATTTGCAGAGTGCCGCAGTATAGCTGGAATATTGCTGAGTGCGGCGTAAAACTAAAGTCAATCACTTGCCTTCTGATATGCACTGGCATATTCAAGTGTGTAATAGTTATACACAGGAGATAAATAGGTTAAATATGTTTGTAGTCTGTGTCTATCCAGTTTTTACCATATGAACTACAGGGTACCAGCAAACAAAGACCAGCTCACTGTTGATCATAGGGACTTGCAGTACTTCGGACTCCTGCAAGAGTTCCCAGCAGGATTGGAGACATCGGTTTGGTTACTGATAGTTGTAAAACAAGCTCGCCCAAAATTTAAACATGTCAAAATATAAGAAATAAATGTACAATGTGTACAATGCCACGTGGCCCAAAGTACAATTGATTGTGAGGTGTAACACGTGACAGGAATAATATATATGCATCTTTGTGACAAGGAAAACACATGTAGCATGAATATGTAACACAAGTTATAGTTTGTCTTCTTTTTTGCATTGATAACAGAGACACTTTTGTAATTGATACTATGTAAATAAAATGTTCGGATACAAATAATACATGGTACAACATGTACAACTCATAGATTACAACTTGTGCATACACCAACGTTTTAATTAGAACCTGTTTTGCCTCAATAGATTTACTTTAAACGAATGCCAAACAATTGAGAATTTACTGAATACACGAATCAGGGTCTTGTCAATTAGGACCCATGAAGGTCCGGGGTAGAATAGGTCTTCAGCAAACCCATGCTTGTCGTAAAAGGCGACTATGCTCATGATGTTGATCACTGGATTGTCTGGTGCAGACTCGATTATTTACAGACTGCCCAATATAGCTGGAATATTGCGGCGTAAAACTAAGCTCACTCACTCACTCTCGTCACTTAGTGCATAGTACAGTCTGTGATAATGATTTGAATTTGCCTTATTTGATGCATATTTGCCAATAATTTGAAGTATGTAATTTGTACCTTTACTGTGCATTCATAATGTCTAGTCGTTCAGATTTCTGAACCATGTAGTAATACAGGCATGATCATTTTTAGAAGCAACTATGAAAGATCACATTGCACATGGGGATACGTGTAGGATAAAAGACGTCTCCGAAAAAAACGATTTCCTTCCCCTGAAGTTTTACATACTCAACCAAAACCAATAAGTCTTTTATCAAACTTATAAACCGTCAAAGACAACAGAAATTACTCAAAAAGCTCTGAAAATTCAACCACATACAGTCTGAAACGATTACACTGTGGTATAATGAAGATCATCGGGATAAACACCCGCGGTAAAATGAAGAGCATTGGGATCACGTGAATCTGCACGTGCAGCAAGCCGTGTCATGCTCAACATCCGGGTACCTTGACCGCATGGTCTCATCAGTTGACTGAAAGATACGGTAGAGAACATGTCTGACAACGAACCGTTTCTGACACAGTCTATCTTCCGAGGAGATACTGACAGTGATGAAGAAGAAAACTTTTCGTTTCGCCGAAGCTCTTACTGAAGATGACAACGAAAAAGTGATGCTTTGCGTACCTAAAGAAACTGAATACAAAAACGACTGGGTGTTCTCTGTGTTCAGTCGCTGGCAGAAGGAGCCCTGTATCCTCATGAAGGATAATTAAATGCCCTTTCATCTGGATATCTGAAAACTAACTTTGTGGATAAGAACACACTGGTTAAGTTAATGAATTTAAAAAAAATAGAAATTTTACAAATACCATTAATGTACGTCCGATGTGTTTTGCAGGAATAAATCGTCAGTTATGTAATGGCAAATACCTTTTCTCCAGGTCATAGGAGCACTGTTGTGCGAGCCTACAAAAGAAGCAATGACACCAGGAAGGCCAGTCAATAACCAAAATTAGAAACGTGCACGGTGTTGGTATATCACAAAGGGGAAAGTGGAAATGTATTATGTGAAAAGAGGGGTACGGGGTCTTTCTACATGCACCAAGACCTCGTCTTTGTATCGTAACCTTTACACGCCTTTTATGGCAAGCATGGGTTGCTGATGGCCTATTATACGCCGGACCTTCACAGGTCCATCATATATGTAAGTGTTACTTGGTTCATATCCTTCTACCATCAGTGGCAGCCGGAACTTAAGTCCACACATTCAACGTCTACTGAAGCACTCTCACCGCTAACTTTATACATAAGACAATGCACACAATGCCTGAATGAATCAGGCATTGACTGTTTATTTCAGTTATTGCACACATTCCCTGATTGTAGACATTGACTGTAACATCATACTTCACCGTACATATTCCAGAGTATGAACATCCATGAAAACTGTTACCGATAGAGATGACAGACTGAAGCTATTCGTGATATGACTTACCCATGTAATTACCTTAATAAATATCAGAAGATATTATACCCATTTACACGACTTGAAATGCTTGAAAGACTCTTTTGAGTGATCCAGAATATAGGATGTTCTCCGTACATTTTCCTTAGTATATACATCAATGACTAATAGTACAGATGACATTAAAACCAGCAGATAATTTGTAAACACGGGTCAGTTCATACATCCAGCTTAAATGATACTTCTTGTCCCAAAATGACATGACTTCAATACTGTTTCTGCAATCAGTGTGCTTCACAGAGTACCTTACTGAATGTTGAGTATATAAAACTTTTACAAGAAGCTGCGCTGGAAATACATGCCTTACGTCATATATGATACATTTGGGGCGATGTCCTATGAATTTATGATGACAATGTTCACAATCAACGTTTGTATGTTGATGTTTAACATGATCACATATTGCTCAGAAGATAAACAACACCACGTACTTATTGCATTTTGCTATGTGTTGATTATCTGAAATGTCTTAGGTAAACATTCTATACAGCAGGACAATGATACATGCGTTGACAACATATTACAATCCTGAAATCAACCATAGCTGATTATTAGTATTAAGTATAATTCGTACCTTATATCATCGCATATGATATTCACCTTTGGGCAAGGTATCATGACACTCATCCTTTTACCCACAACACACACAGGAGCAGTAGATCTGGATTTACGCGTGCGAAACACGTGTATTATGTGCAGCATGGCCTAGAATTACGCAACACGTAGCACATTACAGCGATACAAGACTTGTGTACGCTGTCGGTGAAATTAAATTAACATAATTCATCAACAACAAAACCCAGCTCATGATCACGTGCTATATAACAAAAAAAATATATAAATACCTTTATGGTTAATGTTTGGATGCACCTTATAAATAAGGCTAATTGTTGTGATCCTGACTCCGACATCTTTTGTCTAAGATAATGGTTACAATCTCATTGTTTTAAGCTTTTCTTCCCCCTTGTTGCTTTCCTAACATAATTTCAGTTGGTTTTTTTCTCTAAAAGCATGTTTTGTTTACCAGATGATAACGCTTGTCAGCAGCTGTACATGAAAACTTTGATCCTCACTTCTTACCACACCGTTTGTTGCTATTATGATTTACGTTCTGTTGATGTTTAGAAGTTGATGTTGATACTGCTCAGTATGGACAAGGGATGGGTATTATTGCAAGATTCATATCCTACAATAATTATTTAAAGTCAATGAGATATATGAACTTATCTAAATCTTGGTTTCTGTACAACAGTTCTACCTCTCTCTTGATCTTGTTCCTCAGTCTACTGCTGTGCTGTGGCGATGTTCACCCAAATCCTGGACCAATATTTACCAGCGATTTGAAGGTTATTCATTTAAATGTAAGAAGTTTGGAAGATAAAATTGATGTTATAGAAGCTGAATTTGAATCTTACGACATTATATGCATAACTGAAACTTGGATACATCCCGGTGTAAGTAATGACGATATCTCCACCTCAGGTGTCCACTATTTAGGAAGGATAGAGCATCCCGCGGTGGTGGTGTCGCAATTTATGTAAAAAGCAGTCTTTGTTACACATGAATAACTTAGATCTACGTTACCTGGAAGCTTCCTGGGTGCAGATGCGATGTAAAACTCGTTCTTTCCTCTTAGGAACATTCTACAGGGCTGAGACCCGTGAAGGTCCGGGGTACAATAGGCCTTCTGCAACCCATGCATGCTTTAAAAGGTGACTATGCTTGTCGTAAGAGGCGGTTAACGGGATCAGGTTGTCACATGACACATGTCATCGGTTCCTAATTGCGCTGATCGATGCTCATGCTGTTGATCACTGGCTTGTCTGGTCCAGACTCAATTATTTACAGACCGCCAGCATATAGCTGGAATATTGCTGAGTGTGGCGTAAAAGCCAGCTCCCTCACTCACTCTACAGGCCTCATAAAAGTGAGGTATACTAGAATATTATGGACAAATCGATTGGACTAAAAATAAACACGATTATTGTAGGAGATTTTAAGATTAGTTTACTTGGTGAAAACAGACAAAAATAGATTATTTACAAGCAGTATATGGACATAAAATTACTGAACCAACGCGAATAACGTCAAACTGTAGCAGCTTGACTGATCTGATATTTGTTTCTTGTACTAAAGACCTACGAAACTGGAGTCCTGGACCCAGTCTGTAGTGACCACTGTCCAATTTTCCTACATATTAGTTACTCAAAACCTGAGGGATATAATTATGAAGGAAATGTTTATGATTATTCACTTGCCGATAATTATGGCATTAATGATAGCATTTCAAATATCGATTGTGAGACTTTATTTAATATAGACGACCCAGGTGTTATTGTTGAAGATATCACATGTAATTTAAATAAAATATGTGACTTGCATATACCTAATAAAGTTGTTACCACTGGAAACCGTGACTCGCCGTGGATGAATGGCAATATGTGTAAGTTGATTCGGAAACGAAACCGCCAACATAAACGAGCTAAAAATAGAAATCGCCCGCAGGATTGGGCAAAGTTTAGGCTTTCAAGAAACAGATCAATTACAGCCATTAGAGATGCTAAGAAAGATTATGTATCGAAAATAGATAAGCAAATAAACACTTCTCGTGACACTAAAATATGGTGGTCTTTAGTTAAAAACTTTCTTAAGAACAAAAACAGAGTTGATGACTTTCCTCCTATTTTTGTGAATGACATTGTTTACGAAGATACAAGTGATAGCACAAACGTTCTAAATGACTTTTTCACAGAACAGTTTGCAGTACCCAAACCAAACAATGAGCTACCACCAGTAGATTTACTAAACAATGAACTCCATAACACATATTGAACTCACTGTGAAAGAAGTATATGATATTCTTTTGTCCGTGGACACCTCAAAAGCTACTGGACCTGGTAGTATCTCAAACAGATTTCTTGAATTATCAGCCGATTCACTATCGCCTATTCTTACGCAGTTATTCAACATTTCTCTCGAGCGGTCTATCTTTCCAAGTACAAGGAAAGAAGCGTCCGTAACACCAATTCACAAAAAGGCAGTGTGAATGAATGCACCAACGACCGCCCCGTTGCTCTGACTAGTTGTGTTGCTCAAGTCATGTGTTTCTAACATGTACAATCTGATTTTATACCAGGGGATTGTACCTCAGATCAGCTCAGATACATTTATAGCTTTATTTCAAGAGCCTTAGACAATGGAAAGGAAATTAGAGCAGTTTTTGTGACGTAAGTATGGCATCAATGCATTCTCCATACTCTTAAATACGAGTATGGTATTCAGGAAAATCTTCTACTCTTCTATTCAGAAAAATTGTTTTATTCGTTGACAACTGCCCGGCGCATCCACACGTGTCAAAACCTGCGAATGCTGAATTTGTGTTTCTGCCGCCGAACACGACATCAAAGATTCAGCCTGTGGACGGGGCATCGTTGCTAACTTGAAACAGCTCTACCGATGCCAAGTAATGGAAGGCATGCTGACAGCATTTGATAACAAACAACATGAAACCACCATCCTGACAGCCATCGAGATGGTCCACAGAGCATGGCATCAAGTGACAGGATCGTGTATCCGGAACTGTTTCCAGAAAGGTGGCTTTGTGATTAGTGATGCACCTGTGGCTGTCGACACTGATGATGAAAATGATAATGTGCCACTGTCTGACTTGAAGAAAAATATGTGGAGTGAACTGAAAAAGGTGTCTGACATTTCCAGCAATGTTACCCTTGAAGACTTTATCTCAGCAGACAATGATATTGTCATTACAGAACGCCCCTCTGATGACGACATTGTGAAGGCAGTATCCGATCAGCGCAATGGAATCTCCCGAGCTGATTCGGAATGTGACGATGATGAAACGAACAGTGATGAACCGGACCAGGCCCTCCTTCATTTGCTGATGCCAATATGGCGCTTCAAACATTGAAGAACTTTCTGTTTCGTTTGATTCGTTAGTGGATTTGAACGAGGCGGTGACATGCATGCAGACGTCCAAGCGTGGACAAAGCAAGATAACTGGCTTTGCAGTGAAATGTATGTAATTGTCATATGAATGAATGAATGAATGCATGAATAAACTGAGTACATCGTAGCTGTATCGTTTTTGTTGTTCTTTCGATGGATTTTCGTGAATAACGAACTACGGATATAACGAACTAATTTCAGTGGTCCACCATATGTGGTGCTGTTCGGGGCACCAGTCATGACAAAATATGAAAAGAAACAAATAGTAAACCCCTAAGTGATATAATATCTTTAAATTAACAACCATGTATAAGGTGACAAACAATTTTGCACCTGATTACCTGTGTGGCCTTCTACCTCCAACAGTTTCAGAGTCCAGTCGTTATAAATTATGGAATTGCAGTAAAATACCAAAGTGCAAAACATCTGCTTATGGAAACTCTTTTCTTCCTGATACTATAAACATGTGAAAAGTATATTAATACAGTCAAACCTCGTTTATCCGAACATTTTGGTTTTTTATTGAATTGTTCGGATATACGAATCATTCGGATGTCTGAATCAGGACCTAGGCGGTCGGCTACACGTGAAAACAATACAACATAGAAGCATAACTATATTGTACACATGTACATTCTTTATTCAACATAACATCTTGCATAGCATAACATAACATAAATTACATTGGCTTGAAAAAGTCTTTGATTGATGATTGTTGGCGGGCAAGAAATCGATAGTAACATTAGTCAGTTGAAGATTCTTGAAGTTGTGACTTGCCACATTGTCAAGAAGCAATGTCACCCGCCTTCCACGTGATCTCATCTGTCGGTCAAAAAACAGCAGCCAATCACGAAAGTGATCTGCTGCCATCCACGCCTTAGAGTTGTGGATGTATCTGGCATAGATCTCGGGATTGAAACCCCTGTCAAAACATCTCGAGCGACGGGATTTGCCATTAACAAAAGGTTTGATTTTTACGAATGAGCCATCCTCTTGAATAGGAGAAGTCGGAAATTTGCAGATTGGCACCAATTTGTGTTACTTTTTCTGTTAACATATCATCACTTAGCCATAAAGTGTATCCTCGAGTTTTCTTCGATCATTCAATCATTCGATCATTCTTGGTAACGGTCGCAACTGCGAAGGTTTGCTCGAAGTGCGACTCAGATTTGGTCGAAATCATACAGACAAATTTATAGATCCGAAACATTTAAAAAATGTCTGCAGAAACTCCTTCTACCTCTTTCAGGGAACCTCTTCACGGTTTGTTTTGCTAAGTTTAATCGGTTATATAATTTAAAAAGCGAATGTGTGTTATGAGTCAAGATAAAGAACTCATATTTGGTTGACATTTGATATATACATGCTCATAATTATCGTTTCGGGGATTACAGCCAATTATCACCCCTACAGTCAAACACATCATCTAGAACAAACATTTATAATGTTTCCGAACCCTCTTCACCACCCAGTAATGAACACCCTTTGAGGCTTCTCAAGCGACTGTCGCAGAACCACATCTATCGAGCGAAGGACATTTTGTGTCACAGATCATTCAAAAGTAAGAGTATGTTAGATGAAAAGAAAATTTTATTAGTGAGTAAAAAGCTTTCTTCATCACGTCACATTTACTGTTCCGCCGGATTATGTCTTGGTACTTTAGAAACAATATGTTCATCGGTAGTCCATTTGGTTTCATTTTATTTATATACCCATCGAAATGCTGGCTACATGTATACTGTGAGCTCCAGAACCCGGTTCCTTTTGTGTATCATTTTACCCATCGGTTCTAGCTGTTTATATTTGTGTGTGTGTGTGTGTGTGCGTGCGTGCGTGCGTGCGTGTGCGTGTGCGTGCGATATATAGATGTAGCTGGAACAGCGTTGAATAACAAACATAACCACAAGTATGAAAAATAATATATCTACAAATGCTCATGAGTTAGTCAGACATTTCACTAGATGTGTTTTCTGCTTTTCTCCGAGATTTCTTATGATGGGGAACGGAATTTGTCGCTATTATTTAATATGGTTCATTAGCTTGGGAAATTTATTTTCTGTCTTTCAAACACATCCAAATAATATTTTGACAAACAGAACGGAAAGAGTGCTAACGATATTTAACACCGTAATTCGTACGTGAAAGGAGTTTAAATAACACACCAATACTACCTGATACCAAGCAGGTTGCTCACCTGTGTCACCGAGATCTTTAGCACTTTAGATCTGTGTGTGTGTGTGTGTGTGTGTGTGTGTGTGTGTGTGTGTGTGTGTGTGTATTATTCATAATATTGGAACGAGTTCTTGGTTTTAGGTTGGCACCGGAAGTTTCGTACCGGAAGTAATTTGGATCCATTTCGCATATCGGAAAAAGGTGCACGGGACCGAGTTAAAAACCGGAAGTAGAACCTCACGAGACTATCAGGGCCTGCTACCCGGAACCTGTTGTGAGATTCAAAATAAGCCCACATAAAGTTGAAAATTCACCCACTTCTACTCCAAACTGTCACTATGTATTTGGAATTGTGTCTGGAATTGTACAGCGTTTGATTATGACATGTACTCACAGCATGAAAAAACGTCCCCTTTAAGCGACAAAACTTTAATCACAAGATTGAAAATCCTGACTTAGCAAGCAATAGACAGCTTTTTGTGACTGATGCTTGGGAGTGGAAGTCTCAAAGTTGACTGATCGATATGTACCTTTATTAGTGAGTGAGTTAAAATTCACTCAGTCACATCGGCATTAGTACAGCCATATCGCGACTAAGAACGTTATATCTTTATGAATGAATAAAAACAAACATACTTATACTATACTTACCTGTCTGCAAAATATGTAGTTATCACAGTTATAAATGTAAAACTAGTATGAAAATCTAAAACGTACTATGACAGTAGAATATGGAAACAGGCTATAGACTGATATCAACTCGAGGTAGATCGCCATACCTGGGGCCATGAATACCTACAGGGTCTTTGCGTGTACCTGCATGGACACCAGCTGAACTTACACCATCACTTCAGATGTAAGAGACCCGTGAAGATCCCGGGGTAGAATTGGCCTTCAGCAACCCGTGCTTGCCATAAAAGGCGACTAACGGGATCGGGTGGTCAAGCTCGCTGACTTGGTTGACACACGTCATCGGTTCCCAATTGCGCAGATCGATGCTCATGTTGTTGGTCACAGGATTGTCTGGTCCAGACTCGATTATTTACAGACGCCGCCATATAGCTGGAATATTGCTGAGTGAGGCGTAAAACTAAACTCACTCACTAAGATGTACGAAATTTTGAAAATCTACGCCTTAGATTAAATTAACACATATTGCAGTTAAGAATAATGCATGTGTATGTGTAAAACAGAATTTTTCATACGATACTGACTTTTCCTTTAGCATTTCTAGATTAACTAAGATCCGCCAATGATATTACTGAGACATCCTGCTTGTAAAGCAGGTAAGTCACTTTTTCCTATCTTTAACAGGTGTTCACGACAAATAGTGTCCGAGTGTGCAACAAATAGGACAGGGATGGGCGTTTCGAGAAACGTTTGCTATTGCTTCTCACCTCGCATTGGCACCCGTGGCGAGCCACCTCCTCGTGGTGGGTGCTGGGTAATGCTAAGAGCTCGCCGACACCCCCGTAGTGGACCCGGGGGGATATTTGGTCCACCAACCCGTTTGCCGTGGGTTGCGGCCCTGAGTCGGTGGAGGAAGGGATCCTGGTGGTTGAGGGCAATAGGAGCTTGCAACCCTGTTCCTGTTGCTCAATACACCACTTTGGCCCTGACTTCGCCTAGACGGGTGGTCGAATGGGCCCGGTTCGACCAATCGGCTGGTCATGCCAAGCCCTGTGCATGGATTATACTTGTATTTATCATTGCACAAATATCATTTGGAATTGGTGTACTTTGGTCTTGGCTTTATTGTGTAAAATATTTGTAATTTGAAATATGTTGTTCTGAACTTTGGGCACCCGTGGCGAGCCACCTCCTCGTGGTGGGTGCTGGGTAACGCCAAGAGCTCGCCGACACCCCCGTAGTGGACCCGGGGGGATATTTGGTCCACCAACCCGTTTGCCGTGGGTTGCGTCCCGTGTCGGTGGAGGACGGGATCCTGGTGGTTGAGGGCACTGGGGCTTTTAACTGCGTTCCATTGCCCAACACACCACTTTGGCCCTTACTTCACCTAGACGGGTGGTCGAATGGGCCCGGTTCGACCAATCGGCTGGTCATGCCAAGCCCTGTGCATGGAGTATATATATCATTGCACAAATTTTATTTGGTTTTTTACTTTCGGTCTTGGCCTATTTGTTCATTGAGCTTTTCGAATTTTAAAATGCATTTTTGAAGTTCTAAATTTTTGCCTAGAGTCTTATGTCCAGAAGGCGGTGGCTCATGGGCCAATCTGGTAGACTAATTATTTCTAATTCTTCTGCTGGAGTATATCATCCGGGTATCCTTGGTGCTGTAAGGTGGAGGCCCGCTTACTTTAGCATTGTCCTTGTGATACTCCGTGGTGGGTGGGGAGCTCGGATGATGAACCGTATTACACTAACCATGGCTTATGAAACTCCAACCAAAAAAACAAAACGTCCACTTGATATTGACCCTGTTGATACTGACCATAGACCGTCTACATCGATTGAGTATTGGCCACGTTTCATTGTGATTGAGACTCCTGATAAGACACCTTTGAAGTTGAACCCCTTTGCTGTATCCAAAGGTATTCAAGGCATTGCTGGGGATGTGAAGAACATCAGACGCTTACGTTCGGGTGCCCTGCTAGTCGAGTGTGGGAAAAAGCAGCAAGCAACAAATCTGATGAATATTAAATCTTTCGTGGGCATTCCCGTCTCGGTTTCTGCACACAAAACCTTGAATACAAGTAAAGGTATCGTGAGAGATAGAGATCGATTGTTTGATGACATGTCGGAACTTGATATAGGATCTGAAATGAAGGATCAAGGTGTTCTATATGTCAAGCGCTTTTCAACTCGCAGAAACAATGAAACCGTCAAAACAAATACGTATCTGTTTACTTTCTCATGTCCAAATGCTCCAAAATCAGTGAAGGCAGGCTACTGCAACATACAAGTTGATACCTACATCCCCAACCCGCTCAGGTGTTTTAAATGCCAGAAATATGGACACGGTGTATCTACCTGCACATTGTCTGTTGTGTGTGCTCACTGTGGTGAGAAGACACACACAACAGAAGATTGTGACAGCGATTATAAAAAATGCACCAATTGCGCAGGCGGCCATTCGTCCTTTTCTAAACAGTGTCCTATTTGGAAAGAGCAAATGGAGATCAATAAAATAAAATTTACACAAAATATCTCTTTTGCGGAGGCCAAAAAACTGGTAAAGACATCTGATCTTACAGAAAGTTATGCAACAGTAGCAAAAACATCATCGGTTTCTAGCTCTAAAACAACATCAACCACAGGCTGCCAAACTACCTTGACTTGGGTAAATTGCGATTCTCCACAGCATTTGTACCCTGCTATATCATCACAGACTGAGGAATCACTTCCTAGTACCTCAAGGTCTTATGATCACAAATCATCATCTCAGTCACACTCAAAGTCTCAATCGACATCTGATAGTCAGCAAACGGTGAAAAGTAAACCGAAGCCAAAGCCTGATGCTTCAAAACATCAAAGTGGTAGAACTCCTAAAGGGTCACAGAACAAAATTCAATTGTTCAATAAATACGGATCTCTTGAAGACATGGACGTTTCTGAAAACGTCCATTCTAGGGCACATAGCTTGTCGCCCTCTAAAAGAGTGCGGGGTAGATCCCCAATAAATCCCCCCAAAAGATAGTTTATTCCAATAATATTGTACAGTGGAACTGCAGAGGATTGAGGACTAATTTACACGAATTACAGCTATTAGTCCAAGATTTTACACCTTCAGCGTTATGTCTCCAAGAGACATATTTAAAACAAACAGATACATTTGACCTTCGTCACTTTAATACATATCATTGTTTTTCACCTCCGGGTGATAGAGCCACTGGCGGAGCATCCATTCTAGTCAGACAAAACGTTATACAAAGCCCCGTTTCACTTAATACTAATATGCAGGCTGTTGCTGTGAGAATTACTTTACATGTAGCATTTACGCTATGCTCCCTCTATATTTCGCCATCTTCGACATTTGCCAAAACTGATCTTCAAGCTCTATATGACCAACTCCCGAAGCCCTGTATTATAATGGGAGACTTAAATGGGCACAACCCACTCTGGGGTAGTGTAAATATAAACACTAAAGGGAAATTGTTGGAGGACTTTTGTTCTGACAATGATTTGTGTATTTATAATGATGGTTCCAACACATATTTACATCCTGGTACAGGGACTTATTCTGCTCTCGACTTGTCAATTACAAATTCAGAACTATTAAATGAATTCGAATGGTCAGTCCACGATGACCTCTGTGGAAGTGACCATTTTCCTACTATATTAAAAGCTGTAACTCCATCTGATGTTCCTCCATCATCAAGACGGAATTTTAAAAAGGCTAACTGGGCTTTATATGAAACACTGTGTGCTGAAAAACTTAAACCCGAACGTTTTATTGACTTTCCTGATGCTATTAAATGTTTTTCTGAGGAACTGAATTCCATAGCTGATGAGTGTATACCAAAGTCCTCTGCAGTTCCACATATTCGAAAACCATGGTTCAGCGATGAATGCAAACAAGCTAGGAAGGCAAGGAAAAAAGCAGAACATTATTTCCGTCGCCATCCTATGGTGCATAATTTAAATAAATTAAAAATTTTAAATGCTAAAGCACGGCGTACATTAAACAGAATAAACGCCAATCTTGGCAAAATTATGTATCCAAAATAAATTCACGGACACCCATGTCCAAGGTATGGAACATGGTCCAGAAAATTAAAGGTAAGGGTACTAAATCTACAGTCCATCATCTTAAACATGGAGATCAGTTACTTAGGGATAAATCAGATATTGCGAATAAACTGGGTGAAACCCTCGCTAAACACTCTTCCTCTTCTAATTATTTACCTAAATTCCAGCAATATCAAAAACAAGAAGAAAAGAAAACTATTAATTTCAATTCAGATAATGGGGAAGATTATAATGAAACATTTTCTATTCATGAACTCCATACTGCTCTTGATCAAGCTCATGACACTGCTACAGGAGCTGATAACATACATTATCAACTCCTGAAGCATTTACCAGAATTCTGTTTAGAGACGCTCTTATCAATATTTGATGATATTTGGACATCCGGGAAATTTCCTTCTTCGTGGCGTGATGCTATAGTGGTACCAATACCTAAACCTGGACGTGATCATACGGATCCATCCAATTATCGTCCGATTTCATTAACCAGCTGTGTTTGCAAGACCATGGAACGCATGATAAATAATCGACTTGTTTGGTACTTGGAAACAAATAACCTTATCACAGATATACAATGTGGTTTCCGGAAAAACAGAAGTACCGTCGATCACTTAGTGCGTTTAGAATCATTTGTGAAAAACGCGCTGATTAATAAGCAACATGCTGTGTCTATCTTTTTTGATCTTGAGAAGGCATATGACACAACCTGGAGGTATGGCATTCTGAGAGATCTACATGATTTCGGTTTGCGTGGTCGTTTGCCTCATTTCATAGGCAAATTTTTAAATAACCGACAATTTCAAGTCCGCGTGGGTTCTACCCTGTCTGATCATTACAATCAGGATCAGGGTGTTCCACAAGGCAGTATTTTGTCAGTCACACTTTTTAGTATAAAGATCAACAGTTTATCAAAAGTTTTAAACGATTCCATTGATGGATCCTTATTTGTGGATGATTTTAATATTTCTTGTCGTGGTAAAAATATGCATACCATAGAGCGGCAGTTGCAGTTATGTTTAAACAAAATAAATAAATGGTGTCTTGAAAACGGCTTTAAATTTTCTAAATCGAAAACTAATTGCATACATTTTTGTCGTAAGTACAAACCACATAAAGACCCTGAACTATCTCTAGATGGCACTCCCATTAAAGTTGTCAAGGAAGCCAAGTTCTTGGGATTAATTTTTGACTCACACCTTACGTTTCTGCCTCATATTAAATCTCTGAAAACTAAATGCCTGAAAGCACTTGATTTGTTGAAAGTGGTATCAAATTCTAAATGGGGAGGTGATCAAGCTACCCTTCTCCATCTATATCGATCACTTGTCCGTTCTAAACTTGATTATGGCTCCATCGTATATGGTGGAGCCTGCAACAGCAACTTAAAAGTATTAGATTCTGTTCATCATCAAGGTCTAAGACTTTGTCTTGGGTCCTTTAGAACCTCTCCTGTTGACAGTCTATATGTTGAAGCCGATGAACCATCTCTTACACAACGTCGTATAAAATTATCTTTACAATATATCACGAAGCTATACTCTAACGAATCTAACCCTGCATATAACTGTGTTTTCAATCCTCTCTACGAGGACTTGTACAACAAAAAGTCTTCTCTTGTTCCACCTCTCGGGCACAGAATTAAACCCTTTCTTTCTTCGGCTGGCATTGAGCTGGAAAACATAGCTCCTTCCCGTCTTCTTTCTTCTTCTCCTTGGCAGTTGGTTAGGCCACAAGTTGACCTAACATTAACGACTTTTAAAAAATCAGAAACGAATGAATTACAGTATAAACAAGAATATAATCAACTGAAACATCAATATAGCAATTACAAACCCTTATTTACAGATGGATCCAAGGACGGTGGCGCAGTGGCTTGTGCCACTGTCATTGGATCCAGAACAATATCTTCTAGATTACCAGATAATAGTTCTATTTTTACAGCAGAAGCTAACGCCATATTAACAGCTCTTAAATATATTCAAAGACACCCGAAACGTAAACAGTATATAATCTATTCAGACTCTCTTTCTTGCCTTCAGGCTATTAAAAATCTTTCTTGTAAACATCCACTTTTAATTGAAATTATTGAACTGTATAATAATCTTGCTACTGGCCAATACGACATCGTCTTCTGTTGGTTACCCAGCCATGTAGGCATTTCCGGTAACGCAATGGCCGATCTTGCTGCCAAGGCAGCACTCAACAAATCTGTGACACCACTTCTTCTTCCCTACACTGATTATAAAGCTACCATTAGATCTTATATCCATGATCTGATGCAGAAGAAGTGGGACACCCAAGTTGGTATAAATAAATTACATGAGATAAAACCTTACATTGGTTATACCCACTTGGCTTGTCAGTCCAGATTTGAAGAGGTCATACTACGACGATGTCGTATTGGCCACACTAGATATACTCATGCATACCTGTTAAAAGGTGAGGATCCTCCATTTTGTATCCCTTGTGATGAGAGAGTCACGGTCAAGCATATTCTGCTTGACTGTGTCGAATTCTCCATCACAAGGGATATGTATTTTACAGTTAAAACGATGAAGGATCTTTTTACCAGCGTTAGTTTTCATTTAATTATTGGTTTTTTAAAAGAAATTGATTTTTTGATTGAATTGTGAGCAATATGTTTCTGTAAAAAGATATATTTTAATAATTGGTAGTTTGGATTCGTAACTAGAATTGTTAGTGGCTGTACCCTCAAAGGGGGTTGAAGCATTGTAAAAATATTGTCCTCCTGAGAGGGTACGTAAGTCCAAAAACATTCATAGTAAATTTAATTCTACCAGGCTTTTAATCGTAGTATTCCTGTTGTTTTAATTGTGGCTAGCATATTGTACACTCGCCAGCGGCTGAAGGGATGGTGTAAATCCAACTAGGGTCCATGCAGGTAGCAAAGGTACTGTAAGTCCCCATGGTCCCTAGTATGGTGACCTACCTTCTGTTGCTGGCGATCTATAGTCTGTTTTTATATTGTATTGTCTGAATATTGATATTAGTTTTAACTTTCCAAGCTAGTTTTAATTCAAATTGTGATACTGTAGTTGTTTTACTGTCCTTTGTCGACAGGTTTTATAACACACATATTCGTTTTCAGTGGTCTGTTCCCGTCACGATATGGCTGAAATATTGCCGATGTGACATTAAATATTAACTCACTCACTCACTCACTCACTCACTGAACTTTGCCTAGAGTCCTATGCCAGAAGGCGGTGGCTCATGGGCCAATCTGGTGGAATTATTAATCTTTTGATTCTTCTGCTGGAGTATATCATTCGAGTATCCTTGGTGCTGCAAGCTGGAGGCCCGCTTGCTTTAGCATTGTCCTTGTGATACTCCGTGGTGGGTGGGGAGCTCGGATGACGAACCAATATACCCCTAACAAAAAAACCAAACGTCAATTGGAAAATGACGATCAGCATCGACCCTCTGTACAAATTGATCACTGGCCGCGTTTTTTGATTATTGAAACACTTGACAAGACTCCTTTGAAATTAAATCCCTTTGCAATTTCAAAAGGCATCTCTGGCATTGAAGTTTGCGATCAGGTTCACTGCTGATTGAATGTAGCAGAAAACAACAAGCTACCAACCTGTTATCAACTGATATGTTTGTCGGAATCCCTGTATTAGTATCTGCCCACAGAACACTGAATACAAGCAAAGGTATAGTTCGAGACCGTGAGCGTCTTCTAGCAGACATGACTGAGCTCGATATAATGTCCGAGATGAAAGATCAAGGTGTATCTTTCGTCAAACGTTTCACAACACGGAGAAATAATGAGACTGTCCAAACCAATACATATTTGTTTTCATTTTCAGCTCCAACACCTCCAAAGTCAATCAAAGCAGGTTACTGCAATCTCAATGTTGACATATATATTCCAAATCCCCTGCGCTGCTTTAAGTGTCAAAAGTACGGACATGGTGTTAATACTTGCACATTGTCTGTTACATGTGCTCACTGTGCTGAAAATACACATGTAACCGAAGATTGTAACAGTATTCAGAAAAAATGTGCAAACTGTTCAGGAAATCATTCATCCTTTTCGAAAGAATGTCCCATCTGGAAAAAGCAAATGGAAATTAATAAAGTCAAATTCTCCAGGAACGTCAGTTTTGCTGAAGCAAGAAAGATTGTACAATCTACTGAGCACACTGAAACGTACGCCTCTATCACAAAAACATCTGAAACCTTATCAAAAGGAACAACTACGCCAGTACTAACTTCGTCAAGCTCATGTCAGACTGACCTCACATGGGTACATTCAGATATTCCTGAGTCTATCTCACCTGATCTTCCACAGTCTATCTCAGAACAGTCAACTCAGACAGATACAGCTCAGTCTACGCACAAGACTATAACTCCTTCGACTACAACTCCTTCACAGTCTGATAGACATGATAAACAAACTGTAAAATCGAAATTCAAGACAAGGCCAGAAACTTCGAAATCAAATCGAGCACCAAAGGGGTCAGATAATAAAATCAAATTGTTTAACAAGTTTGGATCACTTGAAGAAATGGATGTATCGGATCACATCCATCCCAGGGCACATAGCTTGTCGCCCTCCAAAAGAGTGCGGGGTAGATCCCCAATAAATCCCCCCAAAAGATAGTTTATTCCAATAATATTGTACAGTGGAACTGTAGAGGACTGAGGACTAATTTACATGAATTACAGCTATTAGTCCAGGATTTTACACCTTCAGCGATATGTCTCCAAGAGACACATTTAAAACAAACAGATACATTTGACCTTCGTCATTTTAATGCATATCATTGTTTTTCACCTCCGGGTGATCGAGCCACTGGTGGGTCATCCGTTCTAGTCAGACAAAACGTTATTCAAAGCCCTGTTTCACTAAATACTAATATGCAGGCTGTTGCAGTGAGAATTACTTTACATGTAGCGTTTACACTATGCTCGCTCTTTATTTCGCCGTCTTCGACGTTTGCCAAAACTGATCTGCAAGCTCTCTATGACCAACTCCCAAAACCCTGTATTATAATGGGAGATTTAAATGGGCACAACCCACTCTGGGGTAGTGTAAATATAAACACTAAAGGGAAATTGTTGGAGGACTTTTGTTCTGACAATGACTTATGTATTTATAATGATGGTTCCAACACATATTTACACCCTGGTACAAGGACGTATTCTGCTCTCGACTTGTCATTGACAAATTCAGAACTATTCAATGAATTCGAATGGTCAGTCCACGATGACCTCTGTGGAAGTGACCATTTTCCTACTATATTAAAAGCTGTAACTCCATCTGATGTTCCTCCATCATCAAGGCGGAATATTAAAAAGGCTAACTGGGCTTTATATGAAACACTGTGTGCTGAAAAACTTAAACCCGAACGTTTTATTGACGTTCCTGATGCTATCAAATCTTTTTCTGATGAACTGAATTCCATAGCTGATGAGTGTATACCAAAGTCCTCTACAGTTCCACACATAAGAAAGCCATGGTTCAACGATGAGTGCAAACAAGCTAGGAAGGCAAGGAAAAAAGCAGAACATTATTTCCGTCGCCATCCTATGGTGCATAATTTCAATAAATTTAAGATTTTAAATGCTAAAGCACGGCGTACTTTTAAACAGAACAAACGCCAATCTTGGCAAAATTATGTATCCAAAATAAATTCTCGGACACCAATGTCCAAGGTATGGAACATGGTCCAGAAAATCAAAGGTAAAGGTACTAAATCTACTGTCCATCATCTTAAACATGGAGATCAATTGCTTACTGATAAATCAGATATTGCAAATAAACTGAGTGAAACCCTTGCTAAACACTCTTCCTCTTCAAATTATGTACCTAAATTTCAGCAATATCAAAAACAACAAGAAAAAAAACTATTAATTTCAATTCTGATAATGGGGAAGATTATAATGAAACGTTTTCTATTCATGAACTCCATACTGCTCTTGATCAAGCTCATGACACTGCTACAGGAGCTGATAACATACATTATCAACTCCTGAAGCACTTACCAGAATCCTGCCTAGAAACGCTTCTCAATATTTTTGATGATATTTGGACATCAGGTAACTTTCCTCCGTCATGGCGTGACGCCATAGTAGTACCAATACCTAAACCTGGACGTGATCATACGGATCCGTCCAATTATCGACCTATTTCACTAACTAGCTGTGTTTGCAAGACCATGGAACGCATGATAAATAATCGACTTGTTTGGTACTTGGAAACAAATAATCTTATCACAGATATACAGTGTGGTTTCCGTAAAAACAGAAGTACTGTCGATCACTTAGTGCGACTGGAGTCATTTGTTAAAAACGCACTAATTAATAAACAACAGGCTGTGTCTATCTTTTTTGATCTTGAAAAAGCATATGACACAACCTGGAAACATGGTATTTTGAGGGATTTACATGACTTTGGTTTGCGAGGTCGTTTGCCTCAATTTATTGCCAACTTTTTAAACGACAGACAATTCCAGGTCCGTGTGGGTTCTACCCTGTCTGATCATTACAATCAGGATCAGGGTGTTCCACAAGGCAGTATTTTGTCTGTCACTCTTTTTAGCATCAAGATCAACAGTTTATCAAAAGTTTTAACCGATTCAATTGATGGATCGCTTTTCGTGGATGATTTTAATATTTCTTGCCGAGGTAAAAATATGCATGCTATTGAACGGCAACTGCAGTTGTGTTTAAACAGAATAAATAAATGGTGTCTTGAAAACGGCTTCAAATTTTCGAAGTCCAAAACTAATTGTATACATTTTTGCAGAACATATAAGCCACATAAGGACCCTGAACTATCTCTAGATGGCACGCCCATCAAAGTTGTAAAGGAGGCCAAGTTCTTGGGATTAATTTTTGACTCGCATTTAACGTTTCTACCACATATCAAATCCCTCAAAACTAAATGCCTGAAGGCACTTGACTTGTTGAAAGTCGTTTCAAATTCTAAATGGGGAGGGGACCAAGCTACCCTCCTGCAACTTTATCGATCACTGATCCGGTCAAAACTTGATTATGGCTCCATTGTATATGGTGGAGCCTGTAAAAGCAACCTGAAACTTTTAGATTCTGTTCACCATCAAGGTCTAAGACTTTGTCTTGGCTCCTTTCGAACTTCACCTGTTGACAGCATGTACGTTGAGGCCGATGAGCCATCTCTTGAGCAGCGACGTATCAAATTAGCTTTACAGTATGTAACAAAATTATATTCCAGTGAGTCAAACCCTGCATATAACTGTGTTTTCAGTCCTAACTTATACTTATACAATATGAAATCTTCGCTTGTACCGCCTCTTGGTTTAAGAATTAAACCATTTCTTGCTGCTGCCGGCATTGAGCTGGAAAATATAGCTCCTTCCCGTCTTCTTTCTTCTCCTCCTTGGCAGTTGGTTAGGCCAGCAGTGGACCTAACATTGACGAGGTTTAAAAAATCAGAAACTAATGAATTACAGTATAAACAAGAATATAATGACTTGAAACATAAATATAGCAGTTATAAATCCTTATTTACAGATGGGTCCAAGGACGGTGGCGCAGTAGCTTGTGCCACTGTCATTGGATCCAGAACAATATCTTCTAGATTACCCGATAATAGTTCTATTTTTACAGCAGAAGCTAACGCCATATTAACAGCTCTTAAATATATTCAAAGACACCCGAAACGTA
Organism: Haliotis asinina; assembly: GCF_037392515.1. Classification (NCBI taxonomy): domain Eukaryota; kingdom Metazoa; phylum Mollusca; class Gastropoda; order Lepetellida; family Haliotidae; genus Haliotis; species Haliotis asinina. The sequence continues at coordinate 55,724,071 of NC_090287.1, read as the reverse complement.
AACAGTATATAATCTATTCAGACTCTCTTTCTTGCCTTCAGGCTATTAAAAATCTTTCTTGTAAACATCCACTTTTAATAGAAATTATTGAATTGTATAATGATCTTGCTACTGGCCAATACGACATCTTCTTCTGTTGGTTACCCAGCCATGTAGGGATCTCTGGTAACACATTGGCTGACCTTGCTGCTAAAGCAGCACTCAACAAATCTGTGACATCACTGCTTATTCCTTACAGTGATTACAAAGCCACGATTAGATGTTATATCCGTGATCTGATGCAGAAGAAGTGGGACACCCAAGTGGGTATGAATAAATTACATGATATAAAACCTTACATTGGTTATACCCACTTGGGTTGTCAGTCCACATTTGAAGAGGTTATTCTACGACGATGTCGTATTGGACACACTCGATATACTCATGCGTACCTGTTAAAAGGTGAGGATCCTCCTTTCTGTATCCCTTGTGATGAGAGAGTTACAGTCAAGCATATTCTGCTTGACTGTGTTGAATTCTCCATCACAAGGGATATGTATTTTTCAGTTACAACAATGAAGGATCTTTTTAACACCGTAAGTTCTCATTTAATTCTTGGATTTTTAAAAGAAATTGATTTCATCTTTGAATTTTGATTATTATGTTCTGTAGATAGCTGTATTTTAATTCATGGTAGTTTAGATTAGTAACTAGAATTGTTAGTGGCTGTACCCTCAAAGGGGGTTGAAGTACCGTAAAATTATTGTCCTCCTGAGAGGGTACGTAAGTCCCAAAACATTTGATGTAAATTTAAGTCTACCCGGATTTAGACTTCCACTGTTTTAGTTTATGTGTATTTTTAATTTTTGGCTAGATATGACTAAATTGCTAACAGCTGGGGGGATGATGTAAATCCAACTAGGGTCCATGCAGGTAGCAAAGGTACTGTAAGTCCCCATGGTCCCTAGTATGGTGATCTACCTTCAGTTGTTGGCAATCTATAGCCTGATTTTATATTGTATTGTCCGAATTATGAAATAAGTTTTAACTTTCCACACTAGTTTTAATCATATTTGTGATATTCTAGTTGTTTTACTGTCCCTCGTTGACAGGTTTTTATAGTATCCATATATTTCACTTCAGTATTAAACGTTCTCGTCACGATATGGCTGAGATATTGCCGATGTGACGTTAAATATTAACTCACTCACTCACTCACCTCGCATTCCATCTAAGACCCAAGAAGTAAGTGACTGAGTTTTGTTTTAGGTCGCTTTTAGCAACATTCCCGCCACAATTGAGAGAAGCAGCCATTTTTACGACTGATTGCCACTCATTTATACATCATATTATGTTCTGCTGTGACGGCTATGCGTACGAAACAATGTGAGGCAGGTTCAGATTAAATGATTAGGTGCGACTCTTCACATTCACTCGTGACACTTGATCTACCAGCAAGCGCCACTGCATCTGCAAACTATTACACTGACAATGTTCAAAACCCACTGTGTTGCAGAATCAACAAAACTATCTATATCAAGCATTGTAACAGAGACAGATACCCACATTGTTGGCTCAATAAATCCCATTGATCGTATCAGGTAGGTCTCTTAAGGAGCTTATCAGTAAAACGTATGACGCTTTGGTCTTTTATGGGTACGAATTCTCACACCACCAGGACACTAACGGTCTCTAGCTTATCAGTAAAACGTATGACGCTTTGGTCTTTTATGGGTACGAATTCTCACACAACCAGGACACTAACGGTCTCTAGCTTATTAGTAAAACGTATGACGCTTTGGTCTTTTATGGGTACGAATTCTCACACCACCAGGACACTAACGGTCTCTAGCTTATTAGTAAAACGTATGACGCTTTGGTCTTTTATGGGTACGAATTCTCACACCACCAGAACACTAACGGTCTCTAATTACTAAAAAAAACCCCCAAAACACATTTCACATAATAATGGCGAATGTTCACCCATGCCAATTATTATCTTATTATTATTATTATTATATGGTCGGGATTTTACAACTGAAAATGTCACTTACTGCATCGTGAACACCGGAGCTGCACATTGCTGACACAAGGGTGCACACAACACTACCTCCAAGCCAAAACACATTAACGGCGATGACGAAAATATCCAGTGGTCCGTTGATCATTTGGTAGGAAACAAAACAGGCAAGAAATATGTCAAGTAGGAAACGTACTCCTAGAAGCCATTTGAAGCTTCTATTTACGATGTCCACAGCCTGGCACAGTTGGGTGTAGTGAAATCTGAGTTCTGGCAGCTGATCAGGGAAGTGTCCATCAGCTTCCTCGATCCTCTTTGATATGACACTTCCTAACTGTAAGAACTGTGCTCGAATGACACGAGCAATAATGCCAATAAAAACAATCGGAAAAAGCCAGACGCCAGATTGAAACACGTGCATGACTAGGTTGAAGATGATCACCCACTGCGACTCTGGGAATGGTCTTGCAAAAGCTTTGATGTAAACCAGTGATATGGGTAAATTGCAAAACATGATGATGCAGAGCGCAGCAACGTTGAAAGTACCGAGAAACCAGCCAGATGCTGTACCAATTTTCAAATATTGTTCTGGAAATTTCGACCCACAGCCCATGTTGTCTCTTAAAGGACACTGGAACACAGAATCCCAATGCTTGTAGAAGGAACGAAGGTGTGTAAGCTTCTGACATGAAGCGATTATAATAGAAGCGCTAAGAGCACAAAGCAACACCCATGTCGTTAAAATAATCCGTAGTGGCAAACCATCATCAAGAGGGAACAACCCAACTGCACATCGGCCAAAGTTGAACCACAGTAAGAGGAGAACGGTGTAACAGTACAGGCGGTTGACGGAACGCCACCATCCAGGCGGGTTGGCTCGTGAAGGATATGTTTCCGATGGTTCCACTTTGTTTTTTGCTTGCGATGGATCGAAGTAAATCCCCAATATTTTCATTGACACTAAAAGTGGTTTCAGTCCATCCTCAATGGATGTGAAGGGATCTTTTCTTCGACCAGTTTGTGTAATGGTTCCCTTGTTCATCTTTGATTTCTTCGCAGACAAGACAAGCCAGTTAGAAGCCGATTAGAAGCGGATATGCAACTCGTCCATGCAGTCAGTATTCACTTCATCAATGCTTCTCAGTTAAACCAACCTACAAGTGTTATTGCTATCAGCTGTACACGCCAGCAGTACAGTTAGGTCCCTTTTATCCACGTGGCTCTGTCAACCTGAGAAGGGAGGGGTATTCAATATTCATTGTCGAACGGACATCCCTCGTCTATTATCAGAAATACGAGCATGTGTATAACGAATCGAAGCCCAGCAAGCAATACATCTGGGGACTACTTCAGTCAGCTTCGATCCCCATTCAGTCAACATTGACCATTCTCGGCATATTGTTCTTGGTTATTAATGTCTAGCATGTTTAACGACCGGGTCACCATTCTAATATACCAACAATAGTATTTGTTACCTTGAATGGTGGATTCTAAATAGTCTCATTCTGTTATTTTTCAATGTATCAGTTCACATGCGAGAACATTTCTTGTGTTCATCGCTAGAATTGCTATTTCCACTACATTGGCAACATACAAGCCACATTTATATCTCTCGAATTACTGATGCCTTGTCCATATAATTACGATATTTTCCAAAAGGAAGATGTGTCTGTATGCTTAAGTACTGGGGATTTAAGTGGTGATTCCGTCCTAGAAAAATGACACGTGGTTGCAGTTATGGCGTTTGAATTCCTACATCATATTTTACCTGCTGATATAAACTGGTATGTTCAATTATGTATTAGTTATAGACAGGAGACTGGTTATAATGTTTGTATTCTATATCTATCAAGATCAATATTATAGTTTATACCATATGAGCTATATTGCTACCAGCAAACAAAGAGCAGCTCATTCCTGATCATAGGGACTTGTCATACTGAAGATTCCTGCATAACTCCCAGCAGGATTGGAAACATCAGTTTGGTGACTGGTACTTTTACACAAACGTCGCCAAAAATTTAAACATGTCGAAATATGAAAGATAAAAGTCCGGTTGTCTGCAACGAACTATTTGGAATGAAATGCTATTATTAGAGGATAATGCATTCACGGGAGGTGGGGTAACCCAGCGGTTAAAATTAATGGGTTCGATTCCATACATCTGTACAATGTGTGAAGCCCGTTTCTGTTGTTCCCCACAGTATTATTGTTGGAATATTGCTCAAAACCCAACTCAGTAATTTACGATTTGAACATTGTAGTAATTCAATTTATTTCATCTGTATTTTTGTCATGTGGTCCAAAGTACCATTGATTGTGACGACATAGTCGTAACACGCGAAAGGAAGAACACATGTACATCTTCGTGATAAGGAAAACACGTGTAAAATGAAAATGTAATAGAAGTTCAGGTTTGGAGATGTTTTGCACTGAAATCAGATTGACTTTGAAATTGATACGATGTAAATATTTCGTTTCGAGATCCGCATACCTTTCACATACAAATAATAGTGAGTGAGTGAGTTAAAAGTTATAGTCACATAGTCACGTCGGCAATATTTCAGTCTCATCATGACTACGACAAGTTGTAACTTCACCATAAATACATGTAAATTATAAAAACCTGTCGACGAAGGACAGTAAAACGAACTAGACTATCACTGTATGTGAGAAATAAAACTAGCATCTATCTCTAAAATTGGATTCCAAATTCTAACAAAACAGTATAAAAAATGGGCTATAGCTTACCAACAACTGAAGGTAGATCGCCATACCAGTGACCTTGGAGACTTACGTACATTCGCTTCCTGCATGAGCCCCAGCCGGATTTACATCATCCCTCCAACTGTTAACAATTTACACATATCTAGCCATAAATGAAAATACACATATTCTACGATTAGAATGGTGAAAAGTCTAAATGTACTCAGGGTACTTAAGTCCCAAAACATTTGTCAGGAGGACAATACTATTACAGTACTTAACCCCCGTCGAGGATACAACCACTAACAATCGGCAGCATAAACACAACAGTTTACTTCATGTAATGAACAGTCCGCAGAAACTTTCCTAGAAATAATGTCATTTAATAAATCAATTTCAGTTTTGGGAAAAGATTGACTGGTTTGTTTGATTGGCCTCCGTTTTTTCAAAAGTATAACAGATATTTCATCATAAATAGAGTGAAACAAAATATACACAGGGTTTTCTGAAAGGTCAGCAATTGACTAAGAGGAAGAGTGAGGGTCCAAAATTTCGGGGCCAATTGGCTTTACGCCGGAAGAATTTGTTTCGGGAAGAGGAAATAGGTTCACGCGGATGTCCATTAAAAAGTTTGGGATCTACTGTCACTTGAGCATCCTGCTCATGCAAAGGTTCCTGACGGGCACCAGTTGGGGGTTGAACTGGGTCACGGGGCATAAGATGTTTAAGCCGCCGAAGTTGATCTCGGTTATAATCTCATTGTTTCAGGTACTGCAATCACGAATGTCTGGTTTGTTGAGCAAATCACACGTATCAATTTCACACGTGCACCTTGCCCACCTGGCTGTTCTACCAGCAAGAGCCCCCCCCTCGTACAAAATAGCAAAGGTGACAAGAAAATGATGATCGTTTGTTAAACAACTTTTTTTATTCGGGTGTACCAAATTATGAGACACATCATCAGAGTTGGTCTGTCGATTTCATGTGGCTGTGCAAAATGTGGTTTTTGTTGCAATTATTAGATTTTGTGTTAGTGAGTCAGTTCATCGGTCTCAAATGGAATCAAACGGACTGTGCAGGCTTCTACAACGCTCGCTTCCCACTCACAAACATCCCTAGCACGAACGACGGGTTCCAGTGGAAATCTGTGCATGGTGACACCATCACCCCGACCACTTTGAGGAAGTGACAGCAACGCAAATTTCGGCATGTGTTTGTTGACGTCGAGAAATCAGCAAAGATGAGTTTGCTACACACTTACACGACTAACTGAAAATCCTTCTTCACATTAGGTCACTTTCGCCCCGCTGCAGTGCACAGAGTTACGCCACCCGTCTGTGGTGTCGTTGGCGGGCGAGAGTGAAGCAGACGACTTTTGGGCAACTTTTAATCGATCGTATCACTTAACCAAAACGTTTTATGGAATGAATGTGGTGTTCCGCTATGCACAAGTCTTTCCATGGTTTAAGGCTTAAGACTTAAAAGAAGGGGTGCGTGGGATTGCACACTTCATTTTCATAATATGAATTTACACTCTGGTCACTTTTTCCTACCAGTTTAACATATCTTTGACAAGTGTCCACGACGAATACTGTCCGAGTGTGCAACAAATGGAACAGGGATGGACATCTAGTCTCCACGATGAGCTTGCTACTGCTTCTCACCTCGCATTTCATCTAAATGAGTGAGTTTGGTTTTAGGGTCTTTTAGCAATATTGAGAGAAGCAGCCATTTTTGCGACTGATTGACAAGTCATCATACGATGTTCTGCTGTGACTGCTGTGACGGTAAGTCGCCATGGTCCCTAGTGTGGTGATCTACCTTCAGTTGTTGGTGATCTATAGCCATACTGTTTTAGATATAATTACTAGTTTTACATTCTTCTCTGTGATATTCTAGTTAATTTTACTGTCCTTCGTTGACATATTTTTCAATATGCCATTAATTAATATGCATTTTGTAATTCATCGTTCTCTTCACGGTATGATTGAAATAGTGCCGATGTGACGATAAATTTTAACTCATTCACTCACTCTGCTGTGGGGACGAAATAATGTCAGGTATGTTCAGATTAAATAATTAAGTGCAATACTTCACTTTCTCCCGTAATACTCACCACGTGACACTACATCTACCAGCATGCACCACTGCATCTGCAAACGATTACACTGACAACCCATAGTGTTGCATAATCGACAATACTATCTGTATCGAGCATTGTAACGGAGACAGATACCCACATTGTTGGCTCAATAAATCCCATAGATCGTCCCAGGTAGGTTGCTTAAGGAGCTTTTAATGGAAAAGTATGACGCTTTCACCTTTTGTGGGTACGAATTCTCACACCACCAATACACTGACGATCTCTCATTACACAAAATACACATTTCACATAATTATGGCAAATGTTTACTCACGTCAATGATTATCTTGCTGTAGAATCAAACCTCAACCCCAAAACGGCCTCAAGCCATTCAGTGAATCCATACCCAACCCACCAATATCAATCCCGCATCCATCAAATAAATAATATGGTCGGGAGTTTACAACTGAAACTGATATGTCACTTACTGCATCGTGAACACCGGAGCTGCACATGGCTGACACCAGGGTGCCCATAATACTACATCCAAGCCAGAATACATTAACGGCGATGAAGAAAATATCCAGTGGTCCGTTGATTATTTGGTAGGAAACAAAACAGGCAAGAAATATGTCAGGAACAAAACGCGCACCAAGAAACCACTTAAAGCTTCTATTTACGATGTCCACAGCCTGGCACAGTTGGGTGTAGTGAAATCTGAGTTCTGGCAGCTGATCAGGGAAGTGTCCATCAGCTTCCTCGATCCTCTTTGATATGACACTTCCTAACTGTAAGAACTGTGCTCGAATGACTCGAGCAGTTATGCTAATAAATATAATCGGGAAAATCCAGGCCCCTGATTGAAACACCTGCATGACTAGGTTGAAGATGATCACCCACTGCGACTCTGGGAATGGTCTTGCAAAAGCTTTGATGTAAACCAGTGATATGGGTAAATTGCAAAACATGATGATACAAAGAGCAGTAACGTTGAATAGACCAAGAAACCAGCCAGTTGCTGTACCAATTTTCAAATATTGTTCTGGAAATTTCGACCCACAGCCCATGCTGTCTCTTAAAGGACACTGGAACACAGAATCCCAATGCTTGTAGAAGGAACGAAGGTGTGTAAGTTTTTGACATGCAACGACTGTAATAGTAGCATTGAGAGCACAAAGCAACACCCATGTCGTTAAAATAATCCGTAGTGGCAAACCTTCATCAAGAGGGAACAACCCGACCGCACATCGGCCAACGTTGCACCACAGTAATAGAAGAACAATGTAACAATAGACACGGTTAACAGAGCGCCACCATCCAGATGGGTTGGCTCGTGAAGGATATGTTTCCGATGGTTCCACTTTGTTTTTCGCTAGTGTAGGATCGAAGTAAATCCCCAATATTTTCATTGACACCAAAAGCGGTTTCAGTCTGTCCTCAATGGATGGGAAAGGATCTTTTTCCATTTGTGTAACGGGCCCCTTGTTCATCTTGGATTTCACAGCAGACAAGTCACGCCAGCTATATTCCGATCAGTCTTATTGCTATTAGCTGAAGACGCCACCAGCACAATTATGTCTCCTTCGTCCAGTTTCCAACCAGACAAAGAATGGTTATCCAATATTCACCATTGAATGTACAGTCCCAGTCTATTATCAGAAATACGACAATGTGCATACCAAATCGATGCCCAGAAAGCAATACATCTGAGGAATAGTTCAATCATTATGCAGTAAGTCAACAGTGACCATTCTCGTTGGCACATTGATTGCATTAATAGTTCTGGTTATTATGGTCTAGCATATACAACGACCAGACCATGATTCTAAAACACCAATAATATTATTTGTTACCAGTCAGTGATTAATTATAAATAGATGAGAGACGGTCTATTATTTTCAAGGTATCCGTTGGCATTTAGAGAACACTTCTCATACCACAATCAAATATATCGAATAATTTGTGAACTGTCCGTACAATTACGATATTTTCCGGAAGGGAGATAAGTGTGTATGTACTATGGACCTATTCCGTACTGTTGATTCCGTCCTAGAAGAATTGGATACGTATACTTGCCTATTCTGAATACCATTAAATTCTTAAATGATCTGTTACCTTCTGATATACACTGGAACATTCAGTTATGTTTTAGTCATACACAGAAGATTGGTTCTGATGTTTGTTTGCTGTATCTATTTCAATCACTGTATGCTGTGTGACTGGGCAGGTTTAAATGGAAAATGCAGTCGACTTAATATAGGATGAGTGAGTGAATTCAAAGTAGAGATCACATCGTCAATATTGTAGAGATAGTGACGAGTAGAGTTTTGTTAAATTTATGAATTATCTGATTAAATAATTTGCAATATATATTGCAATATGAGTCTAAACTATTAAAAATGTTAACATTTTCTATCTAACACAAAGATCAACATTACAGGTTGTAGCATTGATCTGTAACTCAATTCAAAGGCATGTCAAGTGTTTATGGAAAAAAAGCATTTGGTGCTTATGCGTCAATTTAGGAAATGTAATTGTAATCTATCACCCATGAAATATTATGAACGCTTTTCTAAGGCCTTGGAAGCTGTAACCCCGATAATGTTTGAACACGAGTCGTTATCGTGGACATCAGGAAAAATTGATAGTTTCATTTCCGCATGCAACCCTTTAACGTTTGAAAACACCCCTGACACTGTAAAAGCAACATGGCTGAATGGCTTACTTTTAGCTAGTCAGACAGGCAGCAGATAGGCTGTATTGGCTGAGCAGTGTTCATCCCTCTTTGTTGTGGTGTCATTGCTGGTATTGCATATAAGCAATGTTTGGGATGTTCAACTCTCCATTACAGCAATTCAACAACAACAGAGATTGTCCCAGAGAATGATCTTCACATACAACGCTGGTCTTCTCGCGGATTTAGATGGAATGTGAGGGGAGAGGCAATATCCAGCTCCAATTATACCAGACAGATTCTGCAATACGATCCTCGTTGCTCTACGATATTCTATAGTTTAGAACCCGGTGGAAGAATCTGTTTTTAAAATAGGCACTGATCCTTATTAAATCACTAAAATCACAAATAGGTGAAACAGTATTGCAAAAGGGTATAACACGGCCTAATAACAATCTATGACATTTGTCAATAAACATGGTAACCAAAGATACAGCTGCAGGCTTACACAGATAACACTTGGGGTAACGGTACGTAAGTCCCAAAACATTTGATGTAAATTTAAGTCTACCTTTTTTTATCGTAGTATTCATATTATTTTAATTTTGGCTAGCATTTCATACACTCTCCAGCGGCTGTATGGATGATGTAAAACCAACTAGGGCCCATGCAGGTAGTAAAGGTACTGTAAGTCCCCATGGTCCCTAGTATGGTGATCTACCTTCGGTTGTTTGCAACCTATAGCCTGTTTTTATATTCTTTGTTATAGTGATATTAGTTTCAACTTTCCACGCTAGTTTTAATGATAATTGTGATATTCTAGTTTTACGGTCCTTTGTCGACAGGGTTTCTATAGTAGACATATATTTCTTTTCAGCGTTAAATGCTCTCGTCACGATATGGCTGAAATATTGCCGATATGAACTCACTCACTCACTTAGGGTAACGCATGGACTTCGGTAGTGCTGTAATTCGGCAATTAGCTTCGCACATAAATATCAATGATCTGATCTAAATTCCCTTTCACTGAATCAACGTGAACAAAGTGGTTAGTGATACCGCCTCGAATGTTTCATATTTAGTGCTAGACATGAACACCCAGAGTGACTAAAATCCTCTACAGGGTTGTAAAAGATGAATGAGGTAGTATTAACAAGATTGCAGAGACGTGACACATAAAACACATTTAAAACACATATAGGAAACTGTCCTAATGGACAGTAAGACATGGACGTTAAGATGAGTTCATGCATCCTCGATGTTGGTCTGTGCTGCTCTCGCACTTCGGGTTGTCGTACAAGCATCGACGGTACATCAAGCCATGTGCTCCTCGTCACCAGTGAACAACTTACATCCCCCCCCCCCCCCCCCCCCACACACACACACACACCATGCTGGAGTGGGACGATCCAGTAGTAATATACAACAGGGGAGGGATATGACGAGGCCTGTTCGCTTCAGCAATAGTCCATGTAAAAACCTCTCTTTCATTTACATGGATTTCAAGTCACTTACAAACTGTGATATACGTAATAGAATCGAAGTCGTACTTTGGGAGCAAAGGTCTTCAAAAGATGTAATATCGTGTGCTTAGATTTGAATCCCGAATTTACTTTATATTCTTTTCGTGAACGGTGCGTCGAACGTCGACTTCCTTGTTCATACAAACACTTAATGCAAAACAAGTAAATTCGAACTGATAGGTGGAATCAGTTAGATTAGAATGATCCACACATGTGAGTCGACCATCCTTGAAACTCTCTGTATTTGAAACCTGATAATACGTATCCATAATGAGAGAAAAGTCTCAGTGTTTATTCTGAAACAAGAACAAATAATTAATGATCTTCCAGTCTGGTATATTCACTGATGAACATTTACAATGGGCTTAATTCTAATAGATTCTGTCCATCACCAAGGTCTAAGACTTTGTCTTGGGTCCTTCAGAACTTCACCTATTGACAATCTCTGTGTTGAGGCCGATGAACCATTTCTTACACAACGTCGTATTAAATTATCCTTACAATACATTACTAAATTACACTCTTATGAATCTAACCCTGCATATAACTGTGTGTTCAATCCACTTCATGAGGATTTGTACGACAAGAAGTCTTCTCTTGTTCCACCTCTAGGGCACAGAATTAAACCCTTTCTTTCTTCGACAGGCATTGACCTGGAAAACATATCTCCCTCCCGTCTTCTTTCTTCTCCTCCTTGGCAGTTGGTTAGGCCACAAGTTGACCTAACATTAACTACATTAAAAAAATCAGACCCTCTTTCTTGCCTTCAGGCGATTAAAAATATTTCTTGTAAACATCCACTTTTAATAGAAATAATTGAACTGTATAATGATCTTGCTACTGGCCAGTACGACATCGTCTTTTGTTGGTTACCCAGCCACGTAGGCATTTCTGGTAACATGATGACCGATCTTGCTGCCAAGGCAGCACTCAGCAAATCTGTGACACCACTTCGTATTCCATACTCTGATTACAAAGCTAGCATTAGAACTTACATCCATGATCTGATGCAGAAGAAGTGGGACACCCAAGTAGGTATAAATACATTACATGAAATAAGATCTTATATTGGTTACAACTACTTGCTCTGTCAGTCCAGATTTGAAGAGGTTATTTTACGACGATGTCGTATTGACCATACTCGATATACTCATGCATACCTTTTAAAAGGTGAGGATCCTCCGTTTTGTATCCCTTGTGATGAGAGAGTCACGGTCAAGCATATTCTTCTTGACTGTGTTGAATTCTCCATCACAAGGGATAAATATTTCAATGTCAAAACTGTTAAGGATCTTTTTTACAAACGTTAATTCTCATTTACTTATTGTTCTTTTAAAAGAAATTGATTTTCTGGTTGAATTTTGAATAATATGTTCTGTAAATAGGTGTATTTTAATTATTGGTAGTTTAGATTTGTAACTAGAATGGTTAGTGGCTGTACCCTCGAAGGGGGTTGAAGTATTGTAAAATTATTGTCCTCCTGAGAGGGTACGTAAGTCCAACTTGCTGACGCCGGAGGGGATGATGTAAATCCATCTAGGGTCCATGCAGGTAGCAAAAGTACATTATGACCAATATTCAGTGTTGCTGAAAAACAGGAGAGTTTCTTTACGGGGTGAAAGACAATGGGCACATATCATGATGGTATTTCTCGATAGCTGCTGCACGTATGTTAACGTTTATAAAAGAAGTCATCAAACAAATGAAAGCACTGCAGAAAATGTACGTGGGTCATCGAAGCTGGCTGTGTGCCACTATGGCCTTTCGATGTGCAAACTTCCTGACGCTACTAGCTTGACAAAAATTCAACAGTGTTGGTCGCAGTTGTAATAAAACTTGTTTTTTTGTCAAATGGAAGTTAAATAATATTCGAAATGCCAAAGGTATCACCACACAAACTGTTAATTGTGTTTATTTCATGAAAAACGTGAAATCCGGAAACAAATCGTGACGGAGCGGCAAAGAGCTCGTTTGTTTATTCTCTGTAAACTGCGTTGCGAAGGTTAAACCACGTCACACGTTATCTGATAGTCAAATGTACATTATTTCACGTGTCGGATCAATCTAGATAAGGTAAATAACAACGTTTCATTGTTGATTCAATTTTTTAACCTCTTTTCTTGAAATTGATGGTAAAAAATTTACCTCTAACAGCAGATTTCAACACGAACAAACACCATCTTAGTGTGTGATCATTTACATGTCCTTGATTGTAGATATCTCACGGGTTAATGTGGAAAAACAATCGCATTTATTCACGTGTTGTGGAAAAACAATCGCATTTGTTCAGGTGTTCTTGATTGGAAGGTGTGTGTTGGGTGGGGTTTGGAGTCGGGTGTGTTGTTGGGTGTGTGCGTGTTGGGTAGATTTTAAAAAAATCCGCGAAAATCTGAGTTAGAACTGATCTTCAGTGACCCATGCTTGTGGTGTGAGGCGACTACCTGGATCGGGTGGTCAGGCTCGATGACTTGATTGATACATTCTTATGCTCTTGATCACTGGATTGTTTGATCGCCATATCGCTGGGATATTGTTGAGTGCTTCTTAAAACTCAAAACCCTAACACAAACCTACCGACCTAAAAAGCTACAGTTTCGCTTAATCCTGAGAGGGTACGTAAGTCCACAAACATTCAAAGTAAATTCAAACTTTCCCCGTTTTAATAGTAGAATAAGTGTCTTTTTACTGTATGGTTAGATTTCCCAAATGCTGACGGCTGAGGGGATGATGTAAAAAATCCTGCTAGGGTCCATGCAGGTAGCAAAAGTACTGTAAGTCCCCATGGTCCCTAGTATGGTGATCTACCTTCAGTTGTTATCAGTCAATAGCCAGTTTTTATATTGTATTGTCCTCTATAGATAAACTGTTTTAGGTCTAATTACTAGTTTTACATTCTTTTCAGTGATATTCTATTCTAGTTGTTTTACTGTCCTTTGTCGACAGGTTTCTATAATACACATGTATTCCATTTCATTTTGATGTTCCCGTCACGATATGGCTGAAATATTGCCGATGTGACTTTAAATATTAACTCACTCACTCACTCACTCACTCAATTCTAATGATAACATTACTTATCTGTCCCAGCTAAGTATAACCGATAAGGTGGGGCCGGTTCCAGCACGGCAACGCCATGAAATTAACATAGACATATAAGCCTTATGTCTATGTCGTTTTAAACACTTCTGTCGAAAGTGTTTAGTGAAATTTTCACACACTCTTTTCCAAGTTCCTTGGTTCGATGTGTGTAAGTCTGCAGACATGAAAGTTAAAGAAATCATTGCTCCCGATTTACATAAGACTGGAGACAAAGAATCTGCAAGGGTCCCATACACTTCTGTTGAAGGGACACTCAAACCGGCACCCGTGGCGAGCCACCTCCTCGTGGTGGGTGCTGGGTAACGCCAAGAGCTCGCCGACACCCCCGTAGTGGACCCGGGGGGATATTTGGTCCACCAACCCGTTTGCCGTGGGTTGCGGCCCTGTGTCGGCGGAGAATGGGATCCTGGTGGTTGAGGGCAATAGGGGCCTGCAATCGTGCTCCTGTTGCTCAATACACCACTTTGGCCCTGACTTCGCCTAGACGGGTGGTCGAATGGGCCCGGTTCGACCAATCGGCTGGTCATGCCAAACCCTGAGTATGTATATTCTAATGCATAAATTTCCGAAACTTTTTAAAGTTTCTCAAATGTCTTGGCTAAATCTTTATATATTTGAATTCAAATGAGTCACTTCAATTGTGTGTTGTAATTTGCCTAGAGTCTTATGCCCAGAAGGCGGTGGCTCATGGGCCAATCTGGTAGAAGATATCTTCTCAAGATATGTTTCTACTTGAGTATACCCTCCTGGTATCCTTGGTGCCATCTGGTGGAAATCCACAGATATGAGGCATTGTCCTTGTTGACACTCCGTGGTGGGTGGGGAGCCAGGAGGATGAACCATACTTAAAACAACCATGGCACCCCCTTACAAAAAACGTTCGCATGATCCTGAAGATTCATTCTCATTTGAGGATGATGATGCTTCACCATCACAAAATAATCAGAAGAATTGGTCTAGGTTTCTGGTCATGTCTGCT
This sequence comes from Haliotis asinina, assembly GCF_037392515.1. NCBI lineage: Eukaryota > Metazoa > Mollusca > Gastropoda > Lepetellida > Haliotidae > Haliotis > Haliotis asinina. The sequence goes on along the minus strand of NC_090287.1, from coordinate 55,709,008 downwards.
GCAGATGGAAATCCACTCAAGTTGAACCCTTTTGCTATAGCAAAGGGTATTGAAGGTTTAGTTGGAGAAGTAAAGGATGTTAAAAAGCTCCGTTCTGGCTGCCTTTTGATTGAATATAAGAAACAAATACAATCAAACATTCTCCTTTCAACTAAAGTACTGGCTAATGTTCCTGTCCAGGTTTCCCCTCACAGGACATTGAATTGTAGTAAAGGCATTGTCCGTGACACAATACGCTGCCTCTCAGACATGCCTGAAAAGGACATTCTGTCAGAATTGACATCACAAGGATTCACTGATGTTAAACGCTTCCTTTAAAAGGAACAATGAAATTTTAAATACCAATACTTATTTATTCACATTTGGTGTCCCAACTCGTCCAGACTCACTTAAAGCTGGCTATTGTAAACTGAGAGTGGATGCTTTCATCCCTAATCCCTTAAGATGTTACAAATGTCAAAAATATGGTCATGGATCAAACTCCTGTCGTAATCCAGCTGCTTGCCATCGATGTGGTGGAACTTGTGAAGATAGTACACAATGTGACAAATCTCCTTCTTGTGTTAACTGCTCGGGTAACCATCCGTCCTCGTCTAAGGAATGTCCCTCATGGAAACTGCAGACTAAAATCTCTCAAGTCAAACATGATCGTAATATAGGTTTTATGGAAGCAAAGAAAATTGTTCTTGCGAAAGAGCAACCAGGACCTACATTTGCCAGTGTTGCATCAGGTGCGCTCACTCATCCAAAACCAAACCTTGCATCTCTCAAAACCATAGGTTGCCAGACTGATTACACATGGGCGAAGACATCTGCACCCACGTTGTTATCTGCTGTAGTGAAAGTGCCGCCTTCACAAGAGACGTTCAGCTCACAGACCGTTCTTACATCACAATCAACTCTTCCTTCTCAGAAATCTTGTGATACGGATTCGTCTTTAAGTGAGACACAGACGTCATCACAGCCAGTACGGCTGTCCAGATCAGAAACAAATGTACAACATATTGCAAAAAACAAATCTAAATCAAAACCCGAACCTCCAAAACAGTGTCAGAGTGGTAGAACCTCTAAAGGGGCTAAAAATCAGGTCCAGCTGTTCAATAAATTTGGATCACTTGAAGAGATGGATGTGTCAGACGCCGGGCATTGTCGGGCACACAGCTTGTCACCTTCAAGAAAGGTGAAAGGTCGATCTCCTGTTCATCCGCCTAAGCGATAACTTCGTCACCACTAGTCCAGTGGAATTGTAGAGGCCTGAGAACTAATTTTAATGATTTACAACTATTAGTTCAGGACTTTAACCCGTCAGCATTCTGCTTACAGGAAACTTACTTAAAGCAGAATAACAATTTTGAGATACGGAACTATATCATTGTTTTTCTCCTCCAGGAGATAGGGCCATTGGCGGATCATCCATTCTAGTCAGACAAAACGTTATTCAAAGCCCTGTTTCACTTAATACTAATATGCAGGCTGTTGCAGTGAGAATTACTTTACATGTAGCGTTTACGCTATGCTCGCTCTATATTTCGCCGTCTTCGACGTTTGCCAAAACTGATCTTCAAGCCCTGTATGACCAACTCCCGAAGCCCTGTATTATAATGGGAGATTTAAATGGGCACAACCCACTCTGGGGTAGTGTAAATATAAACACTAAAGGGAAATTGTTGGAAGACTTTTGTTCTGACAATGATTTATGTATTTATAATGATGGTTCCAACACATATTTACACCCTGGTACAAGGACCTATTCTGCTCTCGACTTGTCACTCACAAATTCAGAACTACTAAATGAATTTGAATGGTCAGTCCAAATAAATTCTAGGACACCCATGTCCAAGGTATGGAACATGGTCCAGAAAATCAAAGGTAAAGGTACTAAATCTACTGTCCATCATCTTAAACATGGAGATCAATTGCTTACTGATAAATCAGATATTGCTAATAAACTGGGTGAAACCCTTGCTAAACACTCTTCCTCTTCTAATTATGTACCAAAATTCCAGCAATATCAAAAACAACAAGAAAAGAAAACTATTAATTTCAATTCTGATAATGGGGAGATTACAATGAAACGTTTTCTATTCATGAACTCCATACTGCTCTTGATCAAGCTCATGACACTGCTACAGGAGCTGATAACATACATTATCAGCTCCTGAAGCACTTACCAGAATCCTGTCTGGAAACTCTCCTAAATATTTTTGATAATATTTGGACATCGGGTAACTTTCCTCCCTCATGGCGTGACGCCATAGTAGTACCAATACCTAAACCTGGACGTGATCATACGGATCCATCCAATTATCGTCCGATTTCATTAACTAGCTGTGTTTGCAAGACCATGGAACGCATGAAAAATAATCGACTTGTTTGGTACTTGGAAACAAATAATCTCATAACAGATATACAGTGTGGTTTCCGTAAAAACAGAAGTACTGTCGATCACTTGGTGCGACTGGAATCATTTGTTAAAAACGCACTAATTAATAAACAACACGCTGTGTCTATCTTTTTTGATCTCGAAAAAGCATATGACACAACTTGGAAATATGGCATTTTACGAGATTTACATGATTTTGGCTTGCGAGGTCGTTTGCCTGAATTTATTGCCAACTTTTTAAATGACAGACAATTCCAGGTCCGAGTGGGTTCTACCCTGTCTGATCATTACAATCAGGATCAGGGTGTTCCACAAGGCAGTATTTTGTCTGTCACACTTTTTAGCATCAAGATCAACAGTTTATCAAAGGTTTTAAACGATTCAATTGATGGATCGTTATTTGTGGATGATTTTAATATTTCTTGTCGTGGTAAAAATATGCATACCATTGAGCGGCAATTGCAGTTGTGTTTAAACAAGATTAACAAATGGTGTCTTGAAAACGGCTTTAAATTTTCTAAATCGAAAACTAACTGTATACATTTTTGTCGTAAATACAAACCACATAAAGACCCTGAACTATCCCTAGATGGGACTCCCATTAAAGTTGTGAAGGAAGCCAAATTCTTGGGTCTAATCTTTGATTCACATTTAACGTTTCTACCACATATTAAATCCCTCAAAACTAAATGCCTGAAAGCACTTGACTTGTTGAAAGTTGTCTCAAATTCAAAATGGGGAGGGGATCAAGCTACCCTTCTCCATCTCTATCGATCACTCGTTCGTTCTAAACTTGATTATGGCTCCATCGTATATGGTGGAGCCTGCAAAAGTAATCTTAAACTTCTTGATCCTGTCCATCACCAAGGTCTAAGACTTTCTCTTGGGTCCTTCAGAACCTCACCTGTTGACAGTCTGTACGTTGAGGCCGATGAACCATCTCTTGCACAACGCCGTATCAAATTATCTTTACAATATATCACAAAACTATACTCTAACGAATCTAACCCTGCATATAACTGTGTCTTCAGTCCTCTTTATGAGGATATATATAGCAAAAAGTCTTCTATTGTTCCACCTCTTGGGCTCAGAATAAAGCCGTTTATTGCTGCTGCTGGAATTGAGCTGGACAATATAGCTGGACAATATAGCTCCCTTCCGTCTTCTTTCCTCTCCCCCTTGGCAGTTGGTTAGGCCACAGGTTGACCTAACATTAACTACATTTAAAAAATCAGAAACGAGTGAATTACAGTATAAACAAGAATATAATCAATTGAAACATACATATAACAATTACAAAACCCTTATTTACAGATGGTTCCAAGGACGGTGGCGCAGTTGCTTGTGCCACTGTCATTGGATCCAGAACAATATCTTCTAGAATTCCAGATAAAAGCTCCATTTTTACTGCCGAAGCAAATGCAATATTAACAGCTCTTAAATATATTCAAAGACACATTAAACGTAAACAATATATAATCTTTTCTGACTCTCTTTCTTGCCTTCAGGCTATTAAAAATCTTTCTTGTAAACATCCACTTTTAATAGAAATTATTGAATTGTATAATGATCTTGCTACTGGCCAATACGACATCGTCTTTTGTTGGTTACCCAGCCACGTTGGCATTTCTGGGAACACACTCGCTGACCTTGCTGCTAAAGCAGCACTCAACAAATCTGTGACACCAATTCTCATTCCACACACTGATTATAAAGCTACAATTAGGTCTTACATTCGTGATCTGATGCAGAAAAGGTGGGACACTCAAGTCGGTATCAACAAGTTACATGAAATACAACCCTACATCGGTTACACCTACTTGCGTTGTCAGTCCAGATTTGAAGAGGTCATCATGCGACGATGTCGCATTGGCCACACAAGATATACGCATGAATATTTGCTTAAAGGTGAAGATCCTCCGTTCTGTATCCCTTGTGATGAAAGAATCACAGTCAAGCACGTTTTGCTTGACTTTGTTGAATATTCCATCACAAGGGATAACTATTTTAAATCGGGAACTATGAAGGATCTTTTTAGTAACGTTAGTAATCATTTAATGATTGCGTTTTTAAAAGAATTAGATTTATTACATGACTTGTAAATAGATAAATATTTTAAGATTGGAAGTTGAATCAGGAACTACGATTTTTAGTGGCTGTATCCTCGAAGGGGGTTGAAGTACCGTAAAATTATTGTCCTCCTGAGAGGGTACGTAAGTCCAAAAACTGTTGAAGTCAGATTTATTCTTCCACTTTTTTAGCAGTAGAATATGTGTCATTTTAATTTGTGGCTAATCTTGCATACAATCGCTAGCAGCTGAGGGGATGGTGTAAATCCAGCTAGGGACCATGCAGGTAGCAGAGGTATTGTAAGTCCCCATGGTCCCTAGTATGGTGATCTACCCTCTGTTGTTGGCGATCTATGGCCTGGTTTTATATTGTACTGTCCAAATAATGATACTGTTATATTTTTATAAGTTTCCACACTAGTTTTAATATGAACTGTGATAATCTAGTGTTTTTACTGTCCTTCGTCGACAGGTTCTACATCATATGCACATATATATATATTTTTATGGCACGTATGTTCTCGTCACGATATGGCTGCAACATTGCCGATGTGACGTTAAATCTTAACTCACTCACCCACTCAAACCATTGTTAGTGTCCATGAAAAATTTGGATCATACTTCCATCCAGTGCCATGCAGGAACAAGGCAGAACATACAGATTCGCCGACAAACTAATCCGTTCCATCCATCGCGTCTATCTGATTCTGTTGTTCAATTTTGGTCGAATTGCAGTCGGGTTCTTCCAACTTGATGATGCTTTGCTTTTCAGGATTATTGGGACCTCGTGTTTATGCGCACACTGAATGCTACAGTTATGATCAATGCATGCCAGAAACTTACTCTCCCACGGTGTTTCGATAGCCACTGGAATTCGGGGCACAATTCTTCCAGTTCCGAAATGACCTTTCCAAGCAGATTTTGAAACGACCACACAGCTTTGGCCGCAGGCATAATCATCGACTAGAATTCTCCGACATTGCATTAAGTACCTTCTGCATGGTGGAGTGTTTCGTGAACATGGTTCTTCTGGACATTTGTAGTTCCGATGTCCATAATTTGGCGAGTGACATATTGTACCCCCTATTATATTACTTGAGGATAGTCTTTCTATCCATCGATGTAATTAACATGAAGATCCATATGGCATTGAATAACTATTAAAAACATTTCAGATGCTATTTTATACTCGGTTCTAAGCATCAGTGATACAGGACGTAAGGATGAAAATGCTGAGGAGTTTGGACAGGTAGGCGACGTTGATATAGATGTATTTAGTGTTTTGTCTTATTTTAAAGAGTGGTAGAGTATCAGAGGGCCAAAGTTTTGACGTATAACTTGATGTTTGATGCAGTTCCCTCTTCTGACTTTGTGTTTCCAAAGTTAAACATGTAAATAACTGGCTAGCGTTTGCGACCTTATGACGGGTGTGTTAGTACAGCAGGACACCTTTTTATGAACGCCCGGTATTATCATTACTTTTATATCGATACATAATGTCTTTGTTTTCGGTAGATTTGTGGATAACATAATGGAATGATCCGTCCTTCAGTCCATCAAGAGTGGTCCCTTTCGGCTTTGACGTTTCCTTCGTTGGATGTCAGATGTTCTTTAGACCTTTCTCCTCCTTAGAGGGTAGGTAAGTCCCGAAACATTTCAAGTACAATTAAACTTTCCACTGGTGTAAATCCAGCTGGGGTCCGTGCATGTATCAAAGGTACTGTAAGTCCCCATGGATCCTAGTGTGGTGATCTACTTTCAGTTATTGGCGATCTATAGCATGTTCTTATATTGCATTGTCCAAATAATGATATGAGTTTTAACTTTCAACACTAGCTTTAATACTAATCGTGATATACTAGTGGTTTTACTGTGCTTCGTCAACAGGGTTTTAGTTTCTGATGATTTTGGTATGCAATGTAATTTAAATGTTCTCATCACGATATAGCTATAGCTGCAATATTGTCGATGTGATATTAAATATTAACTCAACCCACTCTTTAGACCTTTCCATCTTGCATAAATATAATCAGTTTAATGAAGTCTACACATTGAAGTGAACTTGGAATGACAGCGCTACACAAAAAGCCCACAGTCTTGCAGTTCTACTTGTTTGCATCCAAGCTAACAGGACCGTCCATTGGTTTCTCGGTTTTGCATTTCTTTGTCATCAGTAAAGAGTTCTTGCTGACTGTGAATATGACACTTGGATATATGCAAAGCAATGTTCATAGCTTTTGTTGAGTTGATGAAGAACGATGACGTTTTTGGAATCTATGTTGAAACGTCACCTTTCACAGAAATAAGAAAGTTGCATATCCATAAATATTGTCATCCTTCTTCTGTGTTTGGTTGTTAACTTATATGTAAAACAGATATTGACCTCCCTATACATTTCTTGTTTCAGCTGGGAAGACTTTGCTCCCACGGTGTTATGGATGTTACAGGTAGAAGACATTGCAATGTGTAAGTTCTTCTGCAATATGATCTGATGCAGAGGAATCATTGAGAGATTGGATTCAAACTTCCTCATTATTTTGGTTGGTAGATGAGTATTCTGTCATTATTACAGTTTGTTGCTATCCCTTTCTCTCCACGTACCTTGTCATTTAGTAAAATTGTTTCAAATGATTCAAATGAAGCTATTATAGCTACCCTTTGTATCATCTGTTCTCAGTTATAAGGCTCCTGATAACAATAAACATTTGTCTTGTTTTAATTCTAGGGTCCATACAATAGATGCTTTGTTGTTTGGGGTATATATGTGTAAAAAAGGCTGACAGTCTACCTATATTGCGCCTTTTCTATGCAAGTGAGTGAGTTAAAGTTTAAAGTCACCTCGGCAATATTTCAGCCATACAGCCGTACATATACAATAAATACAAGTCACCGACGGACTGTAAAATAACTAAATTACCACACAAAAGTGTCAAACTAGCTAGCATATGTCTTCAAAAGAAGGAAGTTTTTTTAAGCAATACAATGTTGATCGCCAAAATGTTCTGTGCAAAATGTTTAACAGGTCGACTGATAAGTTCTGTCCAGAAACAACGTAATCATTCCTTTCCGTTGATTTCGTTCTCGGTAGGATATGACTGCAATATTGCCGATATGACGTTATATATTAACTCACACACTCACTCCAGCCCCGTTGCTTGTTGGCAGGTTACTGTCACATTATCTTGCCTTGTGCATGGTCATGGAGGCGATGTTTTTTCTTATTTCAAATGTTTGATATGGTGTATTTATTTGATGTTCAAATGGTATACTAGTATAGAGGGCAGCGAAATAAAGGCCTTGGGTATGTGGAACATGGTCACGTTTCAAGGGACCAAGGCAAGGTGATAGTTCGTGGTGGTTCGCAAGTGTATTTTTTGTAATAGTAATACACCTATTGTTCGATGTTAACGTTCTAGCACTAAATACCCACGCTTGATTCCCCAGGGTTCTCACGATGTCTAGGTACCGTTGTGTGTTTCTCTCTGACATTCTAGGGCCGATGCGGTAGTCTAGTGGTTAACGCCATCGCTCGTCACACCGAAGACCTGTTTTCGATTTCCCACACGGGCACCACGTGTAAAGCCCATTTCTAGTGTCCCGTCGTGATATATGAAAGATAGATAGATGAAATATTACTAAAACCATACTCACAAATGAGTAGCAGGACGATAAAGTGGGAGATGAAGCATCTTGCTGGAATATTGTTATAAGCGGCATAAAACTAAACTCACTGTGGTTGATGTTTCGAACATCACCAGTCGTAATTGTAATTATCATGTGTCTTCAATACGCCACAATTAAATGGCCGCCATTACTGACATTGTTACTGATGTTGATGCACCATCCCTGTCTCCTGTCACTAGGTATGGATGGTGTCAATGAATTTGTTTTAGTAAAACATTGATCAGTAAATGACCAAATATTGATTTAAGAGAACCCTATAGTGCAATGTCCATTTGAGCGGTCTTTCCGAACCATAAATATTTCAATGTCAAAACTGTCAAGAACCTTTTTACCACTGTTAGTTGTCATTTATTCACTGTTTTTTTTAAAGGAAATTGATTTAATTGTTGAATTTTGAATAACACATTCTGTAGATAGATGTACTTTAATGATTGGTAGTTTAGATTTGTAACTAGAATCGTTAGTTGCTGTACCCTGAAAGGGGATTGAAGCACTGTAAAATTATTGGTCCTCCTGAGAGGGTACGTAAGTCCCAAAACATTTGATGTAAATTTAAGTCTACCAGGATTTTAATCGTAGTATTCATGCTATTTTAATGTTGGGTAGTATTTCATACACTCTGCAGCGGCTGAGGGGATGGTGTAAATCCAACCAGGGTCCATGAAGGTAGCAAAGGTACTGTAAGTCCGCATGGTCCCTAGTATGGTAATCAGCTGTTGGCGATCTATAGCCTGTTTTTATATTGTTTTGTCAAGCCAGTGATATTAAATTTAACTTTCCACTCTACTTTTAATAATAATTGTGATATTCTAGTTGTTCGTCGACAGGTTTGTATAGTAGACATATATTTCTTTTCAGTGTTAAATGTTCTCGTCACGATATGGTTGAAACATTGCCATTAAATATGAACTCACTCACCCACTCACTCTTTACGAATATCATACGCACAACTTGTGATTGAAATATGTTCAGTAAACATCGACAACACCGCGCGTGACAGGTTATAATCATAAGTAATTTTCAAAAGGGGATGTGTGTGTGTGTGTGTGTGTGTGTGTGTGTGTGTGTGTGTGTGTGTGTGTGTGTGTGTGTGTGTGTGTGTGTGTGTGTGTGTGTGTGTGTGTGTGTGTGTGTGTGTGTTCGAACCCCCAGCTCCGACCTCTGGATCCGCTAATGTAATGTACGGAGCAATTGTTTATATTCCATACATTGCAAGTGTCCGGCCTTCAGGCAGGTTGTAAGGGATAATAAGTCTTTTATTGCACCAATAGGAGGCTAAAACGATTGCGTTTGCACAAATACAGAAAATTTAAAAAAAAATACTGTCAAAAATGTATGAGTGAGTTAATATTTAACGTCACATCGGCAATGTTTCAGCCATATCGTGACGAGAACATCTAATTCTGAAATGAAATATGTATAATATAAAAACATGTCAACGAAGGACAGAAAACCAACTAGAATATCACACTTTGAATTAAAACTAGCGTGTATTTTTAATTTTTGGCGAGATGTGTCTAAATCGCTAACAGCTGAGGGGATGATGTAAATCCAACTAGGGTCCATGCAGGTAGCAAAGGTACTGTTGGTCGCTAGTATGGTGATCTACCTTCAGTTGTTGGCAATCCGTAGCCTGTTTTTATATTGTATTGTCCGAATAGTGATATTAGTTTTAACTTTCCACGCTAGTTTTAATTCAGAGTGTGATGTTCTAGTGTTTTTACTGCCCTTCATTGACATGTTTTTATGTTATACATATATTCCATTTCAGTGTTAAATGTTCTTGTCACGATATGGCTGAAATATTGCCGATGTGACGTTAATTATTGACTCACTCACTCACTTGCCTCGAGTCGTATGTCCAGACGGCAGTGGCTCATGGGTCAATCAGGTGGAATAGCTACTTTTGTATTATTCTGCTTGAGTATATCATCCGGGTATCCTTGTTGCTGCAGGCTGGAAACCCGCCTACTTGTAGCATTGTCCTTGTGGCGGGTGGGGAGCTCGGATGATGAAACAACATGGCTTACGAAACACCCCTCAAGAAAACAAAAACGTCTTCTTGATACTACTGATCCTGATGTTGACAACCAAGGACTCTCTACATCCACTGACTATTGGCCATGCTTTATTGTAATAGAGACCACTGACTAAACTCCATTAAAACTGAACCGTTTTGCTGGGTCAAAAGGCATACAGGGCATTGCAGGTGATGCTAAAAACGTTAGACGTTTGCGAACAGGTTCTTTGCTTGTTGAGTGCAGTAGGAGGCAACAAACAACCAATCTCCTTTCAACAAAATCATATGTCGGCATTCCAGTGTCAATCTCTGCTAATCGTACTCTGCACACTAGTAAGGGTATTGTGAGAGACCGTGATAGACTTTTTGCTGATATGCTGGAAATTGACATCGCCATGAAGGACCAATGTGTGTTATTTGTCAAACGTTTCACTACCCGAAAAAACAACCAGATCCAACAAATCAACACCTACTTATTCTCATTTTCCACTCCAACGGCCCCAAAATCAACAAAGGCTGGTTACTGTCACATCAAAGTGGAATCTTTTATTCCTAATCCACTGAGATGTTTCAAGTGCCAAAAGTATGGTCATGGTGTAAATTCCTGCACATTGTCTGTTGTGACAGTAGTTACAAGAAATGCACCAATTGTTCTGGAGACCATTCCTCTTTCTCAAAAGAGTGTCCGATTTGGAAATAGACAAGATAAAATTTACTCAAAATATTAGTTTTGCCGAAGCATAACAACTTGTTCAGAGGTACGACCCACAAGAACCATATGCTTCAAAAATCAAAACACAATCTGAACCATCCTCTAAAGCTTCTACATCTTCTTCAGCTGCTCAAACAAACTTGACTTGGGTGCACACTGATTCCCCAGAGGTTTTTTCACCTGCTATATCCATTCAGACTGTTGAACTACTTCCTCGCATGTCAAAAAGTCAAGTAGGGTCAGCTTCGGATCATGATCCATCATCACAGAATTAAGCTTTATAACAAATACGGATCACTTGAGGACATTCTTGTAAAGCAGGATGTTATCCATAGTCCAGTAACACCCACAACCAGTCTCCAAGCTGTTGCAGTGAGACTAACTCTTCACGTTACCATATTCCTCCTTCTTCAGCACTCCAGCAGTCTGATCTTCAAGCTCTCTATGACCAACTTCCTAAACCTTGTATTATAATGGGTGATCTCAAAGGCCATAACCCGATTTGGGGTGGTACAAATACAAACTCTAAAGGTAAAATACTGGAAGGTTTTATACACAATAATAACCAGTGTAGCTCTTAAAACTAACATCCAAGCCGTTGCAGTGAGACTTACTCTTCACGTTACTTTTACACTATGCTCTTTGTATATACCACCCTCCTCAGCACTCCAACAGTCAGATCTGCAAGGTCTCTATGATCAACTCCCTAAGCCGTGTATCATAATGGGTGATCTCAATGACCATAACCCGCTATGGGGTGGTACAAACACTAACTCAAAAGGTCAAATACTGGAAGATTGTATGTTTATACAATGATGATTCAAGCACTTATCTGCACCCTGCAACTGGCACCTACTCTTCTCTGGACCTGTGTCTTGCAGGCTCTTCTTTACTAAATGAATCTGAGCGGTCAGTTCACAATGACTTATGTGGAAGTGACCACTTTCCAACTATCTTATCCATCTTATACGAGATGGAATTTTTCCAAGGCAGACTTGTCGTTGTTTAAAACGTTATGCACATCCAAACTACGGTCGCAGTGTTTCCTTAATGATACTGATCCTATATCTGACACTTTAAATGAAATCGCTGATGAGTGTATACCAAAGTCCTCTACTGCTCCTCTACTGAACCATGGTTCAATTCCGATTGTAGACCAGACAGAAAAGCGAGGAAAAAGGAAAAAAATATTTCCGCCGTCATCCAACTGTCCAGAACTTGAATAAGTTTAAAATGCTCAATGCCCGTGATCTACCTTCGGTTGTTGGCAATCTTTAGCCTGTTTTTACATTGTACTGTCCAAATAGTGATACTATTATTTTTTTAACTTTCCGCGATAGTTTTAAATACTTACTGTGGTAGTCTAGTTACTGTCCTTCGTCGACAGGTTCTTCATCGACAGGTTCTTCATCTACAGGTTCTTCATAATATGCATATATATTTCGTTTTTATGTCACATATGTTCTCGTCACGATATGACAGCTATATTGCCGATGTGACGTTAAATATTAACTCGCTCACTCTGCATCAGATCACTGATGTACGTTCTAATGGTAGCTTTGTAATCGTAGTATGGAATAAGAAGTGGAGTCACAGATTTGTTGAGTATTGCCTTGGCAGCAAGGTCGGCCATCGTGTTACCAGAAATGCCCTTTTGGCTGGGTAACCAACAGAAGACGATGTGGTATTGGCCAGTAGCAAGATTATTATACATTTCTATTAAAAGTGGATGTTTACAAGGCAAATTTTTAATAGCCTGAAGGCAAGAAAGAGAGTCGGAATAGATTATATACTGTTGATGTTTAGGATGTTTCTGAATATATTTAAGAGCCGTTAATATGGCGTTAGCTTCAGCAGTGAAAATAGAGCTATTATCTGGTAATATAGAAGATATTGTTTTGGATCCAATGACAGTGGCACAAGCCATTGCACCGCCGTCCTTGGACCCATCAGTCTATATAGATTTATAGTTGCTATATTTAGTTTTTAATTGATGGTGTTCTTGTTTATATTGTCATTCATTAGTTTCTGATTTTTTAAATGTGGTCAATGTTAGGTCCACCTGTGGTCCTAACCAACTGCCAAGGAGGAGAAGAAAGAAGCCAGGCAGGAGCTATATTTTCCAGCTCAATGCCGGCCGAAGAAAGAAATGGTTTAATTCTATGTAATGGAGGCGAAACAAGAGAACAGTTCTTGCTGTATAAGTCCTCATAAAGGGTGTTGAAAACACAGTTATATGCAGGGTTAGATTCATTAGCGTATAAAAGATGTATGACATGGTGCCTTGAGCTACTGGCAGTACCTCACGACCTCGCCTAGATTGTTACTATAAAGCAAAATCCCTGCTGTTTGTCAATCTGTAAATAATTGAGTCGTTACCAGACAATCCAGTGATTAATATTGTTACAGTGCAAACAATTTCTGTGAGCCTTTTTACCGGATTAAACGAACTAACTTTTTAGTTGTTTCAATGGCATAAATATGCCTTACGCTCACCGAAGTGCTCCTTTGTGAGCATTTTGTATCCCCTCTGATAATAAAAGTCCCCCCTTGGCCGTTAGCCGAATACAGTCAGAGTGAGTGAGTGAGTTTAGTTTTATGCTGCACTCAGCAATATTCCAGCTATATGGCGGTGGTCTCTAAATAATCGAGTCTGGACCAGACAATCCAGTGATCAACAGCATGCGGATGGGTCTACGTAATTGGGTACCCATGACTTGTACCTTCACCCCTATTTTACCCCCTGACCCTCGCGGGTCTTGCTGGCTTCGTAATCAAGTAGATAGACAGCCTGTACAGGGAAGGTAAGCCGTCAGGTCCTTCGCTACACTAAATTCTAGATTGTCTTGCAAAAACATGATATTTGCAACTCTGTTTCCGTGTCAGTATGGAGTGGATAAAAGAAGAACTGGTCGGCTCGGAGTATATGACATGTGTGAGTGGTTTTGTTTACTATTGGCACCCGTGAAGCTCCAGATTAGAACTGATCTTCAGTAACCCATGTTTGTCGCATAAAGCGACTAACGGGATCGGATGGTCAGACACATGGTTGACACATGTCATTGTATCTCATTTGCGTAGATGGATGCTCATGCTGTTGGTCACTGAATTGCCTTGCCCAGGCTCGATTACTTACAGACTGCAGTCATATTGATGGAATATTGCTGAATGTGGCGTAAAACTAAACTCATTCACTCGCTATTAATCACTGTTCCTTTGTCTAGACCTAGTACAAACTGCCACATATGCACGTCCCCATTATGTGTGTGTATGATGCTGAAACCACTGGTTGTGACAAGGTTCCAGATCGATGCATAGTCCTTTTGTATTTTTTTACCAACCCGTAAATGATTTCTGATTTTATGTGCCACACGCAAGGCAAGTTTCATTTATTACTGTTTCAGGGAGTACAAATTAATGTAAGAACAGTTAATGTCCCGCTGGCATTAATTTCATTTTCGACATAAATCATCAGACTGCATGGTCTTTGATTCTGTACACATATGAAAAAACATCGCCAGACAGTTTATTTTAACGGCCACGAGACCGTTTAGATGAATATCATAATTATGTTTGTGTGTATAATTGTTCGGCATACAATGATTATCGATATGCACCTGGTGTGAACATCACAACCAAAACGTGTACGTCATTAAGCAAATACGAAGTTTCAGTAAACAGTTCATAGAGATCGATACCTTGGAAAAGCAATTGATTTCCTTGTTGATAGGCAAATATTCCACATCTTCGCTTGTCGTCCTAAATCGCCTAAAATCAGCCGCGTGTAGAGCAAGACGACCTATCAGGTGTCCATAGTTAAGTAGTATGACTAGATTGGTGTCATGCTCGACGTCACTGAAATTTGAGGAAAGCCACTGGTCGGACGGAAGTCGCTTTCTTGCTCATGACGTCAACTTTATCGTCACATTCAACGTATGATACAGGAAGATAAAGACGTATTTTTGTAGGTAAATTATACACTGAAACATGTCCCAGGAGCAATTTGGTGCCTTCAGTGAAATCTACGTGTACATCGTAAAAAAAAGCGTCGAAGTGGTTAATTGAATAAACAAGATATATGCTACAACTGTCAGCAGTTGAACGTTGTGGTATGCTCCAGATGGGGCGATACGCACTAACGTTGCAATAACCTTCGACTGCACCCGTGTAGCTGTCTCTAGACTGCTGTAACGTTACAGGGCAGACTAAAAAGTTGGAGACCGCGGGTAACAACACCAGCTGAGGATAGGTATTTGAGGACGTTTCACCCGCCCGTTCCCTGATGGTAACGTCATCAACTGCGAATTCCCTGATCACCGTGTCAATAGATACACGGTGGCTAGACGTCTTCGGGCAGCAGGTATCAGAGCCTACAGACCTTTCAAAGGACAGGTGTTGACCCCTGAAAACAGACTTCACTGAGTGCGTTGGGCCTGAGCTGTTCGTCGTTGGCAGCGACGAGAGGAACAAAGTGAACGTTCTTCAGTGGCCAGTACATTCTCCAGACATGTCCGACCCGTGAAGGTCGCGGGGTAGAATAGGCCTTCAGCAACCCATGCTTGCCATAAAAGGCGATTAAGCTTGTCGTAAGAGGCGACCAACGGGATCGGGTGTCAGGCTCGCTGACTTGATTGACACATGTCATCGGTTCCCAACTGCGCAGATCGGTGCTCATGTCGTTGATCACTGGATTGCTTGGTCCAGACTCGTGTATTTACAGACCGCCGCCATATAGCTGGAATATTGCTGAGTGAGTTATTAGTTAACGTCACATCGGCAATATCTCAGCCTGATAGAGCATACGTAGAATGCCCTAGACAGAGGCGTGGGAATGTGCCGTAACCCACCACAGAATAACTAGCACAAGCACAAGCCCTCCAGGTCGAATAACGTTGCATACCACATTATCTTGTCCGACGTCTGACGTCTTCGGCTAGAAGGAGACTTCGTGCCTGTATTGATTGGTGTGGACATACAGAATACTAAAGTGATGGTAGAGAACATTAATTGCTGCTGGTGATCATTAACCCGTTTTTTTTATTGTATTGTTCTCTATAGTGATATGCTTTTAATTTTTTTCTCTAGTTTTACGTTTCTCTTGTAGTTTTATTATCCATCGTCGACAGGTTCGAGATCGCCCATCTTCAAACTGTATTCATTTTTAATGTAAATTGTTCTAGTCACGATCTCCCTGAGATATTGCCGATGTGACGCTCAATATTAACTCACACACTCTATACACAAATCACACACACAAGCAGACACTCACATAGACAGATTTACACGCACAGTCACAAACAACTACATAACACAAGACTGATTCCATACATCCTACTTGCAATACAGTCAACATGTCTCCATTAAAGTATCTCGTTTATCTCTAATGTCAATCAGTTAATACACCATGAACAACACGAGGACTCTAGGAAACACGATCATTAGTAATCTAAAGCATAGGCTTACCCGGCTGTTGGTAAAGCACTTACGTCCTGCACAATTCGAAAGATCAATTATCACTAATTTGCACACTGAATCATGTTTTAGTTCAAACACATCTGTGAATAGAAGCATCTGAAGCGGCAGTTGAGTGGGCATGACGTGTTGAAAATCTGAAACACAAATCAAACACAAGACTCTGTCAAACAGACAGCAACCGTCTCATTAGCGGTTTATATAATACACATACATTCCATTTCAGTGTTAGATGTTCCAGACACGATATGGCTGAAATATTGCCGATGTGACGTTAAATATTAACTCAGTCACTCACGTCTCATTAGCGACGCCATATCTGTGGTCAGCGATCACGTCCCCTCGATCGGTAAGCCTATTTGCTCTTCAAATTTTGTTTGGTTTGGATTTTGTTTAAAAACGTTTTAAGTAATATCCCTGCTATATAACTGCGGCCAGTAAATAATCGTGTCAGGGCCAGACAATCCAGTGATCGACAGTGGGTGATGGGCGTCGTTCTTCGGTTTTGGGAACCGATGACGTGTCAAATTAGTCAGCGAGTCTGACATCCTTGGGTTCGGCTGTCAGGATATGTCCGGGACACGTACCTTTTCAATATCTCAGTCTGAGGCAGCCTAGTGGTTAAAAATCTTAACTCTGAAAATTCTAAATGCTTTGTGTAGCAGGGACGTGGAGTCATCCCACAAATCACATCCTTACCGTGTCAGCTTCCAGACGGGGTTAACCTCTCTGTCGTCAAGGCATCCAACTTCGGAGCAGAAGGCACCCGTGGCGAGCCACCTCCTCGTGGTGGGTGCTGGGTAATGCCAAGTGCTCGCCGACACCCCCGTAGTGGACCCGGGGGGATATTTGGTCCACCAACCCGTTTGCCGTGGGTTGCGGCCCTGTGTCGGCGGAGAAAGGGATCCTGGTGGTTGAGGGCAATAGGGACCTGTAACCGTGTTCCTGTTGCTCAATACACCACTTTGGCCCTGACTTCGCCTAGACGGGTGGTTGAATGGGCCCGGTTCAACCAATCGACTGGTCATGCCGAGCCCTGAGCACTAAATTTCATTGCTCGATCATTGTTTGGCTTGGTGTTGATTTCAACACAATATTTAAATATACATATATACATATGCTATGATACATGTGTTTTTTTTGTTTTGTTTTTAAATTGAGAAAATTTGCCTAGATGCCAGTGTCAGAAGGCGGTGGCTCATGGGCCAATCTGGTAGAATTATTAATTATTGATTTTTCTGCTGGAGTATATCATCCGGGTATCCTTGGTGCTGCAAGTAGGAAACCCACTTGCAATTAGCATTGTCCTTGTGATACTCCGTGGTGGGTGGGGAGCCCGGATGATGAATCAAAATAATCTTACCATGGACTACCAAACCCCTACAAAAAAAACAAACGTCAGCTCGACAATGATAATGAACAGAGGTCATCCAACTCAACAGACAATTGGCCACGTTTCCTGGTTCTCAGTACTGTAGACAAGACACCACTTAAACTAAACCCTTTTGTAATCTCTAAGGGCATATATGGCATTGCAGGTGAGGTGAAGAATATAAAACGTTTGCGTTCAGGATCTTTTCTGATTGAAAGCAGCAGGAAACAACAAGCCACTAACTTGATGAATACAGAAACGTTTGCTGGAATCCAGGTTTCAGTTACTGAACACAGAACACTGAACAGCAGCAAAGGTATCATTAGAGACAGGGATCGTTTGTTGGCCGAAATGTCAGAACTGGACATCGTTTCTGAAATGAAGGATCAGGGAGTCACATATGTCAAGCGATTCACCACCCGGAAAAATAATGATGTCATTCCAACAAATACGTACCTCTTTTCCTTCTCTTCACCAAATCCTCCTAAGTGTGTCAAGGTTGGTTACTGCACTATGTCAGTTGATGTTTACATTCCAAATCCTTTGCGATGTTTCAGATGCCAAAAATATGGTCATGGTGTCAACACGTGCACAAAGCCAATAACATGTGCTCACTGTAGCGAGACTTCACACGTAACTGAAGATTGTGAAAGTACGTTAAAAAAATGCACAAACTGTTCCGGTAATCATTCATCCTTTTCCAAAGACTGTACAGTATGGAAAAAACAAATGGAAATCAACAAAGTTAAATTTACTCAAAATATTAGCTTCGCTGATGCTAAAAAGATTGTTGAATCAACAGTACCCAATGTTTCATATGCATCAGTCATTAAGACACCGTCTGAAAGTTTGTCAAGAGTAAATTCGGCAGTCACTAGTTTTTCCATAGAGTGTCAAACAGATTTGACTTGGGTAACAGCTGACACCCCTCACCTTCTTATACCTGAAGAACAGTCTACTCAGACTTCGGAACCATGTATAAACAGTCAGATCCAAGTTCAGGATCAATCACAGTCATTGCCTCAGTCCACTCAGAAGACTCGTCCAGAAACAAGTTCAAAGAAAACAGTTAAAAATACAGTCAAGACTAGGGCAGAAACAGTGAAAAAAGGTGTCAGAGCTTCAAAGGGTTCGGAGAACCATCTTCAATTATTTAACAAATATGGTTCATTGGAGGACATGGATGTGTCAGAAAACATCCATCCCAGGGCACATAGCTTGTCGCCTTAAAAAAAGCAAGGGGTAGATCCCCTATCCATCCACCTAAAAGATAGGTCATTTAACTAATATCGTACAGTGGAATTGTAGAGGTCTAAGAACTAATTTCAATGAACTACAGCTTTTAGTCCAGGATCTCACACCATCCGCATTCTGTCTGAATGAAACACATCTGAAACAGACAGATAATTTTAACTTACGCCAGTTTAACGCCTATCATTCTCTTTCCCCTCCAGGTGATAGGGCCACTGGAGGTTCTACTATTCTTATACGGCAAGATGTTATTCATAGCCCTGTTATACTAAACACTAATCTCCAAGCTGTTGCAGTGCGACTGACTCTGGGTGTAGCATTTACACTATGTTCTCTGTATATTCCGCCTTCTTCAACACTTCAACATACTGACTTTCAATCACTCTATGACCAACTCCCAAAACCATGTGTTATTATGGGTGACCTAAACGGTCACAACGCACTCTGGGGCAGTACTAACACTAACACTAAAGGCAAAATAATTGAAGATTTCATTTCAAATAATGACCTGTGCATATGTAATGATGATTCAAGCACCTATCTGCATCCTGCAACTGGCACTTATTCTTCTCTGGATTTATCTCTTGCTGATTCTAACCTCCTCAATGAATTTGATTGGTCAGTTCATAATGACCTTTGTGGAAGTGACCACTTCCCAACTATCCTCTCAGAAATTACTCCATCCGATTCTCCATCGTTTACAAGATGGAACTTTTCGAAGGCTAACTGGTCTTTATATCAAACTATGTGTCAATCAAAACTGCGACCTGAATGTTTCAGTGATGTAACTGATCCAATTCACACTTTTGCTGACATTCTAAATAAAATAGCTGATGAGTGTATACCACAGTCCTCTACGACTCCACATGTACGAAAACCGTGGTTCAAAGCAGATTGTAGACAGGCCAGAAAAGCGAGGAAAAAGGCAGAACATTATTTTCGCCGTCATCCAACTGTCCATAACCTAGACAAATTCAAAATACTGAATGCAAAGGTGCGTCGTACCTTTAAACAAAACAAACGACAATCGTGGAGAAATTATGTCTCCAAACTTAATTCACGTACGCCAGTGTCCAAAGTATGGAACATGGTTCAAAGAATTAAAGGTAAAGGTTCAAAATCTGCCGTACGCCATCTCAAAGATGGTGATAGTTTAATTACTGACAAATGTCAAATTGCAAATAAAATTGGCGAAACTCTTGCCAAAAATTCTTCATCAGCAAATTATGTCCCTGAGTTTCAGAGATATCAGAAACAACAGGAGAAGACAAGCATTCATTTTGAATCGGATAACGGTGAAGACTATAATGAAATATTTTCATTACATGAGCTATATACTGCTCTTGAACAAGCTCCTGACACAGCAGCAGGTGATGACAATATTCACTATCAGCTGCTGAAACATTTGCCTGAACCATGTCTGGTCACACTTTTAGATATCTTTGACAAAATATGGACATCTGGAAACTTTCCTCCTTCTTGGCGTAATGCCATTGTAATCCCTATACCCAAACCTGGTAAGGATCATACTGATCCTTCCAATTACAGACCGATCTCTTTAACCAGCTGTGTCTGCAAAACCACGAATGGTAAATAACAGATTAATTTGGTATCTGGAAACCAATAACCTCATTACAAATATTCAGTGTGGTTTTCGGAAGAATAGAAGTACCATTGATCATTTGGTACGTTTAGAATCCTTTGTCAAAAATGCTATAGTAAATAAACAACATGCTGCATCGATATTCTTTGATCTCGAGAAAGCGTATGATACCACCTGGAAGCATGGCATTTAAAAGGATTTACATGTTTTTTTGGGTTGAGAGGTCGTTTACCTCATTTTATATCACAGTTTTTAAAAGACAGACAGTTTCAAGTCCGAGTGGGTTCAACCCTGTCTGACCATTATAATCAGGATCAGGGTGTTCCACAAGGCAGTATTTTGTCTGTCACATTATTTAGTATTAAGATAAACAGTTTATCCAAGGTTTTAAACGATTCCATTGATGGATCACTTTTTGTGGATGATTTTAATATTTCTTGTCGCGGTAAAAATATGCATACTATTGAAAGACAATTGCAGTTGTGTTTAAACAAAATAAATAAATGGTGTCTTGAAAACGGCTTTAAATTTTCTAAATCTAAAACTAATTGTAAACACTTTTGTAGAAAATATAAGCCACATAAGGACCCTGAACTATCTCTAAATGGCACTCCCATCAAAGTTGTAAAGGAGGCCAAGTTCTTGGGACTTATTTTCGATTCTCATTTAACCTTCTTACCGCACATTAAATCCCTTAAAGCTAAATGCCTGAAGGCACTTGATTTGTTGAAAGTTGTTTCCAACTCAAAGTGGGGAGGGGATCAAACTACCCTCTTACACTTATATCGATCACTCGTCCGTTCAAAACTTGATTATGGCTCCATCATATATGGTGGAGCCTGCAAAAGCAACCTTAAACTTCTTGATTCTGTCCACCATCAAGGTTTAAGACTTTGTCTTGGATCTTTTCGAACTTCACCTATTGACAGTCTTTATGTTGAGGCCGATGAACCATCTCTGACACAACGTCGTATAAAATTGTCTTTACAATACATTACTAAATTATACTCTAATAAATCTAACCCTGCCTATAATTGTGTGTTCAATCCCCTTCATGAGGATTTGTACGGCAAGAAGTCTTCTCTGGTTCAACCTCTAGGGCTCAGAATTAAACCCTTTCTTTCTTCTGTCGGCATTGAGCTGGAAAACATAGCTCCTTTCTGTCTTCTTTCTTCTCCTCCTTGGCAGTTGGTTAGGCCACAAGTCGACCTAACATTAACTTCATTTAAAAAATCAGAAACTAATGATTTACAATATAAACAAGAATATAATCAATTAAAAAGTACATATAGCAAGTACAAACCCTTATTTACAGATGGTTCCAAGGACGGTGGCGCAGTTGCTTGTGCCACTGTCATTGGATCCAGAACAATATCTTCTAGAATTCCAGATAACAGCTCCATTTTTACTGCCGAAGCAAATGCAATATTACCAGCTCTTAAATATATTCAAAGACACCCCAAACGTAAACAATATATAATCTTTTCTGACTCTCTTTCTTGCCTTCAGGCTATTAAAAATATTTCTTGTAAACATCCACTTTTAATAGAAATCATTGAATTGTATAATGATCTTGCTACCGGCCAATGCGACATCGTCTTTTGTTGGTTACCCAGCCACGTTGGCATTTCTGGGAACACACTGGCTGACCTTGCTGCTAAAGCAGCACTCAACAAATCTGTGACACCAATTCTCATTCCACACACTGATTATAAAGCTACCATTAGGTCTTACATTCGTGATCTGATGCAGAAAAGGTGGGACACTCAAGTCGGTATCAACAAATTACATGAAATACAACCCTACATTGGTTACACCTACTTGGGTTGTCAGTCCAGATTTGAAGAGGTCATCATGCGACGATGTCGCATTGGCCACACAAGATATACGCATGAATATTTGCTTAAAGGTGAAGATTCTCCGTTCTGTATCCCTTGTGATGAAAGAATCACAGTCAAGCACGTTTTGCTTGACTGTGATGAATATTCCATCACAAGGGATAACTATTTTAAATCGGGAACTATGAAGGATCTTTTTAGTAACGTTAGTAATCATTTAATCATTGCGTTTTAAAAAGAATTAGATTTATTACATGACTTGTAAATAGATAAATATTTTACGATTGGAAGTCGAATCAGGAACTACGATTGTTAGTGGCTGTATCCTCGAAGGGGGTTGAAGTACCGTAAAAATATTGTCCTCCTGGGAGGGTACGTAAGTCCAAGAACTGTTGAAGTCAGATTTATTCTTCCACTTTTTTAGCCGTAGAATATGTGTCATTTTAATTTGTGGCTAATCTTGCATACAATCGCTAGCAGCTGAGGGGATGGTGTAAATCCAGCTAGGGACCATGTAGGTAGCAGAGGTATTGTAAGTCCCCATGGTCCCTAGTATGGTGATCTACCCTCTGTTGTTGGCGATCTATGGCCTGTTTTTATATTGTACTGTCCAAATAATGATACTGTTATATTTTTATAAGTTTCCACACTAGTTTTAATATTAACTGTGATAGTCTAGTGGTTTTACTGTCCTTCGTCGACAGGTTCTACATAATATGCACACATATATATTTTTTATGTCACGTATGTTCTCGTCACGATATGGCTGCAACATTGCCGATGTGACGTTAAATCTTAACTCACCCACACTCACTCGGAGCAGAAGGTCCATGCTGCGAATCCCAGCATGGGAGTCCGAAATTTTGTGGACTCTGCATTGTAAACCTTTGATATTTTGGGGCAGATTACTTAGATGTAATGTCATTTAGAAAGTGTTCAAAAGTAACATATCTCATATTTAGGATTTAGGAGTAACAATTCCAGTACTCATGTCGAGTCGAGTCTCATGTCAGGAATGTCGATCAGTGTTATACGATAAAACGCTCAACGCTGCAAACAAGCCCGATGCAAATGTAGTGATAACAGTTTTTCGAAAAACCCTTAAGCTCACTCTAGCCCTCGCCTCTCTGATATAGATCCAGATGTGTCACAACGGGATTCATTCGATGTCCACTCTAACCAATGGCAGTGTCAAACTCCTCCTGGAGAACACATGAGGGCAACGCTGCTATTATATCCAATTTACGAAAGCTGGTTTGAATAGAATTAGCATACCTCCTTTTAAGTTCATAATGATTGTTACACTTAGATCACCATATACACTGCTCACAAAAAGTAAGGGATACTGAAGCTGAAATCAGTGGTTACACCATAGGAATGCATGTTCCTCTGATTACTTTAGATATGCTTGAGAACAAACACTGCGCTACCCTGACATGATGCACTTTGATCTCGGGGTGTTCTGGGGTTATGAAACGTACCAGGTGGTGGGTCTAAAATCACACAATGTTTCACACGTACATTTGGCCAAATGATGGCCAAAGATGGTTATAAATGCTGTTCTAAGACCACGTCCTACCATCCTTCCACCAATTTGCACAATGCGAAGACTTCGAGAAGACGAACGATTGACAGGCTGAGGGATGCTTCAGGCCGGAAGAACACAAGCCTACACAGCAGTACAGCTTACAGAGCTTCACATTCTGTCGTCATGTTACCAAGCAACTGGTCGAGTAGCCGACCGACCACGAAGTGGGCGTCCCAAATGTACCACCAAGGGTGATGACCGACGGATCATCACTGAAGCCCTTCGCGATCGTCGACAAAATGCGACACGGCTGCAGCAGGTACACAGACAGACCACCGGGAATCGCATCTCAACACAGACGATACGTAACCGTCTTCATGCTGTTCACCTCCGATCACGGCGACCTTACATTCCCTTGCCCCTAACAGACCGAACAGACAGGTCCGGAGAGAGTGGTGTCAAGGTCATCAGAGGTGGACCAATGGCCGGTGGTCCCACGTTATGTATAGCGACGAGTCAAGGTTCACGTTGGACTTCAATGACTGTCGTCATCGGGTCTGGCGTCGCCGTGGGGAACGTCACCAAACAGCTGCCATGATTTCAGCAATATGAGCAGTATATATGAAATACTGATTCAAAGTTTCAGATGTGAGATCACGGTTTCCTCACAATTTGTTTGTTGCTTAACGCCATATACCTGGTATTTGTGAGTCACGAGTCTCGACCAGACGGTCCAGTGATTGACATGAACA
The DNA here is from genome assembly GCF_037392515.1 of Haliotis asinina. Classification (NCBI taxonomy): domain Eukaryota; kingdom Metazoa; phylum Mollusca; class Gastropoda; order Lepetellida; family Haliotidae; genus Haliotis; species Haliotis asinina. Next base: position 55,684,324 of record NC_090287.1, on the reverse strand, counting down.
TATGGGTAAATCATTAGAAGGGACCTGGGTGATATTTTAACGATATCGGTTCATTCCACCTACCAGGAACTTTATTTTTACGTTCTATTCCCGTGATGGTCCCTAGTATGGTAATCTACCTTCTGTTGTTCGTGATGTATAGCCCGTAGTTTATATTGTATTGTCCAATAGTGATATTAGTTTTAACTTACACACTAGTTTTAAAAGAAACCTGTGACATTCTAGTTGTTTCACTGTCCTCTGACGACAGGTTTTTATGGTCTATGCACATCTCATTTCAAAATCAAACACGTTCTCGTCACGATATGGGTGAAAATTTGCCGATGTGACGTTAAATATATACTCACTCACTCACCCGTGATGTTTCGTTTTCCTTGCTTATTGTTTAACGCTGCACTCGGCAATATTTCAAGTACGTGACGGATGTCTGTAAATGATAGAGTCTGGACCAAACAATCCAGTGATAATCATCATGAGTAATGCAATTGGGATACGATGACGTGTCAGCCAACTCGGCCAGCCAGAAGAAACCGATCCCGTTAGGCGGCTCTTACGGAAGGCATGGGCTATTGACCCTGATCTTTACGTGTCTTGAATCAAAGACTTCCTCCAGTGTGACACCAGTATGCATTAAATAGCATAAATGGAGGGGTTTTATGTACGGTACCCAATATTAAACAGCATTGAACGTTGTCCCTTTTCGCTTACTTGGGCACTGACATGTTCTGTCATGTGTATCGTAAATGTTGACAATCATGTTGTAATGATCATTTTATGAACGCTTATTAAATTTGAAGAAAATCTAACCTACTAAAGTGTCTTTTCAGCCACTCGTAGTTCGATTAACATTTTCATTGCTATACGGAGGAAAGGTTAGTTGAATGTATAACTACTTATTTGTTCTTCTACTTGGCATTTAGATTTGTTTCACCATGAATCAGAACCAGACAATCTTAAGGAAAACCAATCTCTATGTAACGTCAACTTCTTTGTAGCAATAAATGTGACGCCTCGGTGTAAATACTAACACGGTTATCAAACAAGTGATGACGCCGAAACGTCGCATTCATTACAATATAGAAGTCGGCTAACAACCTGGTTTTCCTTAATCTCTAGTTCTAAAGTGCCTCTAAAAGTCAGACAATATTATGACCAATATTCAGTGTTGCTGAAAAACAGGAGAGATTCTTTACGGGGTGAAAGACAATGGGCACATATCATGGTATTTCTCGATAGCTGCTGCACGTATGTTAACGTTTATAAAAGAAGTCATCAAACAAATGAAAGCACTGAAGAAAATGTATGTGGGTCATCGAAGCTGGCTGTGTGCCACTATGCCCTTTCGATGTGCAAACTTCCTGACGCTATTAGCTTGACAAAAATTCATCAGTGTTGGTCGCAGTTGTAATAAAGTTGTTTTTTTGTCAAATGGAAGTTAAATAATATTCGAAATGCCAAAGGTATCACCACACAAACTGTTAATTGTGTTTATTTCATGAAAAACGTGAAATCCGGAAACAAATCGTGACAGAGCGGCAAAGAGCTCGTTTGTTTATTCTTGGTAAACTGCGTTGCGAAGGTTAAACCACTTCACACGTTATCTGATAGTCAATTGTGCACTGTTCCACGTGTCGGATCAATCTAGATAAGGTAAATAACAACGTTTCATGGTTGATTCAATTTTTTTAACCTCTTTTCTTGAAATTGATGGTAAAAAATTTACAACACGAACAAACACCATCTTAATGTGTGATCATTTACATGTCCTTGATTGTAGATATCTCACGGGCTAATGTGGAAAAACAATCGCATTTGTTCAGGTGTTCTTGATTGGAAGGTGTGTGTTGGGTGGGGTTTGGAGTCGGGTGTGTTGTTGGGTGTGTGCGTGTTGGGTAGATTAAAAAAAAATCCGCGAAAATCTGAGTTAGAAGTGATCTTCAGTGACCCATGCTTGTGGTGTGAGGCGACTACCTGGATCGGGTGGTCAGGCTCGATGACTTGATAGATACATTCTTATGCTCTTGATCACTGGATTATTTGATCGCCATATCGCTGGGATATCGTTGAGTGCTTCTTAAAACTCAAAACCCTAACACAAACCTTCCGACCTAAAAAGCTACAGTTTCGCTTAATCCTGAGAGGGTACGTAAGTCCACAAACATTCAAAGTAAATTCAAACTTTCCACGTTTTAATAGCAGAATAAGTGTCTTTTTACTGTATGGTTAGATTTCCCCATATGCTGACGGCTGAGGAGAAGGTGTAAAAAATCCTGCTAAGGTCCATGCAGGTAGCAACAGTCCCCATGGTCCCTAGTATGGTGATCTACCTCCAGTTGTTAGCAATCTATAGCTCATTTTCATGTTGTATTGTCCTCTATAGATAAACTGTTTTAGGTCTAATTACTAGTTTTACATTCTTTTCTGTGATATTGTAGCTGTTTTACTGTCCTTTGTCGACAGGCACCCGTGGCGAACCACCTCCTCGTGGTGGGTGCTGGGTAACGCGAAGAGTTCGCCGGCACCCCCGTTGTGAACCCGGGGGGATATTTGGTCAACCAACCCGTTTGCCGTGGGTTGCGGCCCTGTGTCGGTGGAGGACGGGAGTCTGGGGGTTCGACCCCTTCGACCCTTACTTCACCTAGACGGGAGGTTGAATCGGCCCTGTACATGTAAATTTTGCTGCATAAATTTTTAGGAACCATTTTGTCTTTTGTCAGCTGTCATGGCTTTGTGATGATATGTCTTTTTTTGTGATTGAATAACTCAAATTTCGTATCTTGCCTTGAGTCCTATGTCCAGAAGGCAGTGGCTCATGGGCCAATCTGGTGGAAACGCCAACTCGATAATGATGACGATGAACAGCGACCCTCCAAATCTATTGATTACTGGCCTCGTTTTCTGATCCTTGAGACTCTTGATAATACTCCTTTAAAGCTGAATCCATTTGCGATATCTAAGGGTATCCATGGAATAGCAGGAGACATTAAAGATGTTAAACGCTTGCGTTCGGGATGTTTATTACTTGAATGTAATAGAAAACAGCAAGCAACTAACCTGTTGTCCATTGAAACGTTTGTTCGAGTTCCGGTTAAGGTCTCTGCACATAGAACACTGAACACCAGTAAAGGTATTGTACGAGACCGAGATCGTCTATTTCCAGATATGACCGAGATTGACATTGCATCGGAAATGAAGGATCAAGGTGTGATGTATGTCAAAAGATTTTCCACTCGAAAAAACAATGAAAGTGTTCCAACTAACACATACCTGTTTTCTTTCTCTGCGCCAAATCCACCAAAATCAATCAGGGCAGGTTACTACAGCGTTAATGTTGATGTATACATCCCCAATCCTCTGAGATGTTTCAAATGCCAGAAGTTTGGACATGGTGTGAACACTTGCACATTGTCTGTTACATGTGCTCACTGTGCTGAGACTACTCATGTAACAGAAGATTGTGAAAGTAGCTCCAAAAAATGTGCCAACTGCAATGGAAATCATTCAGCATTTTCTAAGGGTTGCCCCACTTGGAAAAAGCAGATGGAGATCAACAGGATTAAATACACTAATAATGTCAGTTTTGCTGAAGCCAAAAAGTTGATACAGTCAAGGGATACTAGTGAAACGTATGCCTCCATCGCCAGAAAACCATCAGAAATGACCAACAAAGAAAATACTTCTCAAGTCACATGCCTGTCAACAGACTTGACGTGGATAAACACAGACATTCCTAAAAACCTTTCTCCTCAGCAATAAACACAGACAGCAGATTTACTTCCTGATCAGCAGATCTTTTCTCAGCAACAATCTCCCGTTTCTCAACTTCGATTACAACCAGGGAAAACTGAGAAACAGACAGTTAAAACAAAGATCAAATCAAGATCAGACACTTCAAGACCAAATCGAGTTCCTAAAGGGTCAGACAAGATCAAATTATTTAATAAGTTTGGGTCACTAGAGGATATGGATGTGTCTGATAACATCCATCCTCGGGCACATAGCTTGTCACCCTCTAAAAAGGTGCGGGGTAGATCTCCAATCAACCCACCATAGTTTCTTCCAAAAATATATTACAGTGGAATTGTAGAGAACTAAGGACTAATTGTCATGAACTACAGCTATTAGTCCAAGACTTTGCACCATCAGCTTTCTGTTTACAAGAAACATACCTGAAACAGACAGATACTTATCCATAGTTCTGTAGCTCTTAAAACTAACATCCAAGCCGTTGCAGTGAGACTTACTCTTCACGTTACTTTTACACTATGCTCTTTGTATATACCACCCTCCTCAGCACTCCAACAGTCAGATCTGCAAGGTCTCTATGATCAACTCCCTAAGCCGTGTATCATAATGGGTGATCTCAATGACCATAACCCGCTATGGGGTGGTACAAACACTAACTCAAAAGGTCAAATACTGGAAGATTGTATGTTTATACAATGATGATTCAAGCACTTATCTGCACCCTGCAACCGGCACCTACTCTTCTCTGGATCTGTCTCTTGCAGACTCTTCTCAACTTAATGAGTTTGATTGGTCAGTCCACAATGATCTCTGTGGAAGTGACCATTTCCCTACTATATTAAAATCTATAACTCCATCTGATGTGCCTCCATCATCAAGGCGAAAAAAAGCCTAAAACGGCTAACTGGGCTTTATATGAAACACTGTGTTCTGAAAAACTTAAACCTGAACGTTTCATTGATGTTCCTGATGCTATTAAATGTTTTTCTGAGGAACTGAATTCCATAGCTGATGATTGTATACTAAATTCCTCTGTAGTTCCACATATTCGAAAACCATGGTTCAGCGATGAATGCAAACAAGCTAGGAAGGCAAGGAAAAAAGCATAACACTATTTCCGTCGCCATCCTATGGTGCATAATTTAAATACATTTAAAGTTTTAAATGCTAAAGCACGGCGTACTTTTAAACAGAACAAACACCAATCTTGGCATAATTATGTATCCAAAATAAATTCTCGGACACCCATGTCCAAGGTATGGAGCACAGTCCAGAAAATTAAAGGTAAAGGTACTAAATCTACTGTCCATCATCTTAAACATGGAGATCGATTACTTACTGATAAATCAGATATTGCGAATAAACTCGGTGAAACTCTTGCTAAACATTCTTCCTCTTCTAATTATGTACCAAAATTTCAGGAATATCAAAAACAACAAGAAAAGAAAACTATTAATTTCAATTCTGATAATGGGGAAGATTATCATTTTCTGTTCATGAACTCCATACTGCTCTTGATCAAGCTCATGACACTACTACAGGAGCTGATAACATACATTATCAACTCCTGAAGCACTTACGAGAATCCTGCCTAGAAACTCTTCTCAATATTTTTGATGATATTTGGATATTTGGGTAACTTTCCTCCTTCATGGCGTGACGCCATAGTAGTACAAATACCTAAACCTGGACGTGATCATACGGATCCATCCAATTATCGTCCGATTTCATTAACTAGCTGTGTTTGCAAGAGCATGAAACGCATGATAAATAATCGACTTGTTTGGTACTTGGAAACAAATAACCTCATAACAGAAGTACTGTTGATCACCTCGTGCGACTGGAATCATTTGTTAAAACGCACTAATTAACGAACAACACGCTGTGTCTATCTTTTTTTATCTTGAAAAATGACACTACTTGGAAATATGGCATTTTAAGAGATTTTACATGACTTCGGGTTGCGAGGTCGTTTGCCTGAATTTATAGCCAAGTTTTTAAATAACAGACAATTTCAAGTCCGTGTGGGTTCTACCCTGGCTGATCATTACAATCATGATCAGGGTGTTCCACAGGGCAGTATTTTGTCTGTCACTCGTTTTAGCATCAGGATCAACAGTTTATCTAAAGTTTTAAACGATTCAATTGATGGATCGTTATTTGTGGATGATTTTAATATTTCTTGTCGTGGTAAATATATGCATACCATTGAACGGCAATTGCAGTTGTGTTTAAACGATAAATAAATGGTGTCTTGAAAACGGCTTTAACTTTTCTAACTAAAAAACTAACTGCATACAGTTTTGTCGTAAATACAAACCACATAAAGACCCTGAAATGTCTCTAGATGGCACGCCGATTAAAGTTGTGAAGGAAGCCAAGTTCTTGGGTCTAATCTTTGATTCACACTTAACGTTTTTACCGCATATTAAATACCTTAAAACTAAATGCCTGAAAGCACTTGACTTATTGAAAGTGGTTTCAAATTCTAAATGGGGTGGGGATCAAACTACCCTTCTCCATCTATATCGATCACTAGTACGTTATAAACTTGATTATGGCTCCATCGTATACGGTGGAGCCTGCAAAAGCAACCTTACACTTCTTGATCCTGTCCACCACCAAGGCTTAAGACTTTGTTTTGTGTCTTTCCGAACTTCACCTATTGACAGTATTTACGTTGAGGCCGATGAACCATCTCTTGCACAACGCCGTATCAAATTATCTTTACAATATATCACAAAACTATACTCTAACGAATCTAACCCTGCATATAACTGTGTCTTCAATCCTCTTTATGAGGATCTGTATAGCAAAAAGTCTTCTCTTGTTCCACCTCTTGGGCTCAGAATAAAGCCGTTTATTGCTGCTGCTGGAATTGAGCTGGACAATATAGCTCCTTTCCGTCTTCTTTCCTCTCCCCCTTGGCAGTTGGTTAGGCCACAAGTTGACCTAACATTTACGACATTTAAAAAATAAGAAACGAATGAATTACAGTATAAACAAGAATATAATCAATTGAAACATACATATAGCAATTATAAACCCTTATTTACAGATGGGTCCAAGGACGGTGGCGCAGTTGCTTGTGCCACTGTCATTGGATCCAGAACGATATCTTCTAGATTATCAGATAACAGTTCTATTTTCACAGCTGAAGCTAATGCCATATTAACAGCTCTTGAATATATTCAAAGACACCCTAAACGTAAACAATATATAATCTATTCCGACTCTCTTTCTTGCCTTTGGGCCATTAAAAATATCTCTTGTAAACATCCACTTTTAATTGAAATTATTGAATTGTATAATAATCTTGCCACTGGCCAATACGACATCGTCTTTTGTTGGTTACCCAGCCACGTACATTTCTGGTAACGCAATGGCCGATCTTGCTGCCAAGGCAGCACTCAACAAATCTGTGACACCACTTCTTATTCCATACTCTGATTACAAAGCTAGCATTAGAACTTACATCCATGATCTCATGCAGAAGAAGTGGGACACCCAAGTAGGTATAAATACATTACATGAAATAAAACCGTATATTGGTTACACCTACTTGGGCTGTCAGTCCAGATTTGAAGAGGTTATTTTACGACGATGTCGTATTGGCCATACTAGATATACCCATGTGCACCTGTTAAAAGGTGAGGATCCCCCGTTTTGTATCCCTTGTGATGAAAGAATCACAGTCAAGCATATCCTGCTTGACTGTGTTCAGTACTCCATCACAAGGGATCAGTATTTTAATTCACGAACTCTGAAGGATCTTTTTAATAACACAAGCTCTCATTTAATCATTTCATTTTTAAAAGAATTAGATTTATTGACTGAATTGTAAATAGATAAATATTTTATTATTGGTTGTTTAAATTCATAACTGTGCTTGTTAGTGGCTGTATCCTCAAAGGGGGTTGAAGTACTGTAAAACTATTGTCCCCCTAAGAGGGCACGTAAGTCCACAAACATTCAAAGTAAATTCAAGCTTTCCACGTTTTTAATCGTAGCATAAGTGTCTTTCTATTTGCATGGCTAGATTTCCCAAATTGCTGACGGCTGAGGGGATGATGTAAATCCAGCTAGGGTCCATGCAGGTAGCAAAGGTACTGTACGTCCCCATGGTCTCCAGTATGGTGATCTACCTTCAGTTGTTAGCAATCTATAGCCCATTTTTATCTTGCATTGTCCTCTATAGATAAATTGTTTTAGGTATAGTTACTAGTTTTATATCTCATCTGTGATATTCCAGTTGTTCTACTGTCCTTCGTTGACAGGTTTTATAATAGACATATATTTCATTTCAGTATTAAATGTTCTCGTCACGATATGGCTGAAATATATGTGACGTTAAATATTAACTCACACACTCACAGTTTCACTTAACGTCCACTAGAATATGTTAAATATTAAAGATTAATAGATCTTTCGAAACAAATTGACTACGTGTGAAATACATACCCTGCACGTGTATGTTTATGCATGGTGCACATCTTTGATGCTTGCATGATGTAGGAGAATGCACGTAGTTTATCAAACAAGGTGGATTAAAAAGGTCCTTAAAAATGTAGATCAGTTATTCGTGCCATGGAAACGTTACTTTGACGTCACGGCAGGGATGAGGAAAAACTGGAAAGTATACTGTTCTCAGGAGAGTCAAGACTTCGTCTGAACTTTGCAATGTACGTGAACGGATTGAGTGGACCGCTTCACGTACAGCCATTTGCTTGACGTGACGTCACGAAGCAGCAGAATTTTGCCTGCACCCATACTGCGCGTATTTTGAGGCATTACGATAACGTCATGACTGGCTGTTTCTCCTTTAGGTGCAGTCTCACGAAGCGATTTGTGGTAACTACTTCCGGCATGCGTCCATATCTAAGTGTTTAAATCGCATGCAACTAGTTACATGTGAGTTTTAAGACATAGGCCCTAATTCGTATTACATGTACCAGTTCATGACCAGTCTAGTTTCCTGGAGCTATGTTAACCACGTACCTTTGTCTGTGTCGCCCCCATGTCGGAGCAAAGACTGAAGAAACTTGATCTTACAAAAAAAACAAAAAAACAAACAAACCGAAAATAATTTCATGTTCTAATTTGTATATTCGCCTATTTTCCCTTTCTTTCCCTCTTGTTTAGTGAACGCGATAGATATTAAAACTAGCTTCTCATCTTGAGCTATTTTGCCCTATTTATGTATTGTTTTGTTGATTTATTGTTTTAGTTAATTTCATCTCCGTTTTAAGTGGTATATGTGATAATCTGGTTTGATGAGAGATATATGCTTTGTTTACTTATATTCATTTTTGATATTCGTCACGACGCTGCCTAAAAAACTGAGCAAAATATTACCCCAAGCAGCTCTGCATTTCAGAGTAGAACGTATTGTTCATTTGGGCAAATGTGAGGTATCTGTATTATCCCCTACAATGTTACTTTAACTCAGTAAACCGATAGTTTATATTCAGTGCTGTATTTAGCCATGGTATTCTAATGAATGAGTGAGTTTAGTTTAGATTGTTAGTGGCTCCACCCTCTGAGGTTTGAAGTAACGTGAAACAGTTACTGTCACCATGAAGCTATTTAAGTTACACATAATTTGAAATATGTATACGCAAGCGTACGTGCAGTTAATATTGAAGTTTGGCTAGGCTCGTCAGTTAGCAAAAAGTACTGTACGTCCCAAAGGTCCCTGGTATAGCAAACCTTTTACTGTGGTAATATAACGTTTTGAGCTAGTTTTAAACTGTACATGTGATAATCGTGTTATGATAGTGTCCCACAATCAACTGGCTTCTCATTTAAGCGTATAAAGTAATAATATTCAAATTTTCGTTTACTGGTCACGAGGGTAGTAGCATTGGTTGAGGTACCCTCGATGTTTGTTTATGTTCCCTGAGCCCAGCCAACCAGTGTGAATCAAACGATTCGAATCTTGCATCTTGCTTTTTTTTGCCGCAGGCATTGTCTTAGTAAAGTCTCTCTGATGTAATTCCCTTTCTTAATATTCGTAGAGACTACATTTGAACGTTTTGTCACAACATATTTATTGGAAAGAGAGTGAAATGTTTTCGTAGCCATCGCCCTCCACCAATGTCCATTCTCAAAACATCGGTCATTTCCGGGCATCATGCGTCATTTGATGCTACTTGAGATTAAAAGAGACTACAAAGAAGTATCGAATGGGTTGCTATTGGCAGCGAGGGTATATTGCAATATACCTCGCGTGTAAGCGGGGTACACTGAAAATAACAGAAGAGTGCTCAGCTAGTCAGAAACGACATTTATGTATGAGGTAAGATAAACATATTTGTACATTCAAAGTGGGTTAAATTAGCGTAAAATACATATCTGGCGAGGATCCATACAACCAGCATTTGGTCCCTAGCATGGTAATTCACATGCAGTTGTAGTCAGTTTAAAGCCCTTTTGTGTAATGCATTGTGCTGAATAATATTCTATGTTACATGCAAGATATACTTCTGTCTGTGATATCCTATTTTGTTTTACTGTCAATACATTACCAATGTAGGAGTACTTCAGCCACGGTATTGCTGAAATCTTGCCGATGAGACTATCAGTCTCAACTCACACACTCACACTTAGGTCAAAGTGTGTGATAAATTAATTGCTTTTAATTACACAAATTGAGTCAAATGCCTTGTGGAATCTTAAATTCATGTCTTTCTTAATGTTAACGTATTTTTTCAAATAAAGGAAATGTTAAAGACGTGAAAAAAACCTAGAGAAATCAACACAATGTTGGAAACTCTTAAACCTTTCGGTTTCTTAATGCATTTTGATAATGTTCGAACATACTATGTATTCGTTTCAAAACCGTAATTTGCTTTTTTTAACATACCATAGGCCACGTATGCCTTTCACGAAGATTAATAAGTAAAGGCCTATCTCAGTTATCTGTGTCCAGTAAAAGGTACAACTTTCAAAGGTTATAAAAGATGATGTTTTTTGCATCATTTTAACTGAATCTGAAAATGTATGTTGTTCCCTTGATGAAACAACATCTTGAGTCTGTTGTTCTTAACTACACTCTTTGAATTCTGGATGAAAAGAGTATTCTCGATTGCACTCCAAACGTGAAAAGTTAACATCAAAGTCTGGAGCTGTTGGAATATTGCTCGACATGACTTGTTCATTTTTGTCATACACAATTGTTGAGTCCTGAGGTATGTATCTAAACATATAACATACGAGTCGGTTTCAAGTGTCATCCGTATTTAGTGAGTGAGTGATTTCAGATTTAACGTCACATGGGCAATATTTCAGCCATATAGTGACTAAAACATATCTTACATTGAATTGGAATATGTGTATAATATAAAATCTGTCGTCAAAGGACAGAAAAACAATTGAATATCACAATTACTAGTAAAACTAGTATGGAAAGTTCAACTAGTAGCACCTTTTGGACAGTACAATATAAACACTAGCTATAGATAGTCAACAACTGAAGGTAGGGGCCAAGGGGATTCACAGTACCTTTGCTACCTGCATGACCCTAGCTGCATTTATATCAACTCAACTCTTGGGCCGATTGTGGACAAATTTACCCCAAATTAAAGTGACAAAAATACCAGATATAAAACGATATATTTCAAATTGCCTTGAACATTTAGGGATTGACGTGACTGACTGGATGGGTAAATCGGTAGAAAAGAATTGGCTACTGGTGGGTTACTGAAGGATATAGAGACTTTTCGTAATTGTTGTTGTAGTTATCTATGGCAACAACAACCATATCTCAGCTCAAATGAATTCATCAGTTAGTGGATGGTGTAAACCCATCTGGGGTCCATGCAGGTGCATGGTGATCTACCCTCAGTTGTTGGCGATCTGCAGATACTGTATTGTCCAAATAGTGATATTTTGTTTTAACTGTCCACACTAGTTTTAATTGTAACTGATATTCTAAACTGACGGACAAAAGAAACGCTGGTTTCACAAACCTGGTTGCAAAACTGATTCAAACTCAAAAACATTGTTTACAGCAATATAGGAACATTCTTGCAAACCCAACCTTCGTGGCTGATAACATGTAATGAACGTGCAGCATGATTTTTGGGTGAAATCTGCGTTTTTGCATATAATTTCAAAAGTGCTTTTACGAAATTTTCGTGCAAAGATCGGGTATAAATAATGACTAAAACTCTTCTCTGACATTCGACCGTTTAGATTTGATGAACATGAATGCCACGTTTAACATCTGTACAGCGCGAGAGAGCGATAGGAATGCTGGAGATGGGTGCAACCCAGTCCAGGGTTGCGACAATCATGGGCTGTCATAAAACCACGATAGAGAGACTAGTGCAACGTGTCAGACAGACTGGTCAGACATCAGACAGACCACGGAGTGGAAGACCGCGGGTAACAACGCAAAATGAAGACCGCTATTTACGTCTGCTTCACCTTCGTAACAGATTCCTCACTGTTACGTCATCAGCAAGAGATGCACTACAACACCCCATCAGCAGGAAGACCGTGGCCCGACGTCTCCTCCATTATGGACTGAGGGCTTATCGACCATTCAGAGGAATGACCTTGACCCTGCAACATCGACGGAACCGATTGAGGTGGGCTCGAACTGTGCAACTCTGGCAAAGACGACAGTGGGACAGAGTGGTTTTTTCGGATGAAAGCAGATTCAAACTCTTCAATGCTGACGGCCGAGTGCGCGTGTACAGACGTAGAGGGGAACGGACGTCACGTTGTTGTGTTCAAGAGGTGCAACCCGATGGTGGCCACAGTGTGATGATATGGGGCGGTATTTGTGGTGACAGGAAGACTGATTTGGTTGTCATTAATGGTAATCTAAATGCTCAAGGATATATCAACCAGGTATTGAGACCAGTCGTGCTTCCCTTCATACAGAATAATCCAAGAACTCTGTTTCAACAGGATAACGCCACTCCACACAGTGCACGTGTTACAAGGGACTTTCTGAACGCTAATAACATCCAGGTTCTTCCTTGGCCAGCCAGATCCCCCGACTTGAATCCGATAGAACATCTGTGGGCTCACCTCGGGAGACGTCTTAAGCAACGTCAACAACGTCCTCATGACCGACAGACGTTAACGCAAGCCCTGCAAGAGGAGTGGCGTCAGATCACCCCAGCAACTGTCAGGAGACTGGTTACATCTGTTAGACGTCGTGTCAGGGCGTGCATTCGTGCTAGAGGTGGACACACTCCATACTGATGACATTTTCTTAATTTTGGGTGATTTCGGTGTGATCGACTTATGGACGATCCAACTGCTTGAACAAAATTCATTATAATTTCTTAAATATCCACCATATTTTTGTTAGAGCGTGTACACCTGTTGTCAGTTACCATCTCTTTGATATACAGTCATAATTGCTTACATATATTGTCTTACGTTTTCATTTCATAAGAAAAAATGTTGCCAGCGTTTCTTTTGTCCATCAGTTTAGTTGTTTTATTGTCCTTTGACGACATGTTTTTTATAACGTGTACACATTTCATTTCAGTATCGAAATGTTCTCGTCACGATACGGCTGAAATATTGCCGATGTGACGTTAAATATTAACTCAATCACTCACTCCATCAGTTAGTTGCTTGAATAATTTATGGAACATGGTTATGTTATCCGGTATGAACAGATACAATCCCAGATCTCTATATCTTGAACTGCAGCAGGAGGAAAAAGTAGGTGATGAACATTCCACCAAGCTGAAATGAATGGATATTGAGTTACTTGGCAGATACAAAAACAGTTATCACTAAACGATCTAAACAAATGTTTTACAAATAGTTGCGGACGTTGGTTACGATGGCAACCAATAAACGCAATTTCGATTCTGAGAAGCTTGTGACCTAGAATCACTGTCGTTTCATTTAAAATGTTCTCGTGAAGTTTATCCATCTGATTTGTTAATCTAATAAAACATGTTTTGAGTCGGTTAATATCACAACATTGTGCGGTGTTTCATGCTGTAGCGTTGGGTACTTTGAACCACTGTAAATTGATTGTATTGATTAATTGATTGCCTAGTCCGGGGTTATTGACTTTGCAACTTACCGTTAAAATGAACTCGTTTGTTATGACAAAGAAGTTAATGGCGGTGAAGCCAATGGATGTTCCTGTCAGTTTGGATACAAAGAGGCTCAGCTGAAAAGAGAAGGCAAACATTGATAACAATGACAGCCATCAGATTCACTACTGTGCTTCAGCTGATCGTGTACAGTAAATAACTTTAAATGTCTTTAAATGATTTCTTTTAATAAACATACCAACCAGTGTTGAATGAGCTATGCCTAAGTAGATCTTCAGCAACCCGTGCTTGCCATAAGAGGCAACTAACGGGATCGGGTGGTCAGACTCGCTGACTTGGTTGACACATGTCATCGGTTCCCAAATGCGCAGATCGATGCTCATGTTGTTGATCACTGTATTGTCTGGTCCACACTCGATTATTTACAGACCGCCGCCATATAGCTGGAATACTGCGTCCTAAAACTAAACTCACTCTGCAGTAAGTCGCTTTGGGATAAACAGTATTAAGCACTTGGCAAAGTATACTGCAGCTACAATGCAATATATCAATCTATCGCCACACCTCATGTTTTTCGGAAGCTTCTGTAAGGAGTGAGTGAGTAAACATTTATCGTCACATCGGTAGTATTTGAGCTATATCGTGACGAGAGCAAATAATTGTTATACGTGGTAATTAATGATAAATTGTTATATCCTATCAACAAAGGACAGCAGACTAGACTATCACAGATTTGTATTCAAAACTAGTAATAAAATCTAAAACATTTAACTATAGATGACAATACAGCACAGACCAGAGACTCTGGACTGCTAACAATTGAAGGCAGATCACCATACTAAGGACCGCATTGACGTACAGTACATTTGTTTCCTGGTCCCCAGCTGAATTTACTCTATTCCCTCAGTTGTCAGTGTAGATACAAATTAAAATAACATATGATTCACGGTTAGAAATGATAAATTCACTTTGAATGCCTTGGAACTTAAGTTAGGAATTCAGTTGGGGTAATCGGGTGTTGCTTTCTCTTTGCAATTTAAGGGTTGTGTGGAATGTGTTCTGATCAATTCTTATTACTCCGAGTTCCCTCAGATAAAAGATATACACCTACCTGACCTAGAAGTTCCGTTGTGGCATTTTTTGTGCCGATATGGAATATATCCTCCAGCAAAGAGTGTGCCTGAAAGTGCGTTCCCAGAAAGTTACAAGGCAACAAACCTGTACACAGAACATCAAAATATTCTTTTGAACCAGGATCGAGATCACCAGTGCCCATTGTATGCAACTGAGTGAGTGAGTTAATATTTATCGTCACCTTGGCAATATCTCAGCCATACAGTGACGAGAAATGTTGGGCATACACAGTGAGTGAGTTAATGAGTTTAGTTTTACGCCGCACTCAGCAATATTCCAGCTATATGGCGGCGGTCTGTAAATAATCGAGTCTGGACAAGACAATCCAGTGATCAACAGCATGAGTATCGATCTGAGCAATGGGGAAACGATGACATGTGTCAACCAAGTCAGCAAGCCTGACCACCCGATCCCGTTAGTTGCCTCTTACGACAAGCATAGTCGCCTTTTATGGCAAGCATTGGTTGCTGAAGGCCTCCTTCACGGGTGGGCATACACCGTGAATATGCATATGTAATGAAAGTCATCGACGGACTCTAAAATAACTAGAATATCACAGATATGGATTTTAAAATAGCACAGAAAAACTAAAACATTATAATTAAAGAAGACAATTCCATATAAAACAAGGGCTATAGTTCGCCAACAACTAGATCAGGACGCAAAGAACCATGGGGAATTACATTACTTTTGCTACCTCCATGGGCACTATTTGGATTTACACAATCCCTTCAGCTGTTGCAATTTAGATACATCCACCCATGTATTAAAACAGATATGCTACGATTTAAACAGTGGGCGTTGTCTGTAAGGTGAAGATGTAGTTTAAAACCAAGGACGAGGCAATTATGTCATCTTGGCTATGGCAAAATCCCGAAATGATGAACACGTAAAAACTAAAATCAGGATTCAAACAACTTTCGAGTACTTGACTTTCTTGCATTAGACTATCACAGTAGACAGCGACATTCTAGAACATTTGGTCGCCGTTGTCCCCAAGTTAATAAGCATGTACTTACCGACTCATTGACACCAGAACTGCTCCTTGTCAGCAGGATTATAGTCAGAAAACAACCAAAAAGCCAAAATGAAAAGGCAAAACTTGTAAATATCTCCACTGGTCCATTAATCATATAATACAAAATGAAACAGGCCATGAAAACCTGAAGGAAAAACGATATTCCGAGAATCCATTTAAAGGGTCTATTGATAATGCTAACAGCCTGACAAAGCTGGGTGTAACGAGATCTGAGTTCTGGGAGACGATGAGGAATGTGGTCATCTGCTTCCTGGATCTGCTTGGAAAGGACCTGCCCAAATATGAGAAATTGTTCTTTGATGATCCTTGAAACTACAACCACGAAGATTACAGGAAATATCCATGCACCTGTGCTTATCACATGCAAGGTGAGTTGGAGTGCGATTGCCCATTGCTCTTCTGGAAGTGGCTGAAGGATGTCAACAAGGAATAGCTTTGATGTTTTCAAATTTCCAAGAGCTAGTGCATATACTACTGCTATGTTAATGAAGAACAACACCCATCCACCGGAAGTTGCAAGCAGCAAATATTTCACTGGGCATTTGAATCCACATCCTATTTGGTTTGTGACATCGTTCTTGAAAAGAGAATCCCAGTGTTTGTAGAAGGATCGCAAGTGACAAAGTCTCTGACATGAGAACACCATGACAGTCAGATTAATAGTACACTGGAGATTCCAGGACATAAAAGTAACTCTCAGCGGTAATGTTTCATTTAGAGGAAATATGCCCACCATACGTTGAATACAATGGAGCCACAACAAAAGAAGAACCATGTAACAATACAGTCTGTGTCTGAAGAAAGTCAGTAGTCTTGTATATATTCTCTTCTGACCATTCTGTGACTGCCCTGATGCATCCTGCTGTGGGTCAAAGTACATCCCCAAAAGCTTCATGGACACCAACAAAGGTTTCATTCTTTCTTCAATTCTGATGTACTTGTCAGTGATCTTTCCTTCGGAAAAGACATTGCATTCAATTTTCATGATTGATTCTTATGTGTATTGCGTACCCTCACTTGACAATACCCCGAGAATATGAGGTGAACGGTCGGTATCTCTACGATGCAGTGTAGAACTAATGCATCAATCAACACAGTGTAATGCCAGTGCTGAAGGACGAGCCACGTGACTATTTACGTAACACTATCGAGGTAAGTCATGCGCATGTGTTACAGTGACCTCATTCAAAACTACTTAACTATCAAATCTTTACAAAGCAAACACAATCACAGCGACAACCATTATCTGTGATTTTCGGGGTTTTTTTTTACAATAATATCTAAATGTTTAATAACAATTGTCGATCAGTCAGTGCAGTGTATTGACTGTTCAGATTTGATGGAGGTGTGACTTTGCAGATGGTGTTGATTAAGCTGTTGATGAAGCGATTGCTAAAAGCTAAAACGTGATATTACACTTACATTATGTAGAGAAGAATTGGAGAATTTTGGGGCTATGTGGATCGAATTTGTTGAATACAATGCCTGAGCGTGTAATGTGTGAGTGACTTAATATTTAACGTCACGTCGGCAATATTGCAGCCATATCGTAACGAGAACATACGTGACATAAAAAAGAAATATATATGCATATTATGAAGAACCTGTCACCGAAGGACAGTAAAAACAGCAGACTATCAAAGTTAGTATTAAAACTAACGTGGAAACTTAAAAATATAATAGTGTCACTATTTTGATAGTACAATATAAAAACAGGCCATAGATCGCAACAGAGAGTAGGTCACCATACTAGGGACCATGGGGACGTACTCTACCTCTGCTACGTGCATGGTCCCTAGTTGGATTTACATCATTCCCTCAGCTGCTGGCGACTGTATGCAAGATTAGCCACAAATGAAAATGACCGTGTAATGTTTAGTTAGGCCTTGGTGAAGCGTGTTAAAGACCCAACTAATGAAGTATTATACTTCACTTTATAGTTGGTTGCTGTATTGCGGTCACAGTAAATATCAAGTCACGTGGATTTTTGTTATTCTTCCCAAGGGGTTTCGTGTACAGAATAATATTATAGGAACTGAGACTGGTTTTGTGGAGCAAGCTCCGACCTCATGCAACTGTCCTCTCATTGCGTTAACGTTCAGGTGAAAGTTTTCACTTCCTCAGCAGACCACTGTCTATGTAAGAAGAGAAATAATTTGATTTTGTATTTCCTAAAACCACAACAGAGGTAATTCAACTTATATTTTAGTAACACATGTTTTTTGCACATGTTAACATATGCATCAATGTTTGGAAAATACAAAATGGTAACTAAACGTTCAGATTTGCGGATCTACCCGCTGTGTGTATAATGTATCTATCTGCAGAAAGGCTAGGAACATGTTATGTCCTATGTTACAGTATACCAGGTACAAATGCTACGAGAAATGTTACGAGATCTTAGGCTTACGACAGTTTTGTGAAACGTGCCCCACTTTTGTGAAATATACTGATGGGAAATTTGAATGAATGGTCATTTTGGTAGTGGAGTTTACTGTTGTGTTCAGTATAAATTTCGGATAAACAAAGATATACGTTTTTGGGTTTACCATTACACATTCAGATATCAGTCATCTGCATGTCCAACCACACATCCCTCTATGTTTGTTCTTCTCTCAGTTAGTGCTCAGAAACGCAAATACTCATTTCAGTGTGTACGCAGCAATCCTTCCTCATCAATCATCACTCAATTGTTTACACGTATGCTGTCAGACGTCCCATTATAAATACGAGTGTCGTGTCTGGGTACACAAGTCAGGTATTTATATGATGTGCATGGATTTTGTGCTTGGTATGAGTGATTGGGGTGTTAGCTCCGAGAACGAGCCGACGGAGTTGATAGACGCACTTCAGCTATAGTCAAATCAGACCAGAAATTAGACCATATATTCAGAAAGAAAACACGTGGGGACGACATAAGATTGTTTTACCCTAATTTTATGTTTAGTTCTTTATCCGTCATATGTGGAACCAGTACGTGGGATATACAGTTAAAGTTGCAATTCCAATGGGAACATTCCCGGAGTTGCGCCCCCTTGACCCTTGAACCTTTGCTGTAAATGCAGTCGAAGAGCAGTCGTGGCGTTTGCGCAGAAATATGATTCAATTAATTGGACAAATCTGTTTCTTATAGATGTCAGAATTTCCTTTTGCTCTGATAGTGAGTGAGTGAGTGAGTGAGTGAGTTAATTTTTAATGTCACATCGTCAGTACATATGCAGCCATATCGTGACGAGAACCATTAATAATATACATAATGGTAGAAAAATGGAGAATGGTAAAAGGTCTGTTAACGAAGGACTGTAAAACAACTAGATTATCACAGATAGATATTTAAAACTAGTAATTAAATCTAAAACAGTTCAACCATGGAGGACGATACAATATGACACACGGGCTATAGATCGCCAACAACTGAAGGTAAATCACCATGTGACCATAGGGACTTAGGGTACCTTTGCCACCTGCATGGACCCTAGTTGCATTTACACCATCCCTTCAGTCGCTGGCGATTGTAGGAATGTTTAGGCACATTTGAAAAATCCCCAAATATACTACGTTTAAAATCGGGTAAGCAAAAATTAAACTCTGAAAGTTTGGGGACTTACGTATCCTCTCAGGAGGACAATCGTTTTACGATACTTTAACCCCCTTTGAGGATACAGCCACTAACACTACCACGTGCTAATTTATACTACCAATCATTAAAATGCATCTAACTACAACACATGTGAATTATAACTCAATCATGAAATCAATATCTTAAAAGACCAAACAAAATAACTAAACGATAACTAACAGTGGTAAAAAGATCCTTAATAGTTTTGACATTGAAATATGTATCCCTTGTGATGGAGAATTCAACACAGTCAAGTGGTCTTATAGTTGCCTATTGCACATGTAAACGTAACTACTACTCCCGCACTCAGCAATATTACAACTATATGGCGGCGGTCTGTAAATAATCGAGTCTGGACCAGACAATCCAGTGATCAACAACATGAGCATCGATCTGAGCAATTGGGAACCGATGACACGCGTCAACCAAGTCAGCGAGCCTGACCACCCGATCCCGTTAGTCGCCTCTTACGACAAGCTGAGTCGCCTTTTATGGCAAGCATGGGTTGCTGAAGGCCTATTCTACCCCGGGACCTTCACGGGTCTGATTACATAGAAGACATAAACCATAAATAATCATTATCGAATTAATGCTCGTTGACAGTATGCTCAATAGGATATTACATGCACTGGGGGTAAATAAACATAACTTACGGTGGTTTATATATTTTACAATTGAGGTCATTATTCAATTGAGTCTGTGTCGCCTAACATATTAAATGTTGTAAGTTTATGAAGACAGATTATATTAGAATCAGTGTTAGACAATATAGGCACTGATATGGCGAGTCCAAGGAATACACAGTATATTGTCATATTGCTTAAATATTTTTTTGGAGAATACTAACATTTTGGCCACCCCACCATATGTCCTCCCTTTGATGGTAAAATAACTGAGTGGCCTTGTCCAGGTGACTCTTGTCCTTTTCAATTTTAACATTTCTCAAAACTAATAACTAATACCTGAGTTAATCGAATCGAATTTTGAAAACAAAAGCACATTATTTGGAATTGCGTTTCAAATGATGTCCAGAAATGTAACTATGTATGAGACGGATACTACAAAATGTATAAAGACAATGAAAAATTGCTTGACGTCAAAACCGTCAGATGACTGAAGCAAGAGGGATATCAGCTTCATTGTCCTTAAAAGTCAGAGTCATTTAAATTGAGTTTTCCACGTTTGATATTTCAACAGGTATGGAGTGGGTGAGTGAGTTAATATTTAACGTCACAGCATGTATGGAAGGTTAATAAATGTCACGAAGGTTCATCACACGTATAATGGGCTCTTCCCATGTGTCAGTGAAGAAAATGTGCATCTGCAATCCTGAAACTAGGAGCAATTTAGCTTTAGACGAGGAAATACTGCATTGGATTATTCTTGTGTGTTAGTAATTACAAGCCAAACAAACAAAAACTGGATTGTCATTTCACTTTTTAATGCTGAACATATTATATTCTGGATACATGGACATACATGAACATACATAAATATTTATCTTACCTCACACCTAAATGTCGTTTTCTGATTGCTCTTCTATCATTTTCAATGTACCCAATTACAAGCGAGGTACATTGCAATGTACCCAGCTGCCATTGGCAACTCATTCGGTACTTCGTGGCAGTACTTCTTTATCTCGAATAACATTGAATCACTCATGATGCACGAAGATTACCGATGTTCTGCGAATGCTAATCGATGGAAGGCAGATAACTCTAATCGTTTGATTCACACAGGTTGGCTGAAGTGTACTATCCGATACCCATGATTCAAACAGTTTCAAATTAACATTGAGGTGTCCGGTAAGATAACTTGGTAACTGGTCGCTCGGGGTCCATGGTTTGATGTACTTTCGATGTTTGTTTATGTTCCCTGTGGCAAACATTGAGGGTACATCTACCCATGCCTGTGAACACCTTAAAATAGTGCATACCGAGGTAAAAGATAGAAGGACTCCAGTTAATTTTTTATGAAACCTGCACCAGATATATATTGACGTTTTCAGCACTTACGGCCATATTGCTGTACAGACAATTTCGCCTTTTGCTTTTTTTATAAAAGAAGCGACAAAACCCATATTCACAAGAAATCTGTGCCAGTAACAGTATCATGGACATATATTTTTTCAGCGGCATAATAGTTGTATGTTGTGGTTTGTAAACAAATCGACTATTATAGTATTGTAATACATTATGACAAGTCTGACAAACTGTCGGTGAGGTGTTTGAATTCAACTCACTCAATCTCAGTTATCACAGACCCTATATAAATCTGTCACATACTGTCCAACCAACATTAGAATGAGGTGCGCGAAAGACGCATTTGTGAAAGGAGAGGGGAGAGCGTGCAGTGAACTGATCCACTACCTACTCGAAGGGGGGACAGGTTTGAAATCTTCGCGCACGTGATTTTTGTGATCCTGGCATCAATCACTTTCTACACAATGGTTCGGAAGCGCCATGTTTCTGCATGAGCATTTGTATACCAGTATATTGTAACGTGGACAGTGAAACGAGCAGTAAACTCTGCAGGTATTTGAAACTTGGCACTCTAAATTTGGTAAACAGGGTCAAGTCATTCACTCACAAATACATGAGGTTGCCTACAATGTCCTTCAGTACATGTGTACTATTTCCGACATCACACACACATTGCACTAAAAAGACAGCGATGCTACTGGTATATCTGAGTGAGTGAGTGAGTGAGTGAGTGAGTGAGTGAGTGAGTGAGTGAGTGAGTGAGTGAGTGAGTGAGTGAGTGAGTGAGTGAGTGAGTGAGTGAGTTTGAAGTCACATCGGCAATATTTCAGCCATATCGTGATTAAAACAAATCCACCAGAAATACATGTAAATTATAAAAAAAATGTCAACGAAGGACAGTAAAATCAACCAGCATGTCACAGTCATCTGTAAGTAAATCTAGCGTCTATCTCTAAAAGCTGAGTTCAAATGCGGATAAGACAGTACAAAAATGGGCTATTGATCACCAACAAGTGAAGGTAGATCCCCATACTTGGGACCATGGGGACTTACAGTAACTTGTTTTCCTATGTGGACCCTAGCTGGATTTACACAATACCTTCATCTGGACAATAGTTAAAATTACACATATGCTGAGATTATAAAAGTGGAAAGATTAATACTTTGAATGTTTTGGGACTTACGTACCCTCTCAGGAGGACAATAATTATACAGCCTTTCAACCCCTTTGAGGATACAACCATTCACTATCTTAGCTGCTAATTCAAACTTCATAAAATCATAAAATATATACCTATTTACGAATCAGTTAACAAATTTAATTCTTTTAAAATGCAATAATAAAACGAGAACTGTTCTTAATAAAAAGATCCTTCATAGTTCGCGATTTTAAATATTCATCCCTTGTTAAGTGGTATATTTGTCGGTACCTTGCGCAAAATAAATGACGAAGGTAAATACGTTCTCGCGATGGTTTCACAAGCCCAAGGAAAGTACGCAGTCGCACCGAAGGCAAAATTGAAATTGATGATTTTGATAAGTGAGCCATTCGCCAGTACATTCGCCACTGCCACACAGCAATGAAGATAGTGCCAACTCTGACAGGCATTATGAAAATGGCTACTGATTATATGGATTACATGGGGTAAAGAAACAATGCGTAAATGTATATGAAAACTTGGTTTCAAATGGCGGAAAACTCTTTCAGACAGACAGGTCCTAATGGAGCGAAAAGATATTGTTGCATGGCGTTTGAGACATCTCAGAATGATAAGCCAGTACAGTAAACTAAACCGTCCAATCGTGTACTTAGACGAAGCATGGGTACACCCCCATCACACGGTAGTAAAATGTTGTCAAACAGGTAGGTAGCAGTTGGCGGTATTTGGGTACCATCGGGAACATGTCCAAGCTTCTTTGATATTTAAAGCCAAACAGAAAAGCGGCTATTACCACGACGATATAAATGTCACCAATTTCTATAAGTGGTTGTCAGAAATCTTATTCCTACTCTTCCCCAAAACTCAACAGTTATAACGGCCAGAAGGAATGGTCAGACTGTTGCAGACGTGATGGAAATTGAGGATCGTTACCAGTAGGATCGCAAAATTGACCCAGAGGATGATATCGAAAAACTTGTCATCGAACTTGGCGTCAATACTGATGACAACGATAT
Source organism: Haliotis asinina (assembly GCF_037392515.1). Classification (NCBI taxonomy): domain Eukaryota; kingdom Metazoa; phylum Mollusca; class Gastropoda; order Lepetellida; family Haliotidae; genus Haliotis; species Haliotis asinina. The sequence continues at coordinate 55,660,590 of NC_090287.1, read as the reverse complement.
CAGTGATATTGATGACGAGTAGCAGGGATTAACAACAAAAAATAATAAATAAATAAAAAAAAATCGAGTGTGGTATTTGGTGCGTATGGTGATCGTCAACCGCACAGTAGCACAGTAGAGCGAAAGTAGACTGTCACGCTTCACAGCAGTTGATTGCTTTACATACCCTCGGCCCTGTAATTGTAAAATGGACTGCACCGCTATTCAGTTTCACGGGTTCAAATGACGGGTCTGCATTATTCTTAAGTTCGTCTTATAGTAAACCACGTAATTTTGGAACGTTGGATTGATTAGGTTATTTTGGGCGTGTAAGTGGATGGAGAGTAATGCAGGTTTTTACGTTCTGCTCAAAGAAGGAGCATTACCACCAAGGCAGTCAAACTTATTGCCATAGAAACGGAAAAATATCAGAAAATATTCAGAAATCCAAAAGTACCAAAAGGTAAGTACACAACCAGACTTGTGTATGTCTGGTCAGGAAATAGTGAACGTCTTTTAAGTTCTGCTCCGGAAAAGAAAACTACCACCGATTTCAGTCCAAGTCCAACCTTTTGCCATGGAAAAGCAAAAAATCTCATTTTCTTCAGAAATCCGAAAACTACCCAAGGCACCAATAAATCACCAGATCTATCTGGGGAAGAAACGTTGAACGGTTTAAAAAGTTCTGGTCCGGAAAAGACGAATGTGCACAGGCGCACGGACGGACGGACGGACGGACGTACCGAGTCCGTATTAATAACCCCCCGCAAAACGCGTTGCGAAGGATAAAAATTCTTTGAAATAATTGAAATAATTTCAGTGTGACGAGTTCAACACAGCTAAAGATCTAAAATATATATACGTAATCTTATCAATGTGAATGAACCCCCCCACCCACCCCCCCACCCCCCATAGTTTTCAACCGACGTTTGTGCATGTCTAAACTTAAACTTAATCAATAATCTGAGGCAACATATCTGTGAAGCTAGGGGGATAGGATATGATAGGAATCTGACATCCAAAGTGACATCATATAATACACAGCTTTCAAGATGAATTGTATTTCAGGGGAAATGGTTCTGATACTGTTAGTGTTTATTTCTAAATTAAAACTAAATAGTCCACTAGGAATCAATCAGTGAGAGAAGTATGCGTAAAAACAACAAACGAAAAGGATTGTGCTGTAATTAGCAATTGTATTCTAAAATTAACTAAGTTCACAGTTTAAAACAACGGTACCACTATGGCAGTAGAAACGAGAGTGACAGTACAAATTGAGAGGCCCTACAATACATGAGCAATGATTGAAGCTAACAGGCTAATATATAGTAAAGAACAATAATCAAACTGAGCAGGGTATGATCATCGCACACATTGCTGGTCTTCTGGTGACATATTCTACAGTTTTTGGTACAGGTACAGCAGATGTACAACGAATAATGCTGCATCACAACAATACATTACCATGCTTAAAACTGAATGCATTTTTGGAAGTAAAAAATTGCAACAGATATTTTATGTATTCGTATTAATACCATATTTAAAAATAGGAAATGCACACAAGATCAAGATGTGGTCAGTAGCTGAGTATGTCTGTTGAATTGATGTCAATACACGTACCTGCCAAAATACTCATATAGTTGCCTGTTTTGATTTGGTGTCAATTCTCATATAACGGCACTGAGTTATGTTTGAGTTCTTGTTTTTGAAACAATAAAGATCCTATTCAAACTTCAAGTGGGTAAATTAGTGGAAGGGATTTATTTGATGGTTCTTGAATGAACTTGAACATACCTGCAATGGCCGTTTCTGTGACGTTATATATGGTTGTTTGATCTATTCGTGGAATACGTCATGCTATCATGTATAAACTGATCTAATCCAATATGGCCACCTGTCGTCAGTTTATATCTTGAACTGCAGCAGGAGGAAAAAGTAGGTGACGAACAATCCACCCAGCTGAAATGAATAGATTGTTGAGCTACTTAGTATATGATAATCAACAATAGTCAGCAAGAAATGTGTCACACGAAATGAAAGACCATACACAATGTGAGTTCCGATGGCAATGGAGAAATTCAACTGTACTAATAAGTACAGTGTGTCAGACTACCAAGACAGTTTATCTGTCTGACAAACGGTTCATATTAACTCAGTTTCACAAATTATCGCGATCATTTATTCATCAATCAAAAATACTTTTCAGAAAGGAGAGACAAAACCCTTTTCATATGTAGAGGAAATCTGTGCTAAAAGCATAGTCGATTCAAGCAATAATTCACGTACGTGTACCTCGTTTTGATATGAACAATGGTATGCTTTTAGTGACTTACAGTCAAAAGGAACTCGTTTTTGATGACAAAGAAGTTAATGACCGTGAAGCCAGTGGATGTTCCTGTCAGTTTGGAGACAAAGAGATTCAGCTGAAAAAAGGAGGCAAACACTGACAACAATGACTGACTATAGACGAAAACCACCAGATTCATTTAAGAGAGGTAGTCCACGTATCGACAAGGGTGGTGTGCAGCAATCCCATTAAATCGGATGGGATGAAAATGCTTATATTGTCAATAGCATATTTCCAGAAAACAGATTCCTGAGTACGGAGTATCTCACCCACTCCAGAAAAAAAGAATTAGTCTTGTGAGTTACTCCTAATTTACATGTACATGTTTCTTGTAGACAGTGTTTCCAGAAAAGAAGGCAACATAACAAAACACTTTGGGAACCGGTATTTTGTGGTGAAAAAAATGCACCTACCTGCCCTAGAAGTTCTGTTGTGGCATTTTTTGTGCCAGTGTGGAATATATCCTCCAGCAAAGAATGTGCCTGAAAGAATTGTAGCAATTGTACAGATTTGTACTACCAACAGGAAAGGAAACATAACCAATTCGTCCAATGTGTGGTGTGTTACACTTTGATCCACTTTGATGGAGTTATGTCATCCTGATACGGGGACAGCCCGAAGTAATAGAAACCGGATAACGTAATCAGAACCGACGACCATACGATTCTGGCAAACACGAAAATATCACTGCAAACTGTGGTGCACAGAGTCACCCTTGAGTAAATGTATTTTGTGTGTACTTACCGCCTCGTGTACATCGGAGCTGCTCCTTGTCAGCAAGATTATGATTAGAAAACATCCTCCCAGCCAAAATGAATTGGCAAACGTTGTAAATGCCTCATGTGAGCCATTAATTATTTGGTACGAGATGAAACAGGCGAGGAAAACCTGAAGGAAAAACGATATTCCGAGGATCCATTTAAAGGGCCTATTGATAATGATCACAGCCTGACAAAGCTGGGTGTAACGAGATCTGAGTTCTGGGAGACGATGAGGAATGTGGTCATCTGCTTCCTGGATCTGCTTGGAAAGGACCTGCCCAAATATGAGAAACTGATCTTTGATGATCCTTGAAACTACAACCACGAAGATTACAGGAAATATCCATGCACCTGTGCCAATCACATGCAAGATGAGTTGGAGTGCGATTGCCCATTGCTCTTCTGGAAATGGCCGAACAATAACACCGAGGAAAAACTTTGATGTTGACAAATTCCCGAAAGAGACAGTAAATACTGCTGCTATGTTAATGAAAAACAACATCCATCCACCGGAAGTTGCAAGCAACAAATATTTCACTGGGCATTTGAATCCACATCCTATTTGGTTTGTGACGTTGTTCTTGAAAAGAGAATCCCAGTAGTTATAAAAGGATCGTAAGTGGCCCAGTCTCTGACATGAGAAAACAATCACAGTTACACTTAACGTGCACTGGAGGTACCAAGACGTCATCAGAATCCTAAACGGTAATGTTTCATTTGGAGGGAAGATCCCAACAACCGACCGTACAAAATTGAACCACAACAAAATAAGAACTATGTAACAGTATAGTCTGTGTCCGATGAAAGACAGTATTCTTGTAGGTATTCTCTTACGTCCATTCTGTAGCTGCCCCGGTGCATTGTCACCCTGTTTTGGGTCGAAGTACATTCCAAACAGTTTCATGGACATCAACAGAGGTTTCATTTTTTCCTCAATTGTGATGTACTTTTTTGAGTTCTGTCTTTCGGAAAAGGTTATGCCTTCTGTTTTCATGATCGGTTTTAGTATAAATATATATGACAAGAACTCGAGACGATAATCAGAGGTTGTGCATGAAGTCCGAAGAAACAGCCTGTGCGGTGATACAGTGTGACACACGGTGTGATTTCCATGCGGGAGGATGAACCACGTGACTGTTCACGTAACGCTATTGAACAAAGCAAATCATGCCCATGTCGATATCTGTAGTTACAATAACATCACACAGAACTATTCAACATTCAAAGCTTTGTAAGGTAAACATGTCATCACACTGAAAACCATCATCTATACGCGAAACACAAAGAGCCTCTATCTCTATTCGGTGATTGCAATAACAGCTAAGGGTTGAGCTACAACTGCCGTACAATCGGTACAGAGTATTGATTGTGCAGAGTATTGATTCTACAGGGCGATGTACGCGTGTGTGTGAATATGCTGTTATCAATACCTTTAGTCATACTCAGTTTTGTGCTGAAACAGTTGGCATCACTCACATTTACCTTTCAGTGAATGTAGCTCTTTTAAGCCATTTGGATTGATATATAGTCTGGTTCATAATTATTGAGAATTTTTCTTCTTACTTTGAGCTATCCTAACACCTCAACCGATTCACTGATACTTAAAACTAAGTAATGGTATAAGGCAGGTAACTCATCTTGGCCTACTGAGTATAGTACAATTAGAGTTACCTCCCCTGAATTTGTAGCAGACGTCATTTTCCTCAGCACTGTCAACAATGTCTGCTGAAGATAAAAGAAGGTTGATTTTTGAGTTGTGTAATCAAGGAATTGATGATGTAAATACATTGGCAGAGAGAACAGGACCTCCTCTCTCTACTGTGTATAGGATTAGGAAGAATTTTAAAGAGGGAAAGGATTTTGGGCACCAGAAAGGAGCAGGGAGACCCAGAAAATTGGACTTCTCAGATCGTGTCCGGCTGGGAATTTTAGTGTCTAAAAAGCAAAGGGCAAGCATCTCCAACATCAGGTATGAAATGATAGAAAGGGGATCAACAGTTGTATCAAAATCTACAGTTAGAAGAAATTTGATTGATCTTGGATGGGACAAAAAGACTGGAATTCCTTCTCCTCTCATGAAACAAGAACATAAAGACAGGTGTGTTGAGTGGTGTTTGGCACATGAAAACTTTGACTGGGAAAATGTGATTTTTACTGATGAAAGCTCAATATGGGTATATCCCAATAATGTGAAAATATGGACAAAGTCTGCGTCAGCACCGTTGTATCGACGACCTAAATACAGCCCAAAGTTTCATGTATGGGGAGGGATATTCTTATTAGGAACGACCCCGCTGTGTGTGTTTGAGGGAAATCTGACAAGTCAACGCTACACTAACATATTAGATAATTTTCTCCTTCCAAGTGCACATGTGTTTTATGGAAATAACTGGATTTGGCAGCAAGATAATGATCCTAAACACACCGCAAAACATGCCAAGCAGTGGTTTCAGGAGAAAAATGTGACTGCATTACCATTTCCTGCATATAGTCCTGACTTAAATCCCATTGAGAACATTTGGGGGATGATGAAGGAATGTGTGAATCAAAAGGGGTTGACAAACAAATGACTCAAATGGTGCTGGAAATACCTTATTAATTTAATGTTGCTTTGATTTCAATCTATTTGTGGTTCACTGAATATCATGTGAAGTTCTTCAAGAACAAACATACATACAAGCATACACACCTCTTGTCTTCATGAACTCTTCTGTTCCACTTCGTAGTTGCTTGTGTAATATCAAGTCATATTTACCTAATGGAATTTACCTTCATTCTATGAACGTTCATTCCTTAGTAAACTGACAAAAAGTGTAAGTCTTTAGTTTTAGAATAGACCACAGTGTATGAAAGAGGAGAGACGTTTTCAATTTGCATCTCCGTAAAACCTCAATGCAGTTAATATCATTGATATTTCATATTTAGATACTACCTGTCCGTTGTATCTATGGGCATTGATAGGTCTTGTATGCATACACACAAGATACATCAGTGTTAAAATAAGGATCAATCTTTCGGAAAGATGCAATGATAACTATACGTGTACTTTTGCAGATTTAAGTACTATGTGTATATTTTATCCATTTGTATGAAATTTCGCAACAATCACTAAATGGTGAAATACATGGTTGGAGAAATGCTAATAGACAGAGTCATTTTGAAAGTGGAGTTAACTGTTGTGTTCAGTATAAATTCGGCTGAGGATAAACAAAGTCATAAGTTAACCAGTTTACGACGACACATTTCGACCGTGTCAGATGACATTAATGTCCAACCAAACATACATCTATATTTGTCCTCTTCTCTCAATACATGGTGCGATCTACAGCCTATTTTATATTGTATTGTCTAAATAGTGATCATAGTTTTAAATTTCCACACTAGTTCTATTTAAAATTGTGATATTCTAGTTGCTTTACTGTCATTCGTAGACTGGTTTATAATATACATATTGTCCTTTTCATTGTTAACTGTTCTCGTCACGATATGGCTGCAATATTGCCGAGGTGACGTTAAATATTAACTCGCTCTCTCACTTGCATTGTCAACAACGATAATGTTCCTTTCAGTGTGCACTTTCACTCCACACTCCATTGTGTACATGTACACTCTCAGCTATACGGGCACACATGTCAGATATTCATGTAATCTGCCTGCATTTTGGGCTTGAATGATTAGGGTGTTGAAAGCAGCTTCAATAACATGACAGCAGAGTAAATAGACGTGATTCCTTTTCGCACTTTATCTATGCTCAAGTTAGAAGAGAATTTAGTTTTCCTGTTTTAAAGGCAAGGCATGTTACTAGTACCAACCCGTTTGCCATACTCATGAAACCAACAAGGACGAGAACCAATCGGTATTTCCAAACCGTGTGTCCAATTCTTGTCTGTAATACAATGCAAGCACTACATAGGATATACGGCCACATTTATAATTCCAATTAGGGCTAATATTTACGAAAGCTAAGCGTTTTGTAGTACATGTTTTGTAGAAAGAAGCAGATTGCCACCCATCAGGTGGCTTGCTCACTGAGTTGGCCCACTGAAGAATACCGTGACTGAGAGGTGAGGATTGTATGGTGGTTCATGCACTCACTTGTCCCACTGAACACCCGAGTTCGCGTCTCCACATGGATATTGTAATGTTTTAATATATCTTTTGTTTTAGTATTGCTGAAAGTGGGGTAAAATTAGACGAACACACTCATAATGTACACATGTGTCTCTGGCGTCAATTAGACTACTACAACCATCTTCAAAGATACAGAGGGTAGATCTGAAGAAAGAGTATGTAGTTTTATTTGCCACAATTACAATTATGAAATATGCCACAGCAATTGAAGTCCAACAATACATTCTAACAACGCTGATGTTAGCAGGAAAGAGAAATATCAGGAAATAGAATTATCAGGAATTCCAGTATGCCCGAATTCAGAATTTTCACATTAAAATCCACTGATAAAGAAGATAGGACTAAGGGTACATCCTTGGCGTAACTCCTTGGACATTCATAGAAGTGAGAGAGTGAGTGAGTTAACATTTAACGTCACGAGAACATTCTTGAAAAAAGGAATGTATGTATATGGTAAAAAAACTGTCAACGAATGACAGTAAAACAACTAGAATATCACAATGAGAATTAAAACTAGTGTGAAAAGTTAAAACTAATGTCACTGTTCAAACAATACAATATGAAAACAAGCTATAGATCGCCAACAACTGAAGGTACATCACCACAAGGGAACATGAAGTTAGAAACGGAATCGGGATTCGAGATTCGGGATTCGAATGCCGAATCTGAATATTTTTTTCAGAGATAGTGAGTGAGTGAGATTAGTTTTACGCCGCACTCAGCAATATTCCAGCTATGTGGCTGCGGTCTGTAAATAATCGAGTCTGGACCAGACAATCCAGTGATCAACAACATGAGCATCGATCTGCGCATTTGGGAACCGATGACATATGTCAACTAAGTCAGCGAGTCTGCCCACCCGATCCCGTTAGTCGTCTCTTAACACAGTCAAGCACAGTCACCTTTTACGGCAAGCATGGGTTGCTGAAGGCCTATTCTACCCCGGGACCTTCACGGGTCTTTTTCAGAGCTACATGATACATACATACATACATACATACATACATACATACATACATACATACATACATACATACATACATACATACATACATACATACATACATACATACATACATACATACATACATACATACATACATACATACATACATACATACATACATACATACATACATACATACATACATACATACATTCAAATTCAGGATTTTCGTCTCGAATGTGAACACAAAATTAAGATTCGGGATTCGAAACTTCATGTTCCTTCACCATACTAGAAGCCATGGGGACGTACAGTACTTCTGCTACCTGCATAGTCCCTAGCTTGATTTACACCATTCCTTCAGCTGCTGGGGACTGTATGCAAGCTTAGCCACAAATTAAAATGACAGAAATACTACGGCTAAGAAAAGGAAGATTAAATTTGATTTCAAATGTTTTTGGACTTAGGATAGAAGTCTGTGACATTAAAATACACAGCTTTCAAGACAGAATGCATTTCAGAGGCCAATGGTTGTAAAAGTGTTCCATATTGGTTAACAAGTTGAAAATAAATAGTTCATATAAACGTCCCTGTTGCATATAACTATATGTTTGATACATTCGTGCGATGTGGCAATGCTGTGCAGATCTAATCCGATGCAACATACTGGAATCAGCCTATATCTTGAATTGCAGCAGGAGGAAGAAGTAGGTGATGAACAATCCAGCCATCTGAAATAAATAAAATGTGAAGCTATTTGCCAGTCAGTTATATACATTTGTTACAAGTGGTACACTTATTCGTCTCTCAAAATACTGTTCAACTGGCTAGCATCACAAGATCGTGCACTGTTCATTGTTAATGCGAAGTGTGGTGCGATATAAGTGACGTTTGATGGCTGATGCTACTTACAGTCAAAAGGAACTCTTTCTTGATGACAAAGAAGTCGACGACCGTGAATCCAGTGGATCTTCCTGTCAGGCTGGAGACAAAGAGGTTCAGCTGAAAAAGACAAAGGCAACCATTGATAGCAAAGGCCTAGTATAAATAAACACCATCAGGTGATGTAAAATGAATTCTATTATGGGAATAACTTATATCCAGATAAACGAATCAGTGTTGGTGAGTTTCCCCTATCTAACTTACATGTAGGTGCAAGAAAGTCCACTTCACAAGACCGAGCATTGGCAAAACATATTGCAGCTACAATGGAATGTATGAATCTCTCAGCACACCTCACGATTCTTAGAAGCTCCAGTAAGAAATTCAAGTCCGGTAATCGCATATTGCTGCATATTGCTCTCTCTTTGCAACTGATGGGTTGCATTGGATGTCCTCTGATAAAATTAATGCTCAGATTTCCCTCAGGTAAACGAAATGCACCTACCTGCCCTAGAAGTTCTGTTGTGGCATTTTTGGTGCCAGTGTGGAATATATCCTCCAGCAAAGAATGTGCCTGAAAGAGTTTGTTACCCAGAAAGTTACACATGACATCAAAATATTCTTAGAAGCATCTGTGGCCCAAGCTGGAAGAAAAACTCCCTGAACACTTCACAAAGGGAACTGAACCAGAAGTAATGAAAACCTGGAAACATATGTAGGAAACGATTCGACGACCGTGTGTTCTGTCAGGCATAAAACATGAGATTATCACAATGAACTATGGTACACCCGAACACATGGTCACCCTTGTCCTTATTGAAAATGTAATTTGTGTACTTACTGCCTCGTGTACATCAGAACTGCTCCTTGTCAGCAGGATTATGATTAGAGCACCACTCCCAAGCCAAAATGAATTGGCAAAAAGTGTGAACATCTCCTGTGGGCGATTAATCATCTGATACAAATTGAAACAGGCCATAAAAACCTGAAGAAAAAACGATGTTCCGAGGATCCATTTAAAGGTTCTGTTGATGATGATAACAGCCTCACAAAGCTGCATGTAACGAGATCTGAGTTCTGGGAGACAATGAGGAATGTGGTCGCCTGCTTCCTGGATCTGCTTGGAAAGGATCCGCCTGAATATGAAAAACTGATCTTTGATGATCCTGGAAATGACAGCCAGGAAGATCACAGGAAATACCCATGCACCTGAGCTAATCACATGCAAAATGATTTGGAGTGCTACTGCCCAGGTTTCTTCTGGAAATGGCTGAAGCATGTCATCAAGAAAATCCTTTGAAGTTGACAAATTTCCAAAAAGGATCGTAAATGCTGCTGCTATGTTGATGAAAAACAAAACCCACCCACCCGATGTTGCAAACATCAGATATTTCACTGGACATTTGAATCCACATCCAATTTGGTTTGTGACATTGTGCTTATAAAGAGAATCCCAGTAGTTATAAAAGGATCGCAATTGACTCAGTTTCTGACATGAGAAAACCATCACAGATACATTAAGTGTGCACTGGAGATACCAGGACATGTTCAGAACCCTAAACGGTAATGTTTCATTTGGAGGGAAGATCCCAACAATTACACGGAAAAAATTGATCCACAACAAAAGGAGAACCATGTAACAGTACTGTCTGTGTCCGATGAAAGCCAGTATTCGTGTAGGTATTCTCTTACGTCCATTCTGAAGCTGCCCCGATGTATTGTCATCCTGCTTTGGGTCAAAGTAAATTCCAAACAGTTTCATGGACACCAACAAAGGTTTCATTCTTTCTTCAATTGTGACGTACGTTTTTGCGTTCTGTCCTTCGGAAAAGGCAATGCATTCTACTTTCATGATTGATGCTTACGTAATTTCACTTGACAATACCTCCAGAAGATAATCAGAAGTTGTGAAGCATATACCTCACTCTATCCGGTGTAGTGATACAGTGTAGAACTGAAGTCCTCAACACGGTGTAATTCTCGTGCCGGGTGGTAAACCACGTGACTGATAACATACAGCTATCGAACAAGGCCATAACTCCTGACAACGACTAAAGGTTAAATAACAGTTGCCGTAGTACAAGTTGATTTGGGCGTGACTATGCTGATGCTGATGTGAGACTATCAATACTGACACTCAACATCTTATTGAAATGTTTGATAAACGTTAAAACGTGACAACGCACTAATGCCAGGTTCATTGAACAATCTAGGTTTTGTGAGCTATGTCGAAGGACTGACTAAATGACTGGGCGTATAAGATAAAGTTACTGCTCTGACATTTTCCAATCAAGACCTAACGTGAGAAAAAATTGGGAAGTGTCGTAATTGCAAACGAGTTTTGGAGAGTGTATCAGAATTTCTTAAATACAATTTTTAATGCTACATTTACATAATGTGCAGCTTTTCATTTGGACGTTGCTTTACAGGACCCAAAACAGCTGTGCATAAACGGCACATTTTGATCTTCAAACGTTTTTCAAGAGATGACGGAAATGCAGAATTTCCATTTTCCTGGGGAATTCACTTGCACGAAATCATACTGAAACCTTCTTTATACACCAAGTTGGCAAATGGTTCTGATCTAAAATGGCCATCTTTATCAAGATTTAGGTTGAAAATAGGTTATTTCTCCCACGGCAAATTGTCATTGTTGATCCGTTCTCCCTGTATACAAATATGGATACCTCTGATAAAGTGATATTTTGCAGGAGTTTCGGTCACTGAGAAACGAACTTACTCGTGAAATTTTAAGATAGAATCGCAAACCTGACAACACTGCTACTGTTGACGATCTTCAAGGAAACAGGACTTTAGCTATTTATATTTCCAACAGAAACAGGAAGGCTTTAACTGCTAGGTTACAACACCGCCCACCAAAGAAGATAACAAGCTAGTTTGTGACATTTTAAACAAAAACGTGAACGATGACATTATCGACAATGCGTTCGTCACAAGCCATACCTATCAGTGTTACATGTTGTAATTCGGATTGGAAAACACAGTGAATTAATTTGAGACGCGAAGTAGAAGCAGCAGGCTATGGAATAACTAGTGAGCTAACACGTAACCAGAGGAAGACAAGTAACAAAACGAACGCGGGTACCACACGGATGATGTTCTTGTGCTGACTGGTGCTATATACGACTCTGGAAGATCTGAGGATAGATCCTCATTGGCAACTCCTTGTCCATGTGGAGTCCATCAGGGATGCGTACTTAGCTCGGCTTTATTTTAGAATTTTGATTAACGAATTGGATCCTGGGAACTCTGGTGCAGGAGTACATCTTCCCCCAGATATCACACAGTTATTTTTTCTATCATTAGCAGACAGGATTATTCGTCTTTCAGATAGTGGGCGAAACGTGAAGGTCCCGGGGTAGAATAGGCCTTCAGCAACCAATGCTTTTCATAAAAGGCGACTGTGCTTGTCGTAAGAGGTGACTAACTGGGTCGGGTAGTCAGGCTCGCTGACTTGGTTGACACGTCATCGGTTCCCAATTGCTCGGATCGATGCTCATGCTGTTGATCACTGAATTGTCTGGTCCAGACTCGATTATTTACAGACCGCAGCCATATAGCTGGAATATTGCTGAGTCTGGCGTAAAACTAAACTCACTCACTCACTCAGATAGTGGGATTCAGAGGAAGCTTTCAGAAAGGTGGAACTTTGTCAAGTAAAGAAAACTGATCTCTTAAATTGGATTTTGAATAAATGTTTCGGTGTCAAGTTCTTGGAAGTATATATTGTCTGAACATTTTTTTAAAATCATGCCTTGCCTGGACACAAGGTTTCTGTCTGAAGATGACTGGCAAAGAATAAATGTACAGGGTATGACTTGTTCTTCAAAACATTTGATATGAAACTTATACCTGTCCTTTATGCCCCAGTATGGCTGCATGAAAATGGAAAGATACACACACTGGCTGGCAAGCGAGCCCTTGGTGTTACGTCTTCCATATGCAATGATACTGCTCTAGGAGAATGTTACTGCTACATATTATATACATATATTTATGCATGGTAGAAAGTTGTAAGGTATTTGTTAATTTTCTTATGTGTGGTATAGATATGCTACGCCGAAATATAATTGATACATGATACAGTAATTCTTTCTTTCAACAAATATTCTTATGTAAATTTTGAATGGCCATAACGACATCGTCGGATAATGACCTCTTCACGCTTGGACTAATGTTGTAATGTTTTGCATAAAATAAAAAAAATGTTTAGATTAAATAGTAGCTAAAACCGTTAGTGACTGCATCTCCAAAGGGAGTTAAGGTATTGTCTCACGATACTATAAGAGGTCGATATGATCACGTCTATTTTATTTGGGTACAACTATGACATCACGCCAAGTTGACGGAAATAAACAAGAGATTCAGATTTCACAGAATGTACTCACCAAAGTGAGTGAGTGAGTTAGTATTTAACGGTATGGAAAGTTAAAGCCAATAGCACTATTTGAATAAAACAATATAAAACAAGGAGACAATGGATAAACATCACCAACAACTGAAGGTAGACGTAGTCACCATGACATGTTGGGAGTTGAAAACAACTGACAGCCTTTTGGCATGAGGTCCTAACGTTTCACATAAGTAATACACAGACAAATAAGGTTGATGACATATCTGGTCGACCAAGGCAACGAATAAAGCACTTGACCATTTCATCAGGACGACTCCATTACAAAACGTGGTCAAGGTGCCTTTCAAACTAGAGATGAGCTTCACAGAGCTACAGGTATTAGACTGAACGGACAGTTAGATTCGTACACGTGTTTCTTCCAGCTAAATCAGAACAGCAGTCTAATGAAGCACCTGCCTCTTGTTATCAACCTTTTGGTTTTGCGGATCATTTGATGCTTTGACCAGTGTATGACCCGTGAGTGTATGTTTGTAGAGGGGAATATACATACATTCTGGTGGATAGAAATTAGTGTGTTTCCATTATCCTATGGTTAAATATATTTGATCCTCAATTTGAATAGCAAAGCAATTTTGTGAATAGTGAAGTATGGACGTTACCACTGAAATAATACTTCAACTTTCACATTGGAAAGAGGCAGCAAGTAACATCTGCAAAGGTCAGAAGGAACTTATATTCTGGAATCAAACATTACAATAGTGAGGCGTTTATAAATTTTGCCTCAGGAACTGTTGAATTATGATCGACAGGTTTGGCGTATCATAACCAACTGAATCAGATTAAGATATCTTGGTTCACGGGAATTGCTGACAATCTGTACGCGTTAAATACAGATTCTTTGTGGTTACCCAGTTATATGGGATGACATCATCATTAAAATATTGCTTGACGTTTCACACTGGAGTGAAGCAACGTGTATCAATGACATCCTTCAAGACAACATTCCAGCAAATATGTATAACGAAAACAAAGTTTGGTAATAAAACATTATATTGGCGAAACGTCAGTATATGACATCTCAAGAACGGTTGAGTTCCTTCATACGTTTACACACAAAAAGATTATATCTTGGTGTTAAAGACTTAACAAGTTCAGCGATACAACCATTTCGAAAGAACGTAATTCCAAATGACGAAATGTAGTGAAGACATGTACTGTTACATCTCAGTCGAGAGTCAAAAGAAATAAACAATAAAGAAAAATAACAAAATGCTTGTGCAATCTTTGACGTCTGATAAAATGTTCAATGCAGTTTGCCATTTTCGCCAAGCGGAATCTGGCTCGCAGAATGTCGGTTATTATGTAGCATATTTACATTCTATTTACATTATGGTCAGCAGGTATGGGGACGAGGAATCAGTTCGTGTTGGTTAGGGGAGGAGTTGACAGTTGAGCATATTAAAGATTTAGTTTGGTTATTTGGGATTAAGCAGATCAAATTTAATAATTTTATGGTGTAAGCTGTCTGCTCTGTTTTGATGTTGACATGTGGTGTGAACACATCTCCACATGACGCCATCCGGTGTCAGCCTATATCTTGAACTGCAGAAGGAGGAAGAAGTAGGTGATGAACAATCCTCCCAGCTGAAAAGAATAAGTGTTGAGTTACACTGCAGTCGGATTAGAAATCGCCATTTTCAAAACAACGTGATGCTATTTAATGATAAGAATTTATAATGCGCTGAACTCTTTCCACTAGGTGAATACTTATGGCGCTAACAATCTGGTTATTACTACCCCGGATAGCGCCAGCTGCGTGAGAGGCGCTACAGGTTTAATCTTCACACGAGTTATCCCACTGGGTACCCATTTGCTGATTTGTCTGATCAAAACATGGAAAACACACGAACAGGAGAATGTAACAGGTTACAATATGTGTAAGATCGCATTTGTTCAAATGAATACCAGCAATTCGAACATTATTTTACAACTATATTGACTATATCAGCGATTAAGTGAACTAAGTGACAAGTGATTAAGTGATCACATGTGGTCGAAATGTGCTTAAAGAAATATATGAAATATAAACTTGAACTTGTAAAGAGATATTTCGATACATTAAATCAGCCAATCAAAAAAAATGTATAAACATGCTACAAATAATCTGGATTATTATTGATACTGTGGTCCCTGAACGTAAACTGGAAACTGTGATGCAGGAATAAACTTTATACAGATAGATCATTTTGATAAATGTTAGCCCTTTTGTGCGTGAAATGTGTCAACTCACAGTAAGAACTAGGTCGTTTGTGACGACAAAGAAGTTAATGGCTGTGAATCCAGTGGATGTTCCTGTCAACTTGAGGACAAAGAGGTTCAGCTGAAAAAAAGGGAGTGATGAAGATGGCCTCTCATAAGCGAATGCAAACAGATTTTATAGTCCCCCTCCCCCCCCCCCCCCACGAAAGTCGTCCCAACGTCCGCGTCCGCTGTCCAACATACATACATACATACATACATACATACATACATACATACATACATACATACATACATACATACATACATACATAGTTTTGTAAGTCTTTGTATTCGTTATAGTTTTATTTGCCTACATGAGTGAGTGAGTGAGTTAATATTTAACGTCACATCGGCAATATTTCAGCCATATCGTGACGAGAACAGATTTGAAATTGAAATGGGATATGGCTATATGATAAAAACCTGTCATCAAAGGACAGTAAAACGACTAGAATATCACAGTTGCGGGTAAAACTAGTGTGGAACGGTAAAACTGATATAACTATTTGGACAAGACAAGGTAAAACACGAGCTATATACGTCACCAGCAGCTGAAGGTAGATCACCATGCGAGGGTCCATGGGGACTCACAGTGCCTTTGCTACTTTGCATGGATCCTGGTTGGATTTACACCATCCCTACAGCCACTGGCGATAATATGAAGATTTAGCCAGAAGTTTAAAGAACAAAAATACTACGACTAAAAAGTATAGCTGGGCAAAATTGACTTTGAAAGTTGTTGGGACTTACGTACCCTCTCGGGAGGACAATAATTTTACGCTACTTCAACCCCCTTTGAGGGTACAGCCATTAACGATCGCAGATGCTATTTGACAATACCATGATTAAAAATATATTATCTATGTACAATGCATATTCAGAATTTATGTAGCAATTCTATTTCCTTTAAAAATTCAATTATTAAATGATGATTAACATTATAAAAAAGATCCTTTATAGTTTTCACATTGAAATATTTATCCCTTGTGATGGCAAAATCAACACAGTCAAGCAGGACATGCTTTACCGTGATTCTTTCATCACAAGGGATACAAAGCGGAGGATCCTCACCTTTTAACAGGTATTCGTGAGTATATCGCGTATGGCCAATGCGACATCGTCGCATAATAGCCTCTTCAAATCTGGACTGACAACCCATGTATGTATAACCGATATAGGGCTTTATACCATGTAATTTATTGATACCTACTTGGGTGTCCCACTTCTTTTGCATTAGATCTCGGATATATGATCTTATAACGGCTTTATAATCAGAATAAGGGAGCAGAAGCGGTGTCACAGATTTGTTGAGAGCGGCCTTGGCAGCAATATCAGCCATTGTGTTACCAGAGATTCCAACATGGCTGGGTAACCAACAGAAGACGATGTCGCATAGGCCAGTAGCAAGATCATTATACAATTCAACGATGTCAGCTAAAAATGGATGTTGAGAAGATACATTTTTAATAGCCTGGAGGCATGAAAGAGAGTCTGAATAAATGATATATTGTTTATACTTAGGGTGTTTTTTATATAGTTTAGGGCTGTTAATATGGCATGTGCTTCTGCTGTGAAAATGGAACTGTTATTTGGTAATCTAGAGGATATTGTTCTGGATCCAATGACAGTGGCACAAGCTACTGCGCCACCATCCTTGGACCCATCTGTTAATAAGGATTTATAATTGCTATATTTATGTGTTAATTGATCATATTCTTGTTTATATTGTAATTCATTCGTTTCTGCTTTTTTATATTTACTTAATGTAAGGTCAACTTGTGGTCTAACCAGCTGCCACGGAGGAGAAGAAAACAAGCGAGAAGGAGCTACATTTTCTAGTTCAAGGCCAGCAGCAGAAAGGAAAGGTTTCACTCTTAGCCCAAGAGGTGGAACAAGAGAAGATTTCTTATTGTACAAATCCCCGTACAAGGGATTGAAAACACAGTTATATGCAGGGTTGGACTTATTTGAAGACAGTTTAGCGAGATACTGTAAAGATAATTTAATACGACGGTGGTCAAGAGAAGGTTCATCTGCTTCAATGTATAGACTGTCAACAGGAGAAGTTTGGAATGATCCAAGACAAAGCCTTAGACCTTCGTGATGGATAGAATCAAGTATTTTGAGGTTGCTTTCACAGGCTCCACCATAGACAATGGAGCCGTAATCCAGTTTAGATCTGATGAGTGACCTGTATAAATGTAGAAGGGTTGTTTGGTCTCCTCCCCACTTTGTATTTGAAACGACTTTCAACAGATCGAACGCCTTCAGGCGTTTGTTTTTTTAGGTATTTAAGATGTGGCAGAAAGGTTAAGTGTGAGTCAAAGATGAGACCAAGGAACTTAGCTTCCTTGACAACTGTGATGGGTGCACCATTCAAAGATAAGTCAGGGTCTTTATGAGGTTTGTATTTTCGGCAGAAGTGAATGCAGTTGGTTTTAGATTGAGAAAATTTAAACCCGTTCTCAAGGCACCACTTATGAATTTTGTTGAGACAGATTTGCAACTGTCTGTCAGTGGTTCGCATGTTTGTGCCACGACAAGAAATATTAAAGTCATCCACGAAAAGGGAAGCGTTGATTGAATCTGTTAACACTTTTGAAAGACTATTTATTTTAATACTAAATAAAGTGACAGACAAAATGCTGCTTTGTGCAACACCCTGATCCTGACTGTAATGATCAGACAGGGTAGAACCCACGCGGACTTGAAATTGCCTGTCATTTAGAAAGTTGGATATAAATTGGGGCAAGCGGCCTCGCAATCCAAAGTCATGTAAGTCTCTTAAAATCCCATGTTTCCAGGTTGTGTCGTATGCTTTTTCGAGATCAAAAAAGATAGACACAGCTATCGAAAAATATTGACACTGCATGCTGCTTATTAACGATTCTAAACGCACTAAATGATCAATAGTACTTCTGTTTTACCACATTGAATATCTGTTAATAAGTTATTTGTTTCCAAGTACCAAACAAGTCGATTATTTATCATGCGTTCCATGGTCTTGCAAACGCAGCTAGTTAATGAAATCGGCCTATAATTGGAAGGATCAGTGTGATCACGTCCAGGTTTAGGAATTGGCACATTTATAGCATTACGCCATGATGAAGGAAAATTTCCAGACGTCCAAATACCATCGAAAATATGAAGAAGCGTCTCTAAAGATGATTCTGGTAAATGCTTCAGGAGTTGATAATGTATGTTATCAGCTCCTGAAGCAGTATCGTGAGCCTGGTCAAGAGCAGTATGGAGTTCATTAATCGAAAATACTTCATTATAATCTTCACCATTATCGGAAGTAAAATTAATAGGTTTTTTTCCTGCTGATTTTGATACTTTTGAAATTGAGGTACATAGTTTGATGAAGAAGAATGTTTCGCCAGTGTTTCACCAAGTTTATTAGAAATAAATATTATTATTAGAAATATTCCATACTTTAGAAATTGGTGTACGTGCATTGATTTTAGAGACATAGGTTCGCCAAGATTGGCGTTTATTTTGCCTAAAGGTACGCCGTGCTTTTGCATTTAAAATGTTCAATTTGTTCAAGTTATGGACCATTGGATGGCGCCGGAAATAATGCTCAGCTTTTCTCCGTGCCTTTCTGGCTTGTTTGCAGTTATCATTAAACCATGGTTTTCGAATGTGTTGATTTGTGGAGGACTTAGGAATACATTCATCGGCTATCTTCTTCAGTTCATCTGAAAATAATTGTACAGGGTCGGCGATGTCAAGAAATAGATCAGTTTTAAATGTACTAGAAGCAAGCAGTTGAAATAAAGACCAGTTGGCCTTGGAAAAGTTCCATCTTGTAGTAGGAGGAACATCTGAAGGAGTCACAGTTTTCACAATAGTGGGGAAGTGGTCACTTCCACAGAGATCCTCGTGGACAGACCATTCAAATTCGTTTAATAATGCTGCATCTGTAATTGCTAAATCAATAGCAGAGTAAGTTCCTGTGCCGGGATGTAAATAGGTGTTTGAGCTATCATTAAGTATACATCAGCTATTGTTAGAAATGAAATCTTCTATGAGCTTCCCCTTAGTATTCGTCTGAGCACCACCCCAAAGGGGGTTGTGTCCGTTTAAATCACCCGTAATAATGCAGGGCTTGGGGAGTTGGTTATAGAGATCTTGAAGTTCAGACTGTTGTATAGAAGCAGATGGTGGAAGGTACAGTGAACACAATGTAAACGCAATGTGCAAAGTTATACGGAGTGCTACAGCTTGAAGCGGAGTATTTAGATGGACAGGACTATGGATGACGCCATTTTTTAATAAGATGGTTGAACCTCCAGTCGCTTTAGGCCCAGGAGGGGAAAACATTATAGGAAGTATAGCCTCTTACGTCAAATCTATCAGTGTTTTTGTAGTATGTCTCTTGTAAACAGATGGCCGATGGTTGAAAATCTTCAATTAAGAGTTGTAAATCATTTAAATTATTCCTAAGAAATCTACAATTCCACTGTATTACTTGATTGGTGGTCATTTAAGGTGGAGTTATGGGAGACCGCTCACGATCTTTTTTCTTTGGAGAATTACTCCGGGAGCGGGTGTTTTGAAGAGGGGACACGTCCATGTCCTCTAGCACCCCAAACTTGTGCTTTAGGAAGACGATCAGATTGCGGTTTTTTCTTCGAATAATTAACATTGGCGTTAGTGTTCTTTTCTCTGGAAACAGGAGTTGTCTGTGAAGCAGATGTCCTCCGACCGGGTTGAATCTGGATAGGTGGAGTCAGTCCAAGTGTAGTCAGTCTAGCAAACAACGGAATTGCACTAAATGGCTCTAGAATCTGTGCTAGAAGTTACAGTGGACGTGGAAACAGCAGCAGCGTATGATGGCCCTGGTGATTCTTGGGCAAGAACAAGTTTCTTTGCATCAAGGAAAGATATGTTACGTTCATGCTTGATGAGTGAAATTTTAGATTGTACCTTCCAAGTTGGACAGTCTTTCGATGAAGAAGGATGATTGCCAGAACAGTTTACACAAGAAGGAGATTTGGCACATACTGTGCTATTGTCACATTTCCCACCACATCTATGGCAGACAGCTGGGTTTCGGCAAGATTTTGAGCGATGTCCATATTTTTGTACAAGAGTAGCATCTAAGGGGATTTGGTATAAAAGCATCTACCCTTAAATTGCAATAGCCTGCTTTGAGTGAATCCGGGCGTGTTGGGACACCAAAGGTAAACAAATACGTATTGGTGTTCGTGACTTCATTGTTTTTTCTGGATGTGAATCGCTTTACATCAGTTACTCATTGTGAGTGAAGTTCTGAAACAATGTCATACACATTCATGTCTGATAGGCATCGTCCAACATTGCGTACAATGCCTTTACTGTTGTTTAAGGTTCTATGCGGTGAAATCTCAACGGGAACATTTGCCAGTGATTTGGTAGAGAGTAAAATTTGAGACTGGATCTGTTTCTTACATTCTATCAGTAGAAGTCCAGATCGAAGCCTTTTGACCTCCTTTACGTCTCCAGCTAAGTCTTCAATGCCCTTAGCAATGGCAAAGGGATTTAACTTGAGAGGACTACCATCGGGAGAAGACATAACGAGAAACCGTGCCCAATGATCAAGATTTTTTGGAAGTGTTATAACATCATCATCTGAAGTGCACGAATCATCCGATTCGTGTGAACGTTTTTTTGTGGGGGTGCCATGGTTATATTGGATAGAATTCATCCTCCTAGCTCCTCACCCACCAATCGGGCCGATTCTACCACCCCTCTAGGTGAAGTAAGGGCGAAAGTGGTGTGTTAGGCGAAAGGAACACGGTCGCAGGCTCCCATTGCCCTCAACCACCAGACTACCGTCCTCCACCGACACGGGACGCAACCCACGGCAAACAGGTTGCCCAATTCGGTCGCTCCTTGCGACCAACAGTGGGGTGCTATGGACCTAGTTGACCCGGGTCCACACGGGGATTTGAACAGCTTTTAGCGTTACCCAGCACCCACCACGAGGAGGTGGCTGTTCACGCGTGCCTATTTGCATACATGAAATTTGGAATGTTATATTTATGTGAATATGGGGTAATGACGCTCAAAACAAACTGCGTCTCACATGCACGTTTGAAGAAACACATATCCGTTCACCGACACAGTCTATGTAAATTAGAAAGATCGATCCACTCAGGCGGCTCGGGACTCATACATTTATCACACTGTAGGAAGCCCAACATAAGTAACTGAAGTCCCTTACTTTGGGAAACAGTATTACATGCCACAAATATACTCCTACCTGTCCCAGAAGTTCTGAAGTGGCGCTTTTTGTTCCAATCTTGAAAATATCACCCAACACAGAATGGGCCTGAAATAGTTGTACCCAGATCATTTTGAATGTACAAATCCAAACATGTCAGGCGCGTTTTTTTCTGAAATAGTTCAGACACAGGTGGACAGTAGTTATTCGTTTGGGATCCAAGATAGATGGCATGATGTAAGAAACGAATATTCCCGCACTGGACGAGCCAGTTATGATAACTGGAAAGAGAAAGCCCGGAGTAATGACAAAGCTTGATACATAACAGAACGACTCTGCGATTTGAACTAACAACTACATGGTTCTGTATGCAGCTATGGGCGTTGAACTGTGACCCTTTAGAACAGTGTGTAGTACTTTCCTCATGTACATCTGAATGGATCCTTTTCAGCAAAATTAGAAGTAAATACTAAATTATTTTAATAAACTTGATCATGTCTTTCAGGCACACAAAAAGAACGAAACTATCACAAAACAGGTCTGCTGTACAACAGGGACACACCCTTGTGAAACTACTAATAATAAGTAATATGTGTACTTACTGCCTCGTGTACATCAGAACTGCTCCTTGTCAGCAAGATGATGATTAGAACACAACCTCCTAGCCAAAATGAATTAGTGAAAGTTGTAATCATCTCCAGTCTGTCATTAATCATACGATAAGAAATAAAACAGGCTAGGAAAACCTGAAGAAAAAATGATATTCCGAGGATCCATTTAAAAGTTCTGTTGATGATATCAACAGCCTGACAAAGCTGCATGTAACGAGATCTAAGTTCTGGCAGACGATAAGGAATGTTGTCACCTGCTTCCTTGATGTGCTTGAAAAAAACCTGCCTAAATCTGTGAAACTGATCTTTGATGATCCTGGAAACTACAAACACGAACATTATTGGGAATGCCCATGCTGCAGAACAGAAAATATGCAAGATGAGATGGAGTGCTATTGCCCACTGTCCATCTGGAAATGGCCTAACAATTTCACTAAGGAAAAACTTCGATGTCGGAAATTTACCAAAAGCAACTGTATATACTGCGGCTATAGTGATGAAGAATAACATCCATCCACATGATGTTGCAAACATCAAATACTTTACTGAACATATGAATGCCCGCGGCATTTCATTTTGTTTGTTCTCTTTGAGAAGAGAATCCCAGTGATTGTAGAAGGATCTCAAGTGACTCAGTCTCTGACATGACACAACCATGATTGTTGCATTCAGTGTGCACTGGAGGTACCAGAAAGTGAGGACGATCCTCAAGGGTAAACCTTCATTATAAGGAGGCATGGCGACTGCACATCGAACAAAATTGAACCAGATCAAAAGAAGAACCATGTAGCAATACATTCGGTGGCCGAAAGATGCCAGTATGCCTGTAGATATTCTCTTCCGTCCATTCTGTGAAATTTCAAACTCACTGCTATCCTGTTTTGGATCAAAGTACAATCCAAATATTTTCATGGTCATCAATAGAGGTTTCAAACTATCCTCGGTTGTAAACTTAAAATTGTTTGCAATGTTCTGTCCATCAGCAATGCCGATATTTTCTACTTTCATGATTGATGCGTTGCACAGTCGCCCTTAATTCAAATGTCGTTCAGATTAGAAGCTGCCTGGAGTGTGGTATCGCCTCTGATCAATGTATTACTTGCCGCAGTATGAACCACGTGACAATCAATGTGTAATAAGAACACCTAGAGCGACAAGTGATGTGAGAACTCATTGCCTATGCGGAGTGAGTAGATCGAACCCCGTGCTCCTGATTCACGGCGCTTTGCGTTGTGTCTAATAAGATGGTAAATAGTGAGTGAGTGAGTGAGTGAGTTGAGTGAGTGAGTGAGTGAGTTAAGACTTAACGTCACACCGGCAATATTGCAGCCATTCTTGAAAAAAAGGAAAGTATGTATATGGTAAAAAACCTGTCGACGAAGGACAGTAAATCAAATATCACAATACGAATTAAAACTAGCGTGAAACGTTGAAACTAATATCAATATTCAGATAATACAATAAAAACAGGCTATAGATCTCCAACAACTGAAGGTAGGTCACCATACTAGGAGCCATGGGGACTTACAGTACTTCTGCTACCTGCACTGTCCCTAGCTGGATTTACACCATCCCTTCAGCTGCTGGGGACTGTATGAAAAGTTAGCCACAAATTAAAATGACAGAAATACTACGGCTAAAAAAGGAAGATTAAATTTGACGTAAAATATTTTGTGACTTACGTACCGTCTCAGGAGGACAATAATTTTACGGTACTTCAGCTACTAACAATCTCACTTACTTCCACATCCAATCATAAAATATTCATTTACAAGTCAGTCAACAAATCTAATTCTTTTGAAAAATGCAATAATTAAATGAGAGCTTATGTTACTAAAAGATGGTAAATACGTGAAATAAACCCTGAATCAGGAACACGGGAAACGCCTGTGAAATTACATACTGTGGTTCATAAACTGATGTGAATAAATGAAAAGTAAAAAGGAAGAGGCTTGTTGAATCTTAATATATAGGCAAATTAGAATGTTTGGCAAACTCTACAATGGCAATGAATTAAGCCAATTTACTGTTTATAATTTCCAACAAAGTAAACCTAGCCTGTCCTTATAGCGTGCCAACAAATTATACTATTTACATTCCTACTATTTTACTTGCATCCTAACCCGTGAAAGTCTCTGGGTAGAATATGCCTACAGCAACCCATTCTTGCCATAAAGAGACAACTGTGCTTGTTGTAAGAGGCGACTAACAGGATCGGGTGGTCAGGCTCACTAACTTGGTTGACACATGTCATCGGTTCCCAATTGCACAGATCGATGCTCATGTTGTTGATCACTGGATTGTCTGGTCCAGACTCGATTATTTACAGAGCTCCGCCATATAGCTGGAATATTGCTGAGTGAGGCGTAAAACTAAACTCACTCATTCACTCACTCATATAATGAGTATACATTCCCTGGTTACATTACCTAGTCCCTGTGGGTATTTTGCAATTACATACTCATGGAAAAGCTATCGTAACACTTAGATTTTTTAACCTCCATACAACCATTTATATTCAGATCACAATTATGCTAGTTTGTATGACTATTTTGACATTTAGACCGCACCATACATTGAGTTTAGATATATACGTGCTTGGATCACAGGTGAGCAGTACATGTACCCGCCATAAGCCAATATTATGTTTTAGTAAACTGCGATTACAGTTGAATAACTTACAAAATCAGCTGGTTTCGTTGCTAAGAAGCAAATATGGGGCCCCTTCAACTGACGGCTGTGCAAAGATTGCAAGTTATTAGTGTGTGCAGTGCTGGCTGGTTGACTCTGGTTTGCATTCATCGACTGTCAGTCGAGTGACCAGCAAAGTAATCACTTAGAGGGCCGTTAGAGTTCAGGCCGATCACGAATGAGAACTGTTCATTGTCATTCATGTCTAATGAGGATGTGAAAACAACAGTGTGGAAACCACATCTCCGTATGTCCAACCGGACGCTTTGAAATCGCCGTGGTCAAGAGCCAGCATAACAGCACGACCAGCCTGGTGTCAAGCTCAGGGTCACGAGAAGCATGAGCTGGTGTGACGAAAGTCGATGTCGGGATAAAGAGAGGAAATATTTTTGATTGATATTTGTCATGTGAAACAAATTTCGAGTGCAATGAGTTCTGTTGAGACAAGGAGTTAAGTGAGTGGGGTTTGTTTTACACCGCACTCCGAATATTCCAGCTATATGACAGCGATCTGTAAATAATCGAGTCTGGACCAGACAATTCAGTGAGCATCGATCGGCGCAATTGGGAACCAATGACATGTGCCAGCCAAGTCAGCGACCCTGTCCACCCGATCCCGTTAGTCGCCTCTTACGACAAGCATAGTCGCCTTTTATGGCAAGCATGGGTTGCTGAAGGCCTATTCTACCCTGGACTAACAGACTGATGTTGCGTCACAACGTCAGCTGTTGGACGAATCTTTTGTTGTTGTTCTGCTGTGTTGTTCTGTTGTCCTTGCGAATCTGGTCACGAGTCATTTTGTGAGAATTATCCTGTGGACTGAAATGTGATGAATGTAACGTGCCAAAGAGTGGCCAATATATATTCCTTTTCTCTTCCACGAAATACATCATATAATGAGTGTGAATGAGCAAACCAGGTTAAACGCTGCTACGAACAAGAGTCCATTTATTACACGGCGCTTCAACGTTATGCAGGAAGTGACATGATGCAAACTAGTCTCAAGAAGTCCTTTAAAAAGAAGTAAGATAAACCCAGTTAGAGATGACGTGGAGGAATTTGTGTGTACCAGTGTTTATTATGGAAGCAGTCACTTACTTACATACTTAACTCAATCTGATATGCGATGTATACTAGTATCTAAAACATAAAACAAGATAACACGCACAGAAATAGAATGCTGACATTATTACAGATACATGTATAGGAAAATACACATTCGTTTAACAAACTGGAACATTGCTAAGCATGGTTTAACAGACTTTTCATTGGGACAGTTCGCTGTCCGTAGGGTTATGACAGAATATTGTATCTCTTCATTCTAAATCAAGTATCAGGCCATTGAAACATTTTTCCTCCTGCCATCAACGTTTTCCTTTTTGTGCATCATTGTTGTACTGATTACGTCAATTTTATGTGTGATTCTGTGTATACCTGTCCATTTCTCTTTAAAAATAATGAATGAATATTGTTTTAACCCGCATTTGCTAGTTATCGGTCTTTTCATGTTCTCTCTTTAAACAATATTGTAATAAAACTTACATTGAAACGAAACATGACCACGTGGAAAGCTGAGTGTCAATAAAGCAATTTTGGGAACATTGAATCTTAGACGCCATCACTGAAATATTACTCGAGGTTTCAGACAGGAGAGATGCAACCGACAATATCTGTCAAAGCCATGCCATGCAAATATGCAGAATTAAATTTGGAATGAAACATTAATTTCGTCTTATGAACTGTTACATTATGATAAATATGTTGTATCACGATCAGCTGAATCGGTTTATGACATCTTGGTCCAAGTGGATCTGCTATATGAATATCATTTGTACGTGTTCAGTGCCGTTTGCTTGTGGTATTAACAGCTGGCCCAGTTAGTTATGGTGTTCATAGATGTGCCGTGTGTGTGGAATGGGGAAAGGGATTTGTGAGTGGAGGATGAGGTGCGTGTAGATCCAGTTAGGCTAGGTAGTCTTCCACTCAATATAAGTCTATATCTTGAACTGCAGTAGGAGGAAGAAGTAGGTGATGAACATTCCACCAAGCTGAAATGAATAAATGTTGAGTTACATTGCAGCAAGGCTGTGTAGCTGAGTGCAGGTGTACATAGTCACAACAGTAAAATTCAGTCGTCAAAAAGTGCTTGCGAGGGGTATTTTTCTTGGCGTTCATTTCCAGAAACAACGCGATGCCTTTTGATATGTCGGAAGAAAACATGTAAATATATAGATGTTTTAGAACCCCGAGGCATACATTTCAACATTAAAAAACTATTTACCGACGACGAATTGAAATGGGTCGTAATGAGCAAGCTAACGGCTCTCAAGAAGTACGTAAGTTAGTACAAACTTTTTAGGATTGCTCCATTGTTCAACTGCATACCAACAATCATAACCTTGGCACACCCATTAATTTTCTATTCTTAACATACACGGTGACCTTATGATTTTCAGTTTGAAATTTTAAAAGTGATTAACATCTATAATATACCACAAATAGGCCGGATTTCTATTCATGCCCTATCCGGGAACAAAGCAAATGACCTGCCGAAGAATGTCACGATTATAGAACTGTTCAAGATTTACTTCTGTTACTTAAATACTGGAATGACAGTCCTATTGTACCGACTATATTTGACTATTTACGATAGAATGAAGCAGTAACTGCACGATGTGTGGTGGAAGTATGTCAAAACATACGGACAATATTCATCTGCATTTAAATCTAATAAATCCATTAATCATCAGTATGGGATTATTAAATGTGAACCAGATTCCAAAAAGATTTAGCTGAAATGAATCCGTATGTATTCATGCCCAGCAATAAACCATGACTTTGTGGTTTATGATATAAACTTACTTTTCCATTCCAAAAACCTAAATTCCATCAGTCACAAGTGATTTAATATTTGATGAACAGTATTCTGGAACAGTATTACTAATTTCCTGATTTCAACTATGTGCAAGTGGCGTGTGAGTTGAAAGTTGTTATCGATTATGGCATGAACTTACCGTCAGAACGAACTCGTGTGTGACGACAAAGAAGTTAATTGCCGTGAATCCGGTGGATCCTCCCGTCAACTTGAAAACAAAGAGGTTGAGCTGAAAACATAAGCCAGAACTGATAAATATGGCCGACCGTAAGTGTCCCCAAATAGCTGGTCCCCATGATAATTTATTGAAATCAGAGAAATATACGTTTCTAAATTTACCTAGGAATTGTAAATCAGAACAAACTCAAAAAATGTATCATGAAAACAGGAAGAAGTTGCGAAATGTCTGTAAGGTAAATATCAGCAGTATAAAGAGCGTGTTGTTGAGGAGATAAGATCAGCTGTTTTAGAAAAGGATTGTAAAATGTTTTGACATAAACTTAAATTCCTGTTATGTGTGATAGATAAAGATTGACCCATTACTGTTGACTGTTATGAATATTTTAAAAATTTGTATCATCGTACACGTAAACCATCAATTTGAGTTTGACGATATTGTTAGCAATTTTATTACTAATCATGATGTTCTAGAATGTGAAAGATACAATAACTCGAATGTTTTGTCCAACCCTATCAGTGAAAGGGAGATTGTTAGACCTATAAATGCATTGAAAATCAGTAAATCAGGAGGTATGGATGGTATTCCCGCAGACGTTATTTAAAAGGCATTAATTCCATATTTTGAAATGTTAAATGAAGTTCTTGACAGTGATATTTCCCTGACAATTGGAATACTGGCATGATGGTTACTTTATTTTAGAAGGGCAATATCTCAGACCCTAATACTTTTCATGGTATATCTCTGTTGAACACTCCTGGGAAAGTTTTCACCTCTATTATAGAAGCTAGAATAAGATACTGGCTCGAATTAAACTCTATTATACATGAATCACAGGTAGGTTTGAGGAGGGATTATGCTACAGTGGATAATATATTTACTTTCCTGTCACTCTGAATATTTATGAAAACCAAGACATCGTTCACAGGTTGCTTTCATTGATTTTCGGAAAGCTTTTCATTTGATAAAAGGATATCAATTAATTTACATTTTACATAAAATGAGTATTTGCGGTAAATTGTGCAATGTTCTCAGTGATATGTACTCTAACGTTAAAGCTTGTGTCATATCTAATAATAGCATGTTAGACACATTTGATAACATCATCTAGTGTTAGACACGTTTGCATGTTAAGTCTGGTTTTGTTCATTTTATTCATAAATGAATTAACATCAGAATTTAGAGTGGCTTCGGGGGTATATTTGGTCACGACAAGTGACAAGAGGACATTTTACTATTGTTGTTTGCAGATCTTGTCTCTACTGAAGACTCAGTCACGGGTCTATAAAAAATAGATTTTTGGTAATGCTGCAAATGGGGATTGGACGTAAATTTGGACAAGAGGGCGAATTTAAGGAGTGTGGAAAGATGTTCTGTTCTGGAGTTGAACTAATTATAACTTATATTATAAGTGTCTTGGGCTTGTATTTTCTTCCCGATTAGTTTGGTCAAAGGCATGTGAGACTTCAGTTATTCATGCTAGAAAAGCAAGTCTTCTAGATTATTGAAATCATTCTCAACGCTCCCTTTTCATAATGCCCAAAGTATTTTTGACTCGAAAATACTGCCTATCTTATTATATGGTTCGGAGATCTTAGGATATACTTTTCATCGATAGAAAATATACAGGTTGACTTTTTCAAGCGATATCTTTATGTACTTCTTGTAATGCCATTTTATGAGTGAGTGACTGAGTGAATTTAGTTTTACACCGCACTCAGCATTATTCCAGCTATATGGTGGCGGTCTTTAAATAACCGAGTCTGAACCAGGCAATTCAGTGTTCAACAACATGTGAACATCGATTTGCGCAATTGGGAACTGATCCATTTTAGGAGATGTAGACAGAAGTTTCTTATGTGTAAACTACTATAGTCGTTTTATTAGCTACTGGTGTAGATTACTTTATATGGACAGGTAGAGATATCCTAAGGCCTGTTACGAAATGTTGAAACAGTTCGACCAAACTCTAAGTTACTGTTTGAAACTGGATTTGCTTATGTTTGAAATAGTTAAGAATGTGGTGATGTTAGCATTTTTCTTTCCTTTTTCTATGTTTTGACAGAGCTGCAAACACACTGAGTTTCAAAAGTGCCATTCCAAGATTTCAATATGATCCTTTTTGGTATTTTTTAAACCCTGAAGCGGAGAAGTATGTATTAGAGCTGTTCCAGTCAAAGGATCGCCTAAGTGTATACTGTAAATTTCGTTGTGCACCGCATAAATTAAATGTAATTGAGTAGTGCTGTATTGTAGTCCATGATTTCCAGCGCACTGTATGATGATTTTGTATCATAGGACTATGAACCATGAGGCCTCTATTGCAATTAGACTTGTCACTTGTTAGTATATGACATAGTAAGGCCATGTGCAACTTCATATGGCATACCGGAGAATCCATCCATGCAGTTGGGTTAGTTAGGTTCTACTTTAGGACCAATTTCCCAACCCACATACACTTGCTAGATAACAACAATATGTTTGCTTTCTGACAGAACCTAAATAATTCATTGTAATTTGTAAACAGTGTTTTATGACACAATATACCTACCTGTCCCAGAAGTTCTGAAGTGGCATGTTTCGTTCCAATCTTGTAAACATCATCCAGCAAACAATGAGCCTGAAAGAGTCGAGGATATGTAGTCAAATAGCAAAATCGTGCACATATTTCTAAAATATTTTAGAAAAGGACAGCAGGCAGTCGTTACAATTGGGAAGAGGGAAATAACTGGTGTAAGATATACGACGTACATACTTTTGTCATTATGTAGGTCATGTCACACATCACAGAGTAAATGCGCGAGCCGGTTATGACCACTTACAATCGTAGAAAGCCCGAAGAAGTGGCGTACCTATCCTAATGAGAACGACTCTACGATACGAACGAAGGATTCTATGTTTCTGGTTGCAAACGCGCACCTAGAACTTTGGCCCTTTCAACCACTGCGTTAACTGCAACCACTTGGACGAGGAACGAGTGGACACTTACCGCCTCATGTACATCGGAACTGCTCCTTGTCAGCAGGATTATGAGTAGAAAACAACTTCCAAGCCAGAATGAATTTGCAAAAAACAGAAACATCCCTTGTGGGCCATTAATCATCTGATACAAAGTAAAACAGGCCAGGAAAACCTGAAGAAAAAATGATATGCCAAGGATCCATTTAAAAGTTCTGTTGATGATATTCACAGCCTGACAAAACTGCATGTAAAGAGATCTAAGTTCTGGGAGACGTTCAGGAATGTGGTCACCGGCTTCCTGGATCTGCTTGGAAAGGACTTTCCCAAATCTGTGAAACTGAGCTTTAATGATTCTGGAAACTACAAACACAAAGATTACAGGAAATATCCATGCTGCAGAACAGAAAATATGCAAGATGAGGTGGAGTGCGACTGCCCATTGCGTCTCTGGAAATGGCTTGACTATTTCACTGAGGAATATTTTCGACGTGGACAAATTCCCAACAGAAATTGTAAATGCCGCAGCTGTACCCATGGAGAACGCAATCCATCCACATAATGTTGGAAACATAAAATATTTGACTTGGCATTTGAATCCACGTCCTATGTGGTTTGACGTGTTGTTTTGCAGAAGAGAATCCCATTGATAGTAGAAGGATCGCAAATGACTATGACGTTGACACGAAACAACCATGATTGTTGCATTCAGTGCACACTGGAGGTACCAGAATGTGAGAAGGATCCTGAAGGGTAAACTTTCATTATAAGGAGGCACGGCGACTGCACATCGAACAAAATTGAACCACATCAAAAGAAGAACCATGTAGCAATACATTCGGTGGCCGAAAAATGCCAGTATACTTGTAGATATTCTCTTTCGTCCATTTGGTGGATACTCAAGTGTACTGCTATCCTGTTTGGGATTGAAGTACATTCCAAATAATTTCATGGTCATCAAAAGTGGTTTCAATCTGTCCTCAGTTGTGGTAAACATGAAATCCTTTGCAATGTTCTGTCCGTCAGAAATGGTGACATTTTCTACTTTCATGCTTGATGCTTTGCAGTCCTTAACCTGACTTGACTTTAACACAAAGCGTACACTTCCCTGTCTAGCGGTACAGTGTTGAAATGTCGTTTTTTCTGTGTTTTATAATGACTTTGTCTCATTATGAGCCACGTGCCAATTTATGTAAAACTAGCAAATAACAAAGACCGAGTGGTCATTACCCTTGTAGGCTTCCAGTGCAAACACACAGTGGAGACCATTATCTATTGGATTTTATTATTGCTGTAACTGCTGCTGGCTCAATTACCATTTCAGATGATTAGGGTACAAAGCCAGGCACTGAAGGCCCAATTCACCAAGTGTTCACACCAAGTGTTCACATACCATTATTCGTAGTTTGCAAGCATAAAGAGTCTGGCGCGAGTGAAGAATATTGATAGTACAGTTAGTAACGCATTGATTGTGCCAATATTGTGCTATTTTTTGGGACCATACATTAATTGATGTTTTTGCTGTAACATGTTTAGTTGTCGAGTGATGTCTCACGTACTTAAGATACGTTTTACACAATTAGGTTTCACAAACTAATTGATAGATTATCTGTAATTATTCTTTATATGGGATCTCAAACACAACAAATCTGGATACATTATTATACATTATTATTAGATTTAGGTGGAGCCAGTGCAGGAACCAAAGTCATCTGATCAAGTGCCCGCTATTGTTAATACATTTTCAGTCATTTGTTAAGGTTAATAAGTTGCCGTCACAAAAGGTATGAGAAATCCCATTTGAACCAGCAAAATATAACACACACAAATCTAAAATATTCAAAAATATATTGAGCAAACAGTGATCAAGTTACAGTGAAGCACAGTACGTATTTCTAGTATAATGCAGTTGAGCCACAAGTATAAGGTAATGGATCACAAATGTCCAGTAATAACTCACTAGAGCCTTGGCATTTACAATGAGACCAGCTATACTATATGGAGCCTGTTTACACAGAAAACAGGTTTGCACGGAGAGTCAATCTTGAGTGCAGAGTGTAGGTTAGATTAAGTTGACAGACGATGAGGGTAGGCAGATGTACACCACTCCAGTATAATTCCGACGAGTGTTAGTCTGTGTGTGCCCGTCAACACAACAACCAGCCTTTATACATACTGGCATAGATTCTTGAACAATGCAGCAAAGCGTGGCTGTATCATTCTCAGAATCTTCTCGATCGGCCTCGTGTTCACCACCAGTCAAAACAGATACTTATGCAAAAGATTGCCCCAAAGGGAGGCAACTCTGAAGCGCGATCTAAAAAGGCTTGACGCTAAAATAATGTTGCCATTGAACATATATGATGCGAGGTGCGACCCATAATGACTATCACCTAATCGATGATTATACAAATTTGAAAAAAAAAACCACCCTTGTAACATAAGTTTTAAATGACACTTTAGTTTAGTTACGAACGTCAATGCATTCCTTATACATCTTCATACTCAGTCAGTCATCATGGAGTCCTCTGTTTGTATAGTCTACTTGCTTGAATGGAATGGTACTGTGAAGGCTAATTCCTCGAAAGACGTCATGAAGATTTCGACACAGATTATTTCCTTCTGGTTCAGAATGTGTTTCGCTTGCTGTCACATGAATTATTGACACTGAGGGGAAATTTCATCATCACTTAACACCATGGGACAAAACATCCAAGTGGATCCGCAATATCTTTTAGAATACCGGACAACGGCTCTATTTTCATAGCTGAAGCAAATACCAAAATAACGGCTCTTAAACATAATGAAAGACACCCTAAACATAAACAATACATATACATTCAGATTGTCTTTCTTGCCTTCAGTCTATTAAAAGGTTTTCATGTAAACATCCACTTTTAATAGAAATTATGGAACTATATAATGATCTTGCTACTGGCCAATACGACATCCACGTGGTCATTTCTGGTAACACAATGGCCGATCTTGCTGTCAAGGCTGCACACAACAAATCTGGGAAACCACTTCTTATTCCTTGCCCGGATTACAACGCTAGCAGTAGTATAGGGAATGGGGGTTCTGGCTCACTTTCAAGAAATGTCTCTACAAAGCCTTATTTACTAAATAAGGCTTTGGTTGGGCCATTAGCTCTTGCTACTATTACCCCTACTATAAAAAAGTTGGCGGTAATTACTGTGCCTTGGTAGGAGGTAATACTGTGCCGTACGGTACGATCAATAATTCTTCTCTTACAAATCCCCTACCCGGCCCATCCCTCAAGTAGTACAAGTTAGGTTCGTCGGCTTTTATATCCACTTTATCTATGTTGTAAGTTTTGACTGACCATATAGGATCGGTGGCTCGCTTACGGCTATCGCCCCTATGTTATGTTTATATCGATGAAACAGTTTAACGTGAACCGCCTATGATCTCTTTGGTGTTCGTAATAAAGGCTTGTTGGGCTTTTTGTATCCCCTGTTCTATGTACTTTTTTTTCTCATCCTCGCTGATAGCAGACTTACGAGACTTGGACCGAATATCTTGTTTCATTCCGTTATATTTTGTGAGTTCAGATAGGATTGAACGAAACTCCTCTTCTGAGATCTTACTGTCAGAGAGTGCCGTGGAAATTCGCTCACTCACTGTGTTCAGCTTTGCTTCGGCCAGAACCCTGATCTCGTCGTGTTTCAATGCCTTACGATTAAGTCTACGTGATACTAACTTAAGCGCCACCCCTACCAACCCTGTCACCCCAGCCGTTATTTCAATACCTAGCACTATAGGTGCAGCCACGATGGTGGTTAACAACCCAACGCCTGCCGCCCCTAGTCCCATGCTGGTTGTCATAAGGGCAGTGTCAGCCCCGTCCACGATATTGAAAGCTCTATTGTACTTTTTACATAATGCTTTTCGCGTGTCACGGTCTTGTTCTAGTTGACGTTTCACATCACATAACTGCCTCAAGCGGAACCCATCTACGGTTTCCAACGTCTTCGCTACTTCCTCTACGACTGGGTACAGACCCATCCTATAATATATATTTTGAAAAATATTTTAATTGGGTTTCAGTTAATAGTCTATCAATGTATTTGAAGCCTATAAGGAGTAGATCATAACTAATGATAATAGGTGTTAAGCCAATAGACTTTTCTGTTGTAATAAAAACCCCAGGGAGGCTTATTAAACGTATTATAGAACCCGTGGGGGTATCCCGTTGTATAACAATACGGCAATATTGATCTAAGTGTTCGGTAAACCAGTGTATTGACACCCCGGGTAAAAATTGACGTCCTTTCGAGGAGTTTTCCTGGTCAAAATACGTAAACATGACTTCTATGATGATTGTGTAGGGGGAGTATATCTCAAGCTGCCTTTCGTGTAAATAACTACTGCTAAATGTTAATTTACTTTCTATTCCAGAAATTAATCCAATTTTTCCTTCATGAAAATATACCTCGGCTGTTGCTTCATTCCCCGTAATGAAATCCCCGGGCCAGATACCGTTATTCCTAATCTTAGAGATAAACCTCCACCCCTCTTTTGTTGTGAT